>NW_011494785.1:4461797-4483142 GCF_000754665.1 Bison bison bison | reverse complement strand
ATTGTGCACATCACTTGTTTATATCCCATGGTAAGAGCTTAGCTCATGGTCATTCCTTGCTGAAGGGCCAATTGGGAAATAAAAATTTTATTGTGGATGGGCAAGTGTCCAGTTAAAATTAAGAAGTTATATTACTGAAATAATATAGAGATTACTCTCTAACAACAATAATATAGATTGAGAGACAACTATCAATCTTCCAGAAACTTCTAAAACAATTGTTTAGTTGCTCACTCATGTCCAGCTCTTTGTGACCTCATGGACTATAGCTCACCAGGCTCTTCATGGAATTTTCTCAGCAAGAATACTGGAGTGGGTTGCCATTTCTTTCTCCAGGGGATCTTCCTGACCCAGGGATCAAACCCATGTTTCCTGCATTGGCAGGCAGGTTCTTTACCAGAGAGCCACAAGGAAAGCCTCTAAAACAATTAATGATATTTTAAAATTTTAAATAGACATTAGATGCATCTGAAGAACAAAATGAGGTAGAAGATGCAGTGGAAGAATTAAACTGCCTAATTAAACTGCTTAATAAACTCTCAAACTGCTTAGAATGCAGCACAGAGAGACAGGGAGATGAAAATATGATGAGTTTAAAGATGTGGTAGAAAAGGCAGTCTCCTTCTTTAAGCCTCCTAAGAGTATTTTAAGGAGATTATAATGGAAGGAGGTGAGTGAGTATTCATATAATGGGTGAGGACTTTCCAAACCAATAAGCAAAATAAATCTACAGATCAGGAGTTGCTAAGAACAGAATCAGTCAAAAGAAATCCAGCCTAGATACAATGTAGTGGAACTGAGAACCTAAAGGACAACACGTCTTAAATTCACTTGTGTTGGTTTCCCTGGACTACTGGAACAGAATGCCACAGCTGAGTGGCTTAACATCATAGGAATTTAGAGTCACAGTTCTAGAGGCTCAGTTCAGTTCAATTCAGTCCCTCACTCATGTCCAACTCTTTGTGACCCCATGGACTGCAGCTTGCCAGGCTTCCTGTCCATCACCAACTCCAGGAGCTTGCTCAAACTCCTATCCATCGAGTAGGTGACGCCACCCAACCATCTCATCTTCTGTCATACCCTTCTCCTTCCTCCAGTCTTTTCCAGCATCAGGGTCTTTTCCAATGAGTCAGTTCTTCACTTCAGGTGGCCAGAATATTGGAGCTTCAATATCAGTCCTTCCAATGAATATTCAGGACTGATCTCCTTTAGGATGGACTGGTTGGATCTCCTTGCAGTCCAAGGCACTGTCAAGTCTTCTCCAATACCACAGTTCAAAAGCATCAGTTCTTTGGTGCTCAGCTTTCTTTATGGTCCAACTCTCACATCCATACATGACTACTGGAAAAACCACAGCTTTGACTTTTCGGACCTTTGTTGGTAAAATAACTTCTCTGCTTTTTAATATGCCATCTAGGTTTGTCATAGCTTTTCTTCCAAGGAGCAAGTGTCTTATAATTTCATGGCTGCAGTCACCATCTGCAGTGATTTTGGAGCCCAAGAAAATAAAGTCTGTCACTGTTTCCATTGTTTCCCTATCTGTTTGCCATGAAGTGATGAGATTGGATGCCATGATCTTTGTTTTTTGAATGTTGAGTTTTAAGCCAGCTTTTTCACTCTCCTCTTTACCGTTCATCAAGACGCTCTTTAGTTCTTCACTTTCTGCCATAAGGGTGGTGTCATCTGCATATCTGAGGTTACTGTTATTTCTCCTGGCAATCTTGATTCCAGCTTGTGCTTTATCCAGCACGGCATTTCACATGATGTACTCTGCATAGAAGTTAAAAAAGCAGGGAGACAGTTTACAGCCTTGAAGAATTCCTTTCCCAATTTGGAACCAGTCTGTTCTTCCATGTCCAGTTCTAACTGTTGGTTCTTGACCTGCATACAGGTTTTTCAGGAGTCAGGTGAGGTACTCTGGTATTCCCATCTCTATCAGAATTTTCCACAGTTTGTTGTGATCCACAGTCAAAGGCTTTAGCATAGTCAATGAAGCAGATATTTTTTCTGGAATTTTCTTGCTTTTTCTATGATCCAGCGGATGTTGGCAATTTGATCTCTGGTTCCTCTGCCTTAGAGGCGTGTGGTCTAAAATCAAGGTGACAGCAGGGCCTTGCTCCCTCTAAACAGGAGGGGGAGTCCTTTTTGCCCCTCCCTTGTTTCTAGTAATCTGCCAGCAGTCCTTGGCATTCCATGGCTTGCATCTGCAGCACTGCACTGTCTGCCTCCGATCTGTGTATCTGTCTCTTTTCCTCTTCTGATAAGGAACCCAGTTATATTGGATTAAGGGCCCACCCTCCTCCAGTACAACCTTACCTTGACTAATTGCATCCAAAATAATGTCCCATTCTTTAACACTGAAGGTTAGGACTTTAACCTGTCTTTGTGAGGAATACAGTTCAACCTATAACAGGAGATCAAATAAAAGATCAACTCACTTACAAAGGAATAGTAATTAGACTGATGGCAGACTTATGAACACACAAGGGAAGCCAGAAAATAATAGAATAATGCCTCCAAGTGCTGACGGAAAATAACTGTCATCAGAATCGTGTCCCCAGTAACACTAATGGACAAGATCAAGGGCAGAATAATGACAGTTTCAAATAAACAAAAGCACATGGTTTATTACCAACTGATCTTCATTAAAGGAAAATCTAAATGATACTTCAGAGAAAAATAATCCTAGAAAAGGGTTTGAAAGACAGCAAGATGATGATCAGAAAAATTCATGAACATGTATGTATAAACACTATTTGTCTGTAACTTCCCAAAACTGACTGAAGAAGTAGAAGTCTGAATGTTCCTTTAGAAAAGAAGTTTGGTTGGTAGTAAATCAATCAAAAATCTTCCACTTAAAAAAATGCCCAGAATGTTTTATAGATCTGTTTCTTGGAAATATTCAAGGAAAAGTTCATTTTAAACTTATTCCAAGTCTTCTAGAGAATTTACAAAAAAAAAAATAGAGTGAGAGAAAACTCTCCACTCCAACTCATTTAATGAAGTTATCAAATATTGATACAAAAGCCAGACAGGGATAGTATAAGAACATTAAATTACAAAGCAATCATATGAAGAAAGGTGCAAAGATGTTAGTAGCAAACTGATAAAATGTATTTAAAAAATAGTATAACTAAGTTGAGTTTACCCAAGTGTACAAACGTGAATTAATATTAGAAAATCAATGCGATTTACTATAATATATTGAAGAAATCATATCAATAAATGCAGAAGAAATATTTTTATGACAAAACTTAGCAAAATGATTATGAAGGAAAGCTATAATAAAAAGCTACAAATGTGTATAGCAAACTATTTTTTTGATGGAAAAACACAGAAAGCATCTCTTTAAATTTAGGGACAAGACAAAGCCACTGTTGTCACTTCCATCAGTGTTCTATCCTCATCTTAACTAGCATACCAACACAGGAAAGGAAATTTATAAGGATAATACAGGAAGAGATGTAACTATTATTATTCACAAATGAAATGATTGTCATCTTAAGGTTTTCTGCGTTAAAAAATTGACAGACTAGGAACTTCCCTCACAGTCCAGTGATTAAGACTTCATGCTTGCACTACAGGTTCAATCCCTGGTTGGGGATCTAAGATTGCATACGCTGTGTGCTGTGGCCAAAAAAAACACACAAAATTGACAGACTGAAATCAGACTTACTAAAATAATTTAGTACTGTATCTAGATAAAAAATAAATGTACAGAACCAAGCATATTCTACACCCTAATTAGAAAATCTAATTTTAAAAAAATGATAACCCATGAAAAATACATATGCATGACCCATAAACATATTACTGCAGATGGTAACTGCAGCCATGAAATTAAGACACTTTCTCCTTGGAGGAAAAGCTGTGACAAACCTAGGCAATGTATTAAAAAGCAGAAATAGCACTTTGTCAACAAAGATCCATATAGTCAAAGCTATGGTTTTTCCAGTAGTCATGTATCAATGTGAGAATTGGACTATTAAGAAGTTTCTGTGATGAAAAATTGATGCTTTCAAACTGTGGCATTGGAGAAGACTCTTGAGAATCCCTTGGACAGGAAGAAGATCAAACCAGCCAATCCTAAAGGAAAGATGCTGAAGCTGAAGCTCTACTACTTTGGCCACCTGATTCAATTGGAAAAAAACTCTGATACTGGGAAAGATTGAGGGCAGGAGGAGAATGGGACAACAGAGGATGAGATGGTTGGATGGCATCACCAACTCAATGGACATGAGTTTGAGCAAATTCTGGGAGTTAGTGAAGGACAGGGAAGCCTGGCGTGCTGCAGTCCATGGGATTGCAAAGAGTAGGACATGACTGAGAACTGAACAACACAAACATATGAGAAGCGCAACTTATGATAAAAAGAAATGTAAATTAGAAGCACAGTGAAATATTTCTCATTAATAGATCGGGAAAAATTCAAAATCTTGACAACACTCTGTGGGTGTGGCAGTGAGGAAAAATACAAAAGAGAGAGACCCTCATACACAGCTGATAAGGATATAGAATGGTGCAGCCCCTCAAAGGAGTCATTAAGAATTATCAAACAAAACTACCTGTGTGTACCTTTTAACTCAGCTATCCCTTTTCTAGGGATTTACCCTGAATAGGCGCCTCCACAGACATTACACAACATACACATAAGGTTACCCACTCAGGCTTTGTTTGTAGTAGTAAAACATTGGAAACAGTATAAACTATGATAAATATATACAATAAAGAAATGCAAATATAATAACCTATACTGGAAAAGGATCTGGAGAAATATACATACACGTGTATAAATATATATTAACTTTTACTGTACATCTGAAACACTGTAAATCAACTACTTCAATTTATAGAAATACGGGTAAAAACAAATGAGAAAGATTTCTGTAGACTGATAAAAAAGTGCTGTATAGGAAACATTGTTAAGTGCAAAAGAGCATATAGTATGTTACCTTTTGTGTAAGAAAAAAAGGAAGTGTTTGCTTATTTTCCTGAAAAGAAACACAGGAGGGATAAACCATATATTAATTGTTAGTTATTTAGTATGATAAACCATATATAAATTATCTCCTGTATAAGCCTCCTAGGGCTGCCATAACATACCACAACCTGAGTGGCTTAAACAACAGAAACTTTCTCAAAGTTCTGAGGTTGGAAGCCCAGGACAAGGTGCCAGAAAAATTTGGTTTCTGGTCAGGCATCCTTTCCTGGCTTGCAGATGGCCTCCTTGCTGTGTCCTCACTTGGCCCTTTCCCCGTGCAAGTGCACAAGGAGGGAGAGAGCGCTCAGGTGTCTCTTCTCAAGGACACCAGTCTTCTCTGATCAGAGACTCACCCATATGATCTCATTTAACCTTAGTTTCCTCTGTAAAAGCCCAGTTTCCAAATACAGTCACATTAGGGATTCCTGCTTCACCATACACATTTTGGTGGTCGCTAAGTTGTGTCCGACTCTTGCGACCCCTTGGACAGTGGCCTGCCAGGCTCCTCTGTCCATGGGATTCTCTAGGCAAGAATAATGGAGTCGGTTGCCATTTCCTTCTCCAGGGATCTTCCCAACCCAGGAATCAAAGCCAGGTCTCCTGCATTGCAGGCAGATTCTTTACCAACTGAGCTATGAGGGAAGCCCAACTCATTTTGGAAGCCCAATACACATTTTGGAGGAACGCAAATACGTAAGTTACCTCTGGGATTTGAGTGGAATGGATGGATATAGTAATGAGATTTCTCAGAGCGTATCATTATTTATAACGTTTTACATTTCTAGTCACATAAATGGTTTACATATTTTAAGTATATGAGTTCAAAAAACAATGAAGCAAATGAACCTAATTTTATCAAATTGATATGTAACCACATTGACAAACGTTTCATTGAAGTCACTTTTGAACATAGTGTTCTCATGTACACCCTGGTAGATAGTCTAACAGCTACAAAGAAATTTTGAAAGTTACTTCGGCTTGTTATTGGTAGCATCAGTGGAATAGCAGTTCTGGAACTAGTTTATCTTTTTTGTAGAACAGAACAAACCAGTGACTATACTGGTGTCATTATGTGAGGTAGGAAGTTCACATGTGGAATGGGGGAAGGGGAAGAGGAACCCTGCAGTGGGATTTGGATTGAAGGTGTCCATGTGAACTGATTTTCCCCTGGACCTGTCCACTCAAAGGGTCTGCAAGCAAAGAAGTTCCAGTAGCAGGGACAACACAGCAAGAGCCAGGTGATACCTGCACACACTGTGGAATGGGTTACAGGAGAGGAATCCCTAGTTAGGGAGCTCCAGGTTTTTATAACAGGCTGCATGCAGACATGCCTGAATTTTGCCTTATGCATTATAGATATTACCTTATTATACTGGATAATAATAATCTTGTTCTGGTGGGATACATTACCTCTAGCCTCCAAGGCTACTCACTGTCAGCTTTAAAAATAAGATAGGTCATATGTCACCAGCAAAATGAGTTTATTTGGGAATAGCTAGAGGAGTTGCAATTCAGGAATGCAAGCTCTGGCAGACCATGGGCATCAGAGAACAAAAGAGGGGAACCTGCTTTTATAGAGAAATTGGGGGTTAGGATGGGCTGTTTAAATGAAAGTTCACCAGAGGAAAGTAAGAGTTCAGGGTGGCGCTAATTCCTCATTGACTGAGCTGCAGAGCTTTCCATTGGATGGGCTTGTTGCTGGGCGAGAAGAAAATTTTCCTTTCTCCTGCTGGGCTGTAGCAGAGAAGGCAATGGCACCCCATTCCAGTACTCTTGCCTGGAAAATCCCATGGACGGAGGAGCCTGGTAGGCTGCAGTCCATGGGGTCGCTAGGAGTCGGACACGACTGAGTGACTTCAGTTTCACTTTTCCCTTTCATGCATTGGAGAAGGAAATGGCAACCCACTCCAGTGTTCTTGCCTGGAGAATCCCAGGGACGGGGGAGCCTGGTGGGCTGCTGTCTCTGGGGTCGCACAGAGTCGGACACAACTGAAGCGACTTAGCAGCAGCAGAAGCAGCTGGGCTGTAGAGGGACCTTCTTGCTGGAGATGCAAACAGGTCTGTCCTATTTGGGGTACTTGACAAGGAGTGTTAGGGCATGAGAGTTCCCTCTAAAGAACTTCCTGACTTTAATTGTAGTTGAAGTTTCCTGTGTTAATTTTCACATCGTTATTCAAATACTTTGAAAAGATAATTCAAAACAAAAGGACAATTTGTGGCTCTCCGCTCACAAGTCATGAAGAAACATGAGATCGTGGAGAACTATCTCCCAGTAGCCAGTTTGTGGGTCATTCTACAAAGCAACCGGTCATAGTTCATTAAAAATATTAATGTCTGGACTTCCCTGGTGGTCCAGAGGATAAAAATCTACCTGCCAGTGCAGGAGACGGGTTCAATCCCTGATCTGGGAAGATCCCACATGCTGCAGAGCAACTACGGCCGTGTACCACATCTAGAGAAAGCCCACACAGCAACAAAAGACCCACTGCGGTCAATGAAATAAAAGCATTTTTAAAGTATTAATGTCCAAGCAAACCTTGTTAGTGGCCTGCCCACATTCCCTCAACGTTTCCACCTCAGTGTGCTGTCTTGGTGTCTCTCTTCCAGATTTTGCATTTCTTTGCCTGAGTGTTTTTTGCCTGAGCTTCTGCCTAAGGCTGATGGGGAATCAGCTCCTTTAGGAGCAGCTCGTGAACAATGACTGATAAAAGTTGGAACATAGATTACCCCAGGTCCCTTGCCTTCTGTGTGGGTGGCTCTGAGGCATAGGTTGTAACTGACTCCCTGAGTTCCCCAACAGTAGAAAGCAGCTTCCTTCCATCATAACTGGCTTGATGACATACCCTATTGTTTGGTCTCTTTCCCTGTCTCGCGTCCCTGTGACATTACTGGTGTTTCCTGAGTTTACCTCTCAAATAAGCTACTTCCAGTTGAATCCTTGTCTCAGGTCCATTCTGGTAGAACTCAAAATAAGACGTCCCTGTGGAAATGTCAAACATGCAGTCAGATATGAATCTGGAATTCAGAGAAGAGGTTCACTCAATTTGTGAGTCGTCAGCAGAAAGATGGTAATTGTTCCAGTTATCTATTGCACCAAGAGAGATTACCCTAAAATTTCATGGCTGAAAACAACCACTTTTTTTCTTTTTTTTTTTTTTTTTAACTTACAATTTTGTGGATCAGAAATTCAAGCTTGTCAGCCAGGCAGTTCTTCTGTTCCACATGACATCATCTGAGGTCAGTCATTCCATGGTATTCAGCTGCCTCTGCAGGTAAAACTGTGAGCAGAGATAGGAAACCGAAGATATGAACGGGGATGAAGTCCAAGCTCTGAAACTTCCAATAGTAAGAGGCCAGCGAGCTGAGGAAGAGCCAGCAGCAGAGAGTGGGCACTGCCTGCATTGTATGCTGCTGATAAATCAACGCACATTAAAAACTGACATTGTGAATATCTGTTGGGACCCAGAGATATTGAATAATGTCCTCCCAACTGAGAAGGACCTTTGAGACCAAAACATGAAGGAGGAAACCCCATAAAGTGCAGTCAGGAAGTTTATGTTGGCAACTTACAGGCATGGTCCTGTGGACCAGCATCCAGGGGCATTCACAGCTGCACTCTATGTCACCAGAAGGGGTACCAGGGACTGGAAGGGGCCAGGCTAAAAATAGAACCTGCTACCAAGTGGGAAGCACGTCCACAGTGATGGGAACGCAGGGTTTTTCTTCCCCCAGGGGTATCTCGTGATCATTAACCACCTGCATCAGGACAAGGCATTCTTCCAGGTTCCATATCAGATGAAGGCAAGGGTAAATGTTGATAGGAAACTTAGAGGACTCGGATGCATTCCTGTGAGTGAACTGAAGCTCAGTCACGTGGAACAGGGAGGGGTAGGACTAGCGGCCCAAAATGGGGCTGACAAATGGAGTCAGTATGGTCCAGCCACATGGCATCACGTGGACCATGGCAAGAGCAGGTATTCAGGTGAGTCGAAAGTTTGATTAATTGGTTCAAGGGAGAATGGGATGGGTGGAAATAGAATTGTATTAGCGGTTCTTCAGAGAATTTCTGTTATATACAAGAATGGGGAGATGGGAGGTCAGCATTGTGTTCCCACGTCCCTTTCTCTTCCAAGATTCCATCTGACGTCATCCACTTCTGCACTTCTGGTTTGGAACTTGTACATGGAGGCATACTGGCTGGTGTGATAGCTTGGGATCCCCCTTTATTACCCCTTTATTATTTGCATAATGAGAAGATAACTAAACTTTAGTAATAAGTATCTCCTATGGCACTTTTTAACTCCAAAGCTGCAGGGAGGAGGAGTATGAGTATGGTTTTTTTTAATCATTATTTCACCATGCACAGTATTACCTAACTTTACCCATTATATTTGAAGTTTTTATACTTGATAAATGTCCATATTTATGTGTAGGTAAAAAAGGATTTGCCATAGTGAGGTTTATAGTTTTATGTCAAATTAAGCAGGCACAAATAGTATGAAGGCATTAGTAGCAGAGTCTCAGGGGCAACACAGTTCAGTTCAATTCAGTCACTCAGTCGTGTCCAACTCTTTGCAGCCCCATGGACTGCAGCAAGCCAGGCTTCCCTGTCCATCAAAAACTCCCCGAGCTTGCTCAAACTCATGTCCATTGAGTCGGTGATGCCATCCAACCATCTCCTCCTCTGTCGTCCCCTTCTCCTCCTGCCTTCAGTCTTTCCCAGCATCAGGGTCTTTTCCAGTGAGTCAGTTCTTCACATCAGGTGGCCAAAGTATTAGAGCTTCAGCTTCAGCATCAGTCCATCCAATGAATATTCAGGACTGATTTCCTTTAGGATTGACTGGTTAGATCTCCTTGCAGTCCAAAAGTCTTCTCGAACACCACAGTTCAAAAGCATCAATTCTTTGGCACTCAGCTTTCTTAATGGTCGAACTCTCACATCCATACATGACTACTGGAAAAACCATAGCTTTGACTAGACAGCCCTTTATTAGCAAAGTAATGTCTCTGCTTTTTTAATATGCTATCTAGGTTTGTCATAGCTTTTCTTCCAAGGAGCAAGCATCTTTTAATTTGATGGCTGCAGTCACCATCTGCAGTGATTTTGGAGCCCAAGAAAATAAAGTCTGTCACTGTTTCCATTGTTTACCCATCTATTTGTCATGAAGTGACCAGATGCCATTATCTTAGTTATTTGAATGTTGAGTTTTAAGCTACTTTTATCACTCTCCTCTTTCACCTTCATCAAGAGGCTCTTTAGTTCCTCTTCACTTTCTACCATAAGGGTGGAGTCATCTGCATATCTGAGATTATTGATATTTCTCCCGGCAATCTTGATTCCAGCTTGTGCTTCACCCAGTCCAGCATTTTGCATGACATACTCTGCATAGAAGTTAAATAAGCAGGGTGACAATATACAGCCTTGATGTACTCCTTTCCCAATTTGGAACCAGTCCATTGTTCCATGTCCAGTTCTAACTGTTGCTTCTTGACCTGCATACAGGTTTCTCAGGAGGCAGGTAAGGTGGTCTGACATTCCCATCTCTATCAGAATTTTCCAGTTTGTTGTGATCCACACAAAGGCTTTAGCTTAGTCAATGAAGCAGAAGTAGATGTTTTTCTGGAATTCTCTTGCTTTTTCTGTGATCCAACGGATGTTGGCAGTATGATCTCTGTGGTTTGTCTGCATTTTCTAAATCCAGCTTGAACATCTGGAAGTTCTCAGGTCACATACTAATGAAGCCTAACTTGGAGAATTTTGAGCATTACTTTGCTAGTGTGTAAGATGAATGCTGGGCTCCATATTGTGTCTTAATCTATCCTCGCCGTTTCCTTATCGAAACTGCAGACAATAATAGTAAAGGTGTTATAAAGATTAGATAGGAAAAGATCAATGCATGTAAAGTGCTCAGACTAGTGCATGTGACTCTTTGCGACTCTATGAACTAGTAAACTCTTCCTAAGTACATAGTGGAGCTTCCCGGGTGGTGCTCATGGTAAAGAATCCTCCTGCCAATGCAGGAGATGAGGCTTCAATCCCTGGGTCAGGAAGATCCTCCGGAGGACATGGCAACCCACTGCAGTATTCTTTCTTGGGAAATCCCATGGACAAAGGAGCCTGGTGGGCTACAGTCCATGAAGCTGCAAAGAGTCAGACACAACTGAGCAACTGAGCACACACATACACAAGTATATAGTAAGTCCTTGATAAAGTTAGCGAGTGTGTTATTACTGAGCAGCGAATCTACTGTCAGTAGAAGACATGACTTACAGTGGCTTAAATAAGAAGAGATTGTTCTGATGACCCAGCAGGCACCCTGGAGCTAGGTGGTACTAAAACCAGCTCATCTCTACAATGCCAGGGCTTTGCCCCACGTCAGTTCCCTTAAATTTTCCCTCGTGATTACACTCCCGCCAGTCACCGCAATCTCAAACAAAGGCATTCAAAGGCAGAAAGCAGGAGGCAAGGAAACAATTTCTGCTCCGGTGCCTTTCTCTTACTAGGGAGGAAACCACCTCTCGGTGGTTGTGTTTGTGTTGTGTTGCGTTGTGTTTTTCAAGATTGCCTTAGTTTGAGAAAGCCCTCTGACTAAGAAATGGAAGTGCTGGCTGTTGGTCCTAAGTGCACTGATAAGGTCCATGCAAGGGGCAAGATGCTCAAGGCACCCACTTGCCGCTGAAAGGGCATCTTATGTTGGGCGTGTACACACTGGAATACTACTCAGCCACAGAGAGAAATGATGCCATTGGCAGCAACATGGATAGACCTAGAGATTATCATACTACGTGAAATAAGACAAAGACAAATATCATGTGATATAACTCACATGTGAAATCTACAGTATAACAGAAATGAACATATCTTCCAAACGGAAACAGCCTCACAGACAGAGAACAGACTTGTGGTTTCCAAAGGGGAAAGGGAGTGGGAAAGGATAAATTAGGAGCTTCAGATTAGCAGATACTGCTATATATAAAACAGATAAATGACAAGGTCCAACTGTATAGCACAGAGAACTATATTCAGTATCCTATAATGAACTATAATGTGGAAACATGTTTTAAATAAAGGGCACCTGAAATCTTACAGATTCAAGAACAAACTTCTAATTTCTATCACCAGATCTGCTCTTCCCCATCTCAGTAGCTGGCACTCCATCCTTCCAGTTACTCAGACCAAATGCTGGAGTCCTCCTTAATGCCTCTCTTACACATCACGTTCAACTAGTTAATTAATGCTGTCAGATCTGCCTTCAGATTCTATCCAGTCACTCCCATCACCCCTGTCATTACCATGCTGGCCCAACACACTATCATTCCTCACCTCCATTATTTTAGTCCTTTTCTGACCACTCTCTGCTTTCTCCCTACCCCCACTATCCTTTTAAAAGGTAGATCATAATTATGTCATCTTCTGGTTCAGAACTCTCCAATCTCACTCAGAGTAAAACCTGGTTTCTTCTCATGGCCTACAATTCCTCTAAGAGAGTCAGTCCTCCTGACTCTGACCTCACCTGCTCCTTATACCTTCTAGCTCATTCTGCCCAGCTGCACTGACTTCCTTGCTGTTCTTCAGTCTTGCTGAGCATGGTCCCACCTCAAGACCTGCTCCTCCTGACAAGCACACAAAGCTTGACCCCTTACCCCACTTCCTTCAGGCCCCCTTGTCCCCACTACTGCCACCTTCCCTGGCCTTCTCCTGTCCTCCCTGCCTCCCCACTGTTTTATTTTTCTCCATCTGACTCGCTGTGTATGTGTATTTATATACAAGGACGAAGTATGCTTCCTCGGAGAAGGCAATGGCACCCCACTCCAGTACTCTTGCCTGGAAAATCCCATGGACGGAGGAGCCTGGTAGGCTGCAGTCCATGGGGTCGCTAAGGGTCGGGCAGGACTGAGCGACTTCACTTTCACTTTTCACTTTCATGCATTGGAGAAGGAAATGGCAACCCACTCCAGTGCTCTTGCCTGGAGAATCCCAGGGACGGGGGAGCCTGGTGGGCTGCCGTCTATGGGGTCACACAGAGTCGGACATGACTGAAGCGAGTTAGCAGCAGCAGCAGTGTGCTTCCTTACTTTTTTCCTGTCTCTCCCACAGAAATGTAAGTTCTGTGAGGGAAGGAACTTTCTTTTATTACCTGTTTTAACCCTAGTGCTCGAAACCTGGTAGGCACTTGGGGGAAAAAATTGCTAAATGAATGAGCAAACAATGCTTAACATTTGGGTTATTTAAGCTTTGTACAAAGGTTTATGCATATTTCCGTATTTTATGGTTGATAACTTTTGTGAATAATTCTCAAAATGAGAAGGTAAAGACATTTTTTGGCTTCTAGTAAAAGTTATCAAACTGCTTTTCAAAATATTTAAGCCAGTTAAGCAGAAGATGGGGGCTTCCCGGGTGGTACAGTGGTAAATGATCCACCTGTCAATGCAAGAGATGTGGATTCGAGCCCTGGTCAGGGAGATCCCCTGCAGTAGGACATGGCAACGCACTCCAGTGTTCTTGCCTGGGAAACTCCATGGACAGAGGAGCCTGGCGGGCTACAGTCCATGGAATCACAGAGTTGGACACAACTGAGCCCAAGCAGAAGGAACCAGTTATGTTATGCTCCTGCTAGACATTCTTGGTTGAAACTTTTGCATGTGTTTTGTAGGAAAGACTAGCAAAATTGATTTTTTTTCCATATTTATCTGTAGCCATCAACAGTGCTGTTGTTTTTTCCCTTCAGTTTTATTGAGATGCAGTTGACATACAGCACTATGTAAGTTTAGAGTGTTCAGACTAATGATTTGACGTACATACATCATGAAATGATGATCACAGTAAGTCTAGTGAACTCCCATCACCATAAGCAGATACAAAAATTAAAGACAAAATTGTTTCCTTTTGATGAGAACATCAATAGTATATTTAAATGAATTAATATTACTTTAAAAAATTAAAATCTCACCCACTGGCTTTCTTGTATTCATCCACCTTTTTGGTTCTGACCTATCCTTGTTGTTGTTGTTCAGTCGCTCAGTCGTGTCCGACTCTTCACGACCCCATGGACTGCGGCACGCCAGGCTTCCCTGTCCTTCACCATCTCCCGGAGCTTGCTCAAACTCATGTCCATTGACTCAGTGGTGCCATGCAACCATCTCGTCCTCTGTTGTCCCCTTCTCCTCCTATCCTTAGTGATTTTAATTAAAGGTGAACTTATCAACCTACTTTAAACACTCCTTCCTGTTTTCCTGCACTAAGGGTCATATTGGCCTCACAAGTTCTGGATTCTAAGTCCTGTTTATTAGCATTTATCTTACTTATAGAATTCTCACACCAGAGGGAAAGGCAGTTCTTTCTGCCTCCATGACTATGCCCTTTTAAAAAATACCAGGCCCCTCCCCATGGTATTCTCTTTATCCTGATAGTATGAATATATGTATAGCTTATATATGGCCTCTTGAGTATAGTTTATACAGTTGCATTTTTTTCTGTTTTTGGCTGTGCTGGGTCTTAGTTGCAGAATCTTAAGCTGTGGCATGTAAACTCTTAGTTGCTGCACATGGGATCTAGTTCCCTGACCAGGGATGGAACCCAGGGCTCCTGCATTGGGAGCATGGAATCTTATCCACTGGACCACCACAGAAGTCCCACAGCCCTGGGTTTTTTTGGCCACACCGTGAGAAAAATGTATGAATATATATTGGTCTCTGTCCCTGCCTCCTTGTATCTTGCTCAGTGGTAAGAGTGTCAGAGCATCTTTTGTTCTAATATTTGATCTTTGACCTTGGTTCCTGACACAGAGACTTAGGAATCCCTTGGCATTTCTTGTGTGACGGGAGTGTCTTTTGTTCTAGTGAGGTGACTGTGGTGGGCTTCTCAATAACTTCAGAATGGGGCGAGGGCAGTGCTGGGCACCAGAAAGACCAAACCATGATTAGAAGTTCACCCCTCATCACCTCTGAGAAGAGGAAAGGGGCTGAGAACGGAGCTAATGACTGATCATGCCTCTGAGATGAAGTCTCCACAAAAACCCCAGAACTGGGGTTTAGAGAGCTTCTGGTTGGTGAACATGTCCACATATTGGGAGGGAGGCATGCCCCAACTGAGGCATGCCTCAGGGACAGAGGCTGTCATACTTGGGGCCCTCCCAAATCCGGGCCCTGTGTATCTTCTTATCCGGCTGTTCATTTGTGTCCTTTGTTACATAATACACGGGTAAACGCAGGTAACTGTCTCCCTGCATTCTGTGACCCGTTCTAGCAAATAATCAAGGAGGTGGGCAATAGGAACCTCTGATTTGTAGCCAACTCAAACAGCTTTTGTGGGTAACCTGGGGACCTATTTTTTATTTGCAAATGGCATTTGAAGTGAGGGGCAGTCTTGTGGGACTGAACCCTTAGTCCGTAGAGTCTGCCTAACTGCAGTTAGTGTCAGGATTGAATGGAATTGTAGTGTCAGCTGGCAGTGTAGAGAACTGCATGATCCGTGGGAAACTCGCACACTTGATGCTGAAAGAGTGAGTGTGTCAGTATCATGACAGTAAAGGAGAAATACACAGGAGGAGAAGGGCAGGTTATCCCACGTACCTTCTCACTCATTTCATTTTCTTGTTTGCAAAGCCACTGTATCAGAGATGCCTTCCCCGCATCATCCCTTGATCTAAACAGCACCACCGTTCTCATTACTCTGGCTTCTGCCTCAGTCTTGGTCACGGCACCTCCTTCTACCAGCCAGACTTTATAACTGTTTGCTTGCTCATCTTTTCTCTGCCTTCTAGGATACAAGTTCCAGGGGAGCCCAGACTTTGTTCTTTGCTCCATCCTCAGCTCCTGGATTAGTGCGTCTCACATAGGAGTGGTTTAATAAATATTTATTTGATGAAAGATGAATAAATGAATGAATAATAAGTACTACCCATTTACTATACTACGGGAGCCCTTGACTGGTAAAATATTTGGAAGTGACATGTTACACAGCACTCTACACAAAACAGAAGAAACCCACACATCTCGTGTCTGCGTGCATGATGTCACTTCAGTCATGTCTGACTCTGCGAGACTATGGACCAGAGCCCTCCAGGCTCCTCTATCCGTGGGATTCTCCAGGCAAGAATACTCGAGTGGGTTGCCATGCCCTCCTTCAGGGGATCTTCCCGATCCAGAGACTGAAGCTGAGTCTCCTGTGTCTCTGCACTAGCAGGCAGGTTGTTTACCACTGTGCCACCTAGGAAGGCCCACACATCTCACAGGGAAGCTTAAGACCATTTAAACTACATAAATGAGCACTTTTCTTTTAAACCTTTTTCTTCTATGCACAGCAAAGGAAACTGTCAACAAAATGAAAAGACAACCTGTGGAATGGGAGAAAGTATTGTAAGTGATGCAACTGACAAGGGGTTAATATCCAAAATATGCAAAGAGTTCATGCAATTCAACATCAAAAAACAAATGAGCCAATCAAAAAATAGGCAGAAGACCTAAATAGATACTTTCCCAAAGAAGACATACAGATGGCTAACAAGCATATGAACGGATACTCAACATTGCTCATTATTAGAGAAATGCCAACTCAACCACAGTGAGGACAAAATGACCATCTCAGAAAGTCTCTGGAGAGGGTGTGGAGGAAAGGTGTTGGTGGGAGTGTAAACTGGCGCAGTCACTATGGAGGACAGGATGGAAGTGCCTTATAAAACTAAACACAGAGCTACCATATGATCCAGCAGTCCCACTCCTGGGTATATCTGGGAAAAATGCAAACTCTAATTAAAGAAGATACATTCACCACAACATTCATGGCAGCACTATTTACAGTAGCCAAGAAATGAGATCAGCCTAAGTGTCCATCAACAGACAAATGGATAAAGAAGATGAAATATATATATGTACACAATTGAATATTACGTGCCATAAAAAGAATGAAATAATGCCATTTGCAGCAATGCAGATGGACCTCAAGAATATTATGCTTTGTGAAATAAACCAGAGAGACAAATACTGTATGACTTTACTTATATGTGGAATCCCAAAAATAATACCAGTTAATATGTATGCAAAAAAACAGACTCACAGATGCAGAAAACAAGCTGGTGGTTACCAGAGGTGGGTGGGAGGAAGAGACAAATTAGGGGTATGGGATTAGTGATGCAAACTACCACACATAAAATAGATAAGCAACAAAAAATTTATAGCACCAGGAATTATTTGTCTTGCTTCCCTGGTAGCTCAATGGTAAAGAATCTCCGTGCCAAGCAGGATTTTGATCCATGGATTGGGAAGATCCTCTAGAGGAGGAAATGGCAACCCACTCCAGTATTCTTGCCTTGGAAATCCCATGGAGAGAGGAGCCTGGCATCCACAGAGGAGTTACATCCATGAGGTCGCAGAGAGTCGGATACAACTTAGCAACTAAACAACCACCAAGAAAGGTATAATGGAATACAATCTGCAAAAAAAAAAAAGCAAACCATGCTGTACACCTGAACCTAATCCAACATGGTAAATCAATTATACTTCAGTGAAAATTAAAGTTGTTCTATTTTTGTTCCAGTCCCTCATTCATGCTCCTTACATCTAGTCTGGCTTCTGACGTCTCTTCCCTCAGCTTCCAGATGACCACCTCCTCTCTATGTCTCTGTGCTCCTGTATCCCGCCCTGGTGTCTCTATTTCCTCCTCTTACAAGGACACCAGACAGATTGAATCAAGACCCACCCTAACACCCTCATTGTGCCCTCTTAGCGCAGTAGGCAGCGTGTCAGTCTCTGAAGGTCCTGAGTTCGTGCCTCAGAGAGGGCAGATCATACCTTTGGACTTCCCTGGTGGCTCAGACGGTAAAGCGTCGGCCTACAATGTGGGAAACCCAGGTTCGATTCCTGGGTTGGGAGGATCCCCTGGAGAAGGAAATGGCAACCCATTCCAGTACTCTTGCCTGGAAAATCCCATGGATGGAGGATCCTGGTAGGCTACAGTCCATGGGGTCACAAAGAGTCGGACATGACTGAGCGACTTAACTTTCAACTTTCACCTCTTTACAGGCCTTATCTCTAGTTACAGTCACAATCTGAGGTACTGGGGCACAAGCTTCAATGTGAATTTTGGCACAACACAAATCAGTTCACAAGTAGCTTCTAGGCTTCCCTTCTTACCTCACTGGCCATTCTCTTTGAGCTTTCTTTGTTCCTTCTCTTTTGTCTTGCCTCTAATGTTGCAGTGCTCAGGATTCAGTCTTTGGGATCCCTTCTCCTTGTTATCTACACTTTATTCTTACATTATCTCATCTACTCCCATGGCTCTAAATATTATTGTGTTGGCCAAAATGCTCCTTTCCCTTTTCCTGTAAGATGACTCTAGTAGCCCTTAGGTGTCTTCAACTTCATTTGAAACAATTTTGTTAGATTGTATTGTGACAACTATCAGATCAGCATGCATTTAAAAAAAATCAAAATGGATGAATTTTTGTGTAGCTATTTTAATATTGAAAATGGAAGAGAAAAAGCAACATTTTTGACATATGCTTTATTGTTTCAAGAAAGGTAAAAACACAATTGAAATGCAAAAAAAGATTTGTGTAATGTATAAAGATTGAACCTGTCAAACCTGATTTGTGAAGTTTCATGCTTGAGCTTTCTCGCTGGATGGTGCTCTACGGTGGGATAGACCAGTTGAAATTTATAATGTCAAATTGAAAAACTAATTGAGAAAGTCAACGTTATATCATGCAGGAGATAGCTGATATACTCTAAATATCCAAATCAAGCACTGAAAATCATTTGTACCAGCTTGGTTATGTTCATCGTTTTCATGTTTGGGTTCAATGTAAGTTAAGTGAAAAAAATCTTCTTGACTGTAATTCCACATATGATTTTCTACTTAAACTAATGAAAATGTTCCATTTTTAAAACAAATTTTGACGAACAATGAAAAGTGGATACTGTGCAGTAAGGTGGAATGGAAGAGATCATAAGGCAAGTAAAATGAACCACCAACAACCACATCAAAGGCTAGTCTTCATCTTAAGAAAGTGATGTTGTATATATGGTGGGATCAGAAGGGAGTCCTTTGTTATGAGCTCCTTCTGGAAAACCAAACTATTAATTCCAACAAGTATGGCTCCCAGTTAGACCAACTGAAAGCAGCACTTGATGAAAACCATAAAGAATTAGTCAACAGAAAATTCATTGTCTTCCATCAGGATAAGGCAAGGCTGCATGTTTCTTTGATGACCAGGCAAAACTGTTACAACTTGGCTGGGAAGTTCTGATTGATCCACCGTTTTCACCAGACACTGCACCCTTGGATTCCCATTTGCTCTTGTCTTTACAAAGTTCTTCTAATGGAAAAGAGTTCAATCCCCTGGAAGACTGTAAAAGTCACCTGTAACAGTTCTTTGCTCAAAAAGATAAAAAGTTTTGGGAAAATGGAATTATGAAGTTGCCTGAAAAATGGCAGAAAGTAGTGGAACAAAATGGTGAATATGTTGTTCAATAAAGTTCTTGGTGAGAATGAAAATGTGTCTTTTATTTTACCAAAAAACCGAAAGAACTTTTTGGCCAGTCCAACGCCTACATACCAGTGACACCTGTGTGTACATTTCTAGCTCTGACCTCTCTCCTGACTTCTACTCTGATGCTCTCTAGCCTTGCCAGTTACCTCACCTCTCTGAAATGCACTTTTCTTACTATGAATAGCAGTAACAGTGCCTAGTTCTTAGAGTATTTTGAAAATTTAGCACAGCAGTGCATATTAAACACAGCATACTGTTAACAATTAACATCAACTTTATTTTTATGTCTTTGGAATTTCTCCATGAAGATGTTAAACCATATGCCTAAATGCTTCTTTCTCCAGTGAGTGGAGTGGCAGTGCCTTGGTAAGCAGTGGAGCTGCCGTCATACAATAGACAAGGACAGGAAATGAAAGAACTCCCTGTCCCCCAGGGATCATGGCTGCATTCAGAGGGGCAGAATGTTATTACTGGATTGGGAACCTGGCTGAGTCACGCACACTAATACAGTGATGCTTGAGAAAGCTGCCTCCCAGCCTCCAGCAGCCAGACTCCACCCAGTCACTGAAGCACTGCCCTCTCTATTTCACGTAAAACAGAAGGAACTGTGAATCATCGTGTCGGCTCCATACCACCCACATGCTTCCAACTGCAGCCTGCATTAAATGTGAAGTCCATAATAGGCCAGCCACCAGCCAACCACGTCATGTCCTGGCCCCAGTCTGCTATGGCAGACGACATCAAAAAAAAAAACAACCAACTATGCAAGAGGTGGAACACTTCCCAGCTAATGTTATGAGACAAACTTTAACCTGATGTCAAAACTAGACAAATATAAGAAAACTTCAGACCAGTATCTCCCATGTATATACTACAGAGGTCTCTAGAAAATTGTAGCAAAACAAGTCTAGCAAAATAAAAACCTTTATGACCAAGTGAGTTATTTCCCCAAGGATACAAAATTGATATAACATTGGATTAGAACAGGACAGAAAGCCCAGAAAGAAACCCACAAACCTGTGGTCAGTCAGTCCGTGACAAAGGAGGCAAGACGACACAATGGTGGAAAGACAGTCTCTTCAGCAAGTGGTGCTGGGAAAACAGGACAGCTACACGTGAAAAAATAAAATTAGATTATTCTTTAACACCATACACAAAAGTAAGCTCAAAATGGTTTAAACACCTAAATGTGAAACTGGACACTATGAAACTCCCAGAGGAAAACAGGCAGATCACTCTTTGACATGAATTGCAGCAATATCTTTTTCAGTCCATCTCCCAGAATAATGGAAATAAAAACAAAAACAAATGGGACCTACTTAAACTCAAAAGCTTTTGCACAGCAAAGGAAAGAATCAGTTCAGTCTCTCAGTCATCTCCGACTCTTTGCGACCCCATGGACTGCAGCACACCAGGCTTCCCTGTCCATCACCAACTCCTGGGGCCTACTCAAACTCATGTCCATCGCATTGGTGATACCATCCAACCATCTCATCCTCTGTTGTCCCCTTCTCCTCCTGCCTTCAACCTTTTCGAGCATCAGGGTCTTTTCAAATGAGTCGATTCTTCACATCAGGTGGCCAAAGTACTGGAGCTTCAGCATCAGTCCTTCCAATGAATATTCACAACTGACTTCCTTCAAGATGGACTGGTTGGATCTCCTTGCAGTCCCAGGGACTCTCAAGAGTCTTCTCCAACACCACAGTTCAAAAGCATCAATTCTTCAGCGCTCAGCTTTCTTTATAGTCCAACTCTCACATCCATACCTGACTACTGGAAAAACCATAGCTTTGACTAGATGGACCTTTGTTGGTAAAGTAATGTCTCAGCTTTTTAATATGCTGTCTAGGTTAGTCATAGCTTTTCTTCCAAGCA
>NW_011494785.1:4449152-4461697 GCF_000754665.1 Bison bison bison | reverse complement strand
TCCAAGCATCTTTTAATTTCATGGCTGCAGTCACCATCTGCAGTGATTTTGGAGCCCCAAAAAATAAAGTCTGCCACTGTTTCCATTGTTTCCCCATCTTTTTGCCATGAAGTGATGGGACCAGATGCCATGATCTTAGTTTTCTGAATGTTGAGTTTTAAGCCAACTTTTCCACTCTCCTCTTGTACTTTCATCAAGAGGCTCTTTAGTTCTTCACTTTCTGCCATAAGGGTGGTAGAATATCTGAGGTTATTGATATTTCTCCTGGCAATCTTGATTCCAACTTGTGCTTCATCCAGCCTGGCATTTTGCATGATGTACTCTGCATGTAAGTTAAATAAGCAGGGTGACAATACGCAGCCTTGATGTACTCCTTTCCCAGTATGGAACCAGTCTGTTCTTCCATGTCCAGTTTTAACTTTTGCTTCTTGACCTGCATACACATTTCTCAGGAAGCAGGTCAGGTGGTCCAGTATTCCCATCTTTTTGAGAATTTTCAAGTTTATTGTGATCCACACAGTCAAAGGCTTCGGCATAGTCAATGAAGCAAAAGTAGATGTTTTTTCTGGAACTCCCTTGCTTTTTCGATGATCCAGCAGATGTTGGCAATTTGATCTCTGGTTCCTCTGCCTTTTCTAAATCCAGCTTGACCATCTGGAAGTTCACGGTTCACGTACTGTTGAAGCCTAGCTTGGAGATTTTTGAACATTACTTTGCTAGTGTGTGAGATGGGTGCAATTGTGTGGTAGTTTGAACATTCTTTGGCATTGCCTTTCTTTGGGATTGGAATGAAAACTGACCTTTTCCAGTCCTGTGGCCACTGCTGAGTTTTCCAAATTTGCTGGCCTATTGAGTGCAGCACTTTCACAGCATCATCTTTTAAGATTTGAAATAGCTCAACTGGAATTCCATCACCTCCACTAGCTTTGTTCGTGGTGATGCTTCCTAAGGCCCACTTGACTTTTCATTCCAGGATATCTAGCCATAGGTGAGTGATCACACCATCATGGTTATCTGGGTCATGAAGATCTTTTTTGTATAGTTCTTCTGTATATTCTTGCCACCTCTTCTTAATATCTTATGCTTCTGTTAGGTCCATACCATTTCTGTCATTTATTGTGCTCATCTTTTCATGAAATGTTCCCTTGGTATCTCTAATTTTCTTGAAGAGATCTCTAGTCTTTCTCATTCTATTGTTTTCCTCTATTTCTTTGCATTGATCACTGAGGAATGCTTTCTTATCTCTCCTTGCTATTCTTTGGAACTCTGCATTCAAATGGGTATATCTTTCCTTTTCTCCTTTACCTTTGGCTTCTCTTCTTTTCTCAGATATTTGTAAGGCCTCCTCAGTCAACCATTTTGCCTTTTTGCATTTCTTTTTCTTGGGGATGGTCTTGATCACTGCCTCCTGTACAATGTCACAAAACTCCATCCATAGTTCTTCAGTCACTCTATCAGATCTAATCCCTTGAATCTATTTGTCACTTCCACTATATAATCATAAGGGATTTGATTTAGGTCATACCTGAATGGTCTAGTGGTTTTCCCTACTTTCTTCAATTTAAATCTGAATTTGGCAATAGGGAGCTCATGATCTGAGCCACAGTCAGCTCCTGGTCTTGTTTTTGTTGACTGCATAGAGCGTCTCCATCTTTGGCTGCAAATAATATAATCAGTCTGAATTCAGTATTGACCATCTGGTGATCCCGCAAAGAGCAATATTGCATAGGAACCTGGAATGTTAGGTCCATGAATCAAGGCAAATTGGAAATGGTCAAACAGGAGATGGCAAGTGTGAATGTCGACATTTTAGGAATCAGCGAACTAAAATGGTCTGGAATGGGTGAATTTAACTCAGATGACCATTATAGCTACTACTGTTGCCAAGAATCCCTTACAAGAAATGGAGTAGCCATCATAGTCAACAGAAGAGTCCAAAATGCAGTACTTGGATGCAGTCTCAAAAATGACAGAATGATCTCTGTTCGTTTCCAAGGCAAACCGTTTAGTATTATGGTAATCCAAGTCTATGCCCCGACCAGTAATGCTGAAGAAGCTGAAGTTGAACCGTTCTATGAAGAACTACAAGACCTTCTAGAAATAACACCCAAAAAAAGATGTCCTCTTCATTATAGGGGACTAGAATGCAAAATTAGGAAGTTAAGAGCTACCTGGAGTAACAGGCAAATTTGGCCTTGAAGTATAAAATGAAGCAGGTCAAAGGCTAACAGATTTTTGCCAAGACAACACTGGTCATAGCAAACACCCTCTTCCAACAAAAGAAAGAATAAACAAAATGAAAAACATCCCACATTCAGGAGAAAATACTTGCAAACGCTGTGACCAACAAGGGATGGCTCCAAAATTTACAAACAGTTCATGAGGCTTAATATCATCAAAACTAACAACCTAATTAAAAAATGGCCAGAAGACCTAAATAGGTATTTCTCCAAAGAAGACATACAGATGGTCAAGAGGCACATGAAAAGATGTTCAGCATCTCTAGTTATTAGAGAAATGCAAATCAAAACTACAATGAGGTATCACCTCACACCAGTCAAAATGTCCATCAACAAGAAATCCATAAACAATAGGGATGGTCCAGTGGCTAAAACCCAGAACTCCCAATGTAGGGCACCTGGGTTCAATCCCTGGTCAGGTAACTAGATCCCACATGCCACAAAGAAGGTCAGAGATTATGAGAGCTGCTACTAAGACCCAGTGCAGCCAAATAAATAGTTTAAAAAAAAAAATAAAAGAAATTCACAGAAAATAAATCCTGGAGAAGAGAGCAGGGAACTCTCCTATACTGTTGGTGGGAATGTAAAATGGTACAGCCACTGTGGAGAAAAATGTGGAACTGTTCTCCTGAAAAAACTAAAAATAGAACTACCATATGACCCTGCAACCCTACTCCTGGACATAAATCCAGAAAAAAATGGTTCAAAAGGATACATGCACCCCAGTGTTCATCATAGCACTGTTTACAATAGCCAAGACATGGAAGCAACCTAAAGTCCATCTTAAGAAAATGATGTTGTATATAATACGGTTGGATTGGACAGAGGAGTGGGTAAATATGTGGTGCATTTATACAATGGATTATTACTCAGCTATTAGAAAGAACAAAGTAATGCCATTTGCAGCAACATGGGTGGATCTAGAGATTGTCATACTGAGTGAAGTAAGACAGAGAAAGAGATATAGTGTATGATATCCCTTACATGTGGAATCTAAAAAGAAATAATACAGATGAACTTATTTACGAAACAGAAACAGACTCACAGAGAACAAACTTATGGTTTCCGGCAGGAAGGATGGGAGAAAGGATAGTTATGGAGTTTGGGATCGACTTGTACACACTGCTATATTTAAATTGGATAAACAACAAGAACCTACTGTACAGCACAGGGAACTCAGGTCAATGCTATTGGCAGCCTAGATGGGAGGGGAGTTTGGGGGAGAATCAGTTCAGTTCAGTTCAGTCATGTCCGACTCTGTAACCCCATGGACTGCAGCATGCCAGGCCTCCCTGTCCATCACCAACTCCCGGAGTTTATTCAAACGCATGTCCATTGGGTCAGTGATGCCATTCAACCATCTCATCCTCCGTCATCCCCTTCTCCTTGCACCTTCAATCTTTCCCAGCATCAGGGTCTTTTCCAGTGAGTCAGTTCTTCACATCAGGTGGCCAAAGTATTGGAGTTTCAGCCTCAACATCAGTCCTTCCAATGAATATTCAGGACTGATCTCCTTCGGAATGGACTGGTTTGATCTTCTTGCAGTCCAAGGGACTCTCAAGAGTCTTCTCCAACACCACAGTTCAAAAGCATCAATTCTTCAGCGCTCAGCTTTCTTTATAGTCCAACTCTCACATCCATACCTGACTACTGGAAAAACCATAGCTTTGACTAGATGGACCTTTGTTGGTAAAGTAATGTCTCTACTTTTAAATATGCTGTCTAGGTTGGACATTGCTTTTCTTCCAGGGAGTAAGCATCTTTTAATTTCATGGCTGCAATCACCGTCTGCAGTGATTTTGGAGCCTGCAAAAATAAAGTCTGTCACTGTTTCCCTGTTTCCCCATCTATTTGCCATGAAGTGATGGGACCAGATGCCATTATCTTAGTTTTCTGAATGTTGAGTTTTAAGCCATCTTTTTCACTCTTCTCTTTCACTTTCATCAAGAGGCTCTTTAGTTCTTCTTCGCTTTCTGCCATAAGTGTGGTGTCATCTGCATATCTGAGGTTATTGATATTTCTCCCGGCAATCTTGATTCCAGCTTGTGCTTCCTCCAGCCCTGCATTTCTCATGATGTACTCTGCATGGTGGAGAGTTCTGACAAAATGTGGTCCACTGGAGAAGGGAACGGCAAACCACTTCAGTATTCTTGCCTTAAGAACCCCATGGGGGAGAATGACATGTATATTTATGTCTGAGTCCCTTTGATGTTCACCTGAAACTTTCTCAACATTGTTGATCTACTATACCCCAATATAGAATTTAAAATTTTTTAAAAAACACAAAAAATACAAGTACTTTATTGCTAAAAAATGCTAACCATCATCTAAGCCTTCAGCAGATTGTAAACTTTTTGCTGGTGAAATGTCTTGCCTCTATGTCGGTGGCTACTAACTGATTAAGATGGTGGTTGCTGAAGGCTAGGTGGCTGTGGCAAGTTCTTAAAATAAGACAAAAGTGATATTTGCCACATTGATTGACTCTTCCATTTGTGAACAATTTCTATGTAGCAGCAATGCTGTTGGTTTGCATTTTACCTACAGTAAGATTTCTTTCAAAATTGGAGCCAGTTCCCTCAAATCTTGCTGTTGCTTTGTCAACCAAATTTATGTCATTTTCTAAATCCTTTGTTATCATTTCAACAGACTTCACAGCCTCTTTACCAGGAGTAGATTCCATCTCAATAAATCACTGTTTTTGTTCATCCACAAGAAGCAACTCCTCATTCCTTAAAGTTTTATTGTGAGACTGCGACAATTCAGTCCTATCTTCAGGTTCCACTTCTAATTCTAGTTCTCCTGCTATTGCCACCAGGTCTGCAGTGACTTCCTCCACTAGTCTTGAACCCCTCAAAGTCATCCATGAGGGCTGGAATCAGCTCTTTCAAATTCTTGTTCATGTTGATATTTTGACCTTTTCCCGTGAATCACAAACGTTCTTGATGGCATCTAGAATGGTGAACCCTTTCCAGAAGGTTTTTCGTTTATTTTGCCCACATCCATCAGAGGAATAACTATTGGGTCTTAGCCACCAGCTGGTCCATGCTCCCAAGACAGGGGGCCTAGGGTTCAATCCCTGGTTGGGGAACTAGATCGCACATGCCACAACAGAGATCAGAGATCAGAGGTCCAGAGTACCACAACTGAGACCTATACAGCCAAATAAATTTAAATAAATAAATTTTTAAAATAAGAATCATTTACACCTTGATCCATCGGCTGCAGAATGGATGTTGTACCAGCATGGATGTAAACACTAGTAATCTCATTGCCCATCTTCCATCAGAGCTCTTGAGTGACCAGGTGCATTGTCAATCAGCAGTAATATTTTAAAAGGAATCTTTTTCTTTTTTCCTGAGTAGTAGGTCTCAACAGTGGATTAAAATATTCAGTAAACCATATTGTCAAAGATGTGCTGGTTTCTTTTATCCAGACCCCTCAGACTTTCTCCATATCAACAATAAGGTTGTTTTACTTTCTTATCATTCTTGTGTTCACTGGAGTAGCACTTTTAATTTCCTTCAAGAACTTTCCCTTTGCACTCACAACCTGGCTATCTCTTTGGTGCAAGAAGTCTAGCTTTTCTATCTCAGCTTTCAACGTACCTTCCTCACTAAGCTTAGTTCATTTCTAGCTTTTGGTTTAAAAAAGAGTGTGACTCTTCCTCTCACTTGAACAGTTAGAGGCCATTGTAGGGTTCTTAATTGTGTCTCGGGGATCCCTAGGGAGGCTCAGGGAGAGGGAATGAGATGTGGGAGGGTGGGTCAGTGGAGCAGTCAGAATATGTATAATGTTTATGCGTTAAGTTCACTGTCTTACACGGGTGCAGTCCATGCTGTCCCAAAACAACTACAACAGTAACGTCAAAGACCACTGCTCACAGATCACCATCACAGATACATTGACAGTGAACATTCTTGAAGTATTGTGAGAGTTACCAAAGTGACACAGAGACACGAAATGTAACAGCAAATGCTGTTGGACAAATGGTATTAATAGACTTGCTCGATGCAAGGTTGCCATAGTTCTTCAATTATAAAAACAAAACTGCAGTATCTGCAAACTGCAGATAAGTGAAGAGCAATAAAACGAATAGTTTCCTGTACTGTATTTTGTACCTACTAAGTGATCAATAAATATCTGTTGAATGAATGCAGTATAATCGGTTCACTTTTTATTTGGGAAAACGAAACCACCGTCATGTGAAAGAGACATTCAGCTTGTTCTGTGTGGTCCCAAAGGACGGATCAGGCAGTGCAGAACTCTGATAGAGAAGCTCTGTTTTCCAGTTCCAGTTGCCCAAGGATAGATTTACTGATCTGTGAATGAGGTCTCCACCAGCAGAAACGGAGAGATCACTGAAGATGCAGAGAGTTGAATGTTTCTCAGCTCTGAGGCCGGACCACCCCAGTTGAAAGTCTGGGTAAGCCACTTGCTATCTGGGAAGTTTTGGGGCAAATCAGTAAATCTGGCTGTGCCAGTCTCTGTGTCTACAAAGTGGGGATGCTTTCTTTGATGCTCAGATGCAGTTATTTCAACATTTCTAAATCAGGATGCTTATCACAGTCATTGTCAGCCAGATGGCAGCAGTGGCATAGTTGTCTGCCCATGTTGGGCATACTTGGAATGAGCTGTGTGCAGTTGTAGGACTCCGTGTGTACTGAGCTTGACTGTCTTTTAAAAAAATGTCTTTGAAAAGACTGTGGCATAGATCGGTATTGAAAATTAACATTTTTTGTGTATGCAGAAAGATAAGGGAACAGCAGTGGGGTGTAAATTTCAGATTAGTGAATGCTGTTTACTGTTGATTAGATTTTTTCTTTTCTTCAGGGTTAATAACCTAGTGATAAGTCTTGAACTCGACAGCATCTGAGATTCAGTGAATGTGGCATCTCACTAGTTACCTCGTGAGGTTATTATAAAGGTTGTAAAGTTGTAAGGATTAACACCTGTCTGTAAATGGCCTAGAACGGGGCCTGGTGCAAAGTCAGCACCATGAAAGTACTGTTGTTTTATTTTTAAATACTTAGTCATCACTGATTTCAACAGTTGCTGCCTCTCATCTAGCTTCTGAGAGGTGCCATAAGCATTAAGGTCATGGAGACTGCAAAAGTACAGTCAAGGTTTCTCTAAAATAGAGTCTCAGAAATTCAGAGTTGATGCTACTGAAGTTGAGGAAAGCCTCTGAAAATACAGGAAGTTTTTATAGAACCAGACATTTTAAACTCAACAAGACTGATTGAAAAAGAAGACTCTGGAAATAAAAAATCAAGATTGGGGCTTCCCAGTGGCTCAGTGGTTAAGAATCCGCCTGCCAATGCTGGGGGACACAGGTTCCATCCCTGATTTGGGAAGATCCCACATGCCGCTGAGCAACTAAGCCTGAGCACCATAAGTCCTGAAGCTCATGTGCCCTGGAGCCCGTGCTCCACAACAAGAGAAGTCGCCGCAGCAAGAAGCCCGTGCACCACAGCTAGAGAGTGGCCCCTGCTCTAACTGGAGAAAGCCCGGGCGCAGCAGTGAAGACCCAGCGTAACCACAAATAAATTTTAAAAATCAGGGTTATGGCAGCACTGGCCTTCTCTCTCTCATTCTCGGCAGCTTGTGTGCTGACCCACATTTCCCTCCACCACATCACAGTCTGGCAAGGATTCCACCATTCTGAAGATTTATCACTTATAAAAGACGCAATTTCACTCTAAACCCCGACTGACCCTGCAGCAACAGGAGAAAGCCAGTGCTTCTCCACACTTCCTTGCCTGCCTCTGCCTCAGACCCAGCAAAGCTACCCGTTCCCAGGAAGTAGCTTAGTTGGGAAAAGATGTTTTGCATTGAAACAGTTCTGATACCAGCTGGCTCCATCTCAGAACACCTGTTTGGGTATGAAATGATAATTACTGAAAGAACACAATATGGAGATTTCCCCTTGACAGCTGCTCTTGTGTTCTCAAAGCCTCTTACTTCCTTGTTAAGAAATAGGTAGTAGAATGCATAGGAAACCAGGGCTTGTTATGTGTACCGCCTGGGCTGAGACTCACACCTGTATATTGTATCTTCTAGTGTGTCAGCCCCTGCTTTGCAGCATACAGCAGTTAGCCAGTCATTGGTTAAAATTTCCCTTGTCTTATTCCAAGGACTAAGTTCACTTCTGCCAGAGCGTCATGAGGGTCAAGCAATGGGGGAAGGCTCCAGGGTTTGGGGAAGGAGTCAAGGGTCTCAGGAGACCTGCCAGCTCTCTCACCCCAGGATACCAAGGGAGTAAAGACATGAAGGACCAGCAGGCTCTGAAAGTATTTTAGATTGCTACCCACCCTTCTTCAACTCCCTTCTTTCTGGCTTGAAAAGTGTGAAGATTCCATCATTTACACCAGATTGACAACCCAGGTAAGGAAACTCAGTTTTCATTATGGCTGGTTTAATGTGTGCTTGCAGGCAGGTTCACAAAAACCAGCAGTAGTACTGGGAAGCAGAGAATTTGCACAACTTGCCAGAGTGTGTTCCAAGTTGATAAAATAATGCTCTTGTTTTGAGGTATGATTCAATGTGGCCTGTCTCTACCATGAAGAATCAGGCTCAGGATAAAGTGTAATTATAAAATCCTGGAGCATCTTAGAAGGAAGTTGCTCGATAAACATCAGGTGCTTTAATATTGCTGACTCAGTCATTGTGAGAAGACTTGCAGAAGCATCAGGCTCCAGGTGTGGAGGTGACACTGAAAGCGTGAATGCCTCCACTGCCATAAAACTGTATTTTTTATTATTATAAAAATAATACCCACTTATTATGGGAGGATACAAAAATGTGTAAATTTAAAGAAAAATAATGTCACCTATATAGTCCCATGAAATTAAAAGACACTTTCTCCTTGGAAGAAAAGCTATGACCAACCTAGACAGCATATTAAAAGCAGAGACATTACCAACAAAGGTATGTCTAGTCAAATCTATGGTTTTTCCAGTAGTCATGTATGGGTGTGAGAGTTGGACCATAAAGAAAACCGAGCACCAAAGAATTAATGCTTCTGAACTATGATGTTGGAGAAGACCCTTGAGAGTCCCTTGGACTGCAAGGAGATCAAACCAGTCCATCCTAAAGGAGATCAGTCCTGGGTGTTCATTGGAGGGACTGATGCTGAAGCTGAAACTCCAGTACTTTGGCCACCTGATGCAAGGAACCGACTCATTGGAAAAGACCCCAATGCTGGGAAAGATTGAAGGCAGGAAGAGAATGGGACAACAGAGGATGAGATGGTTGCATGGCATCACCAACTCGAAGGATATGAGTTTGAGCGAGCTCCAGGAGTTGGTGATGGACAGGGAAGCCTGGCATGCTGCAGTCTATGGGGTCACAAAGAGTAGGACATGACTGAGTGAACTGAACTGAACTGATACAGTCCCATCCCCCAGAAAAGTTTGATGTTTCTTTTTCCTCTTAAAAAGATAAGTAATACATAATACATATGACACAAAACTAGTATCATATTGTATTTACAGTATTTTAAAACTTTTACTTGAAATAGTTTTAAACAACACAAAGTTGCAAAAATAGAACAGCACAAGGAATATCTGTGTACCCTCACCTCATCTGCATTATCTGTATTCTCTCCAGCTAGCCATCCATCATATATCCATCTATCTGTAATTAAAGGGTGAGTTTCCTCTATCAAAGCTCTCTTACCCCTAAACACTTCAGTGTATATTTCCTAAGGAAAAGGATTTTTCTCCTTTAAGGTGACCACAGTTGTCAGCCTAACAGATTCATAAGCTTATGTTGATTTAAGAATTTAATCTATCATCCATATCCCAATGTAATCAATTAAGTGAAAAACATTCTTTATGGCAGTTTTCCCTCCAGCACAGGATCCAGTCAAGGGTCATTTCATTGTCAGATCTCTTTAGCCTTCCTAATCCTGGGACATTTTCATGTTGTTGTTAGTCCCTCGGTCGTGTCTAACTCTGCGACCCCATGGACTGTAGCCCGCCAGGCTCCTCTGTCCATGGGATTTCCCAGGCAAGAATACTGGAATGGGTTGCCATTTCCCCCGCCAGAGGATCTTCCCCATCCAGGGATCGAACCTGCATCTCCTGCATTGGCAGGCGGATTCTTTACCACTGTGCCAGCAGGGAAGCCAGGATATTTACATATTTATCTTTTGTGACACTGCCGTTTGAAGAAAGCAGTGTCTCCACCCCTGTCCCCTAACACACAGCTTTCCCCTTAACTGAATGTTCCTTCTTCTGCATTTGTCCGGGGTTTCTTTGTGGTCCGACTGAGGCTAGCATTCACCATTGGATGCTGAGTAGGTAAAGCTGTGTCCTCCTTGGGGTGTCACACCTGGAGACAGTGCCCTGCTGTCCTCACTGACGACGCTAATCTGATCACCTAGTCAGGGCCTGTGTTTGCCCAGTTTCTCCGCTGTGCCATTACTGTTTGTTTGGTTTTGCTTGTTTTCCAATCTTCCTTTGCAGTTTATGTCTGTGGGGAGACAGTTTAGGATCATGCAAATATTCTGCTCCTCCTCAAAATCTTCCCTGAGATTTAGCATCCATTGATGATGCTTGCCTGCTTCAACCTTGACCATGACAGTTGCCAGATCCACTCTAGCGCCTCCTCAACATTTTCCAGTTGGCTCTTATCACTCTTTTTTTTTTTTAATTGGTAAGGACTCATTAATTCTTCTCCATACAATTTCTCACACATCCAAAACAGTCAGATAATCTCTCAGCACCACTTCCCCCTATGGACCCTTCACCTGGAGCTCTTCCCCTCTTCTCACTTCAGACCTGTGGTCTGCTGGCTGCTGCAAAGCTGCCTCCCCGAGATTCTCACTTCTTGCCATCTAAGGAAGTTCATGCCTCTTTTTTTTCTCCTGTGTTGGACCATGTTTCCTGAAACCTGCGCCTTCCTCTTTCGTAGTTTCTCTGTTTTGAAGAGAAGACATTATTCTCTAACCTCCTGAGAAAAGGCAGGCAGCCTTTTTTTTTTTGGAGCATATGTGTGTCTAAAAATGTCTTTGCTTTTTCTCTCACTTTATTGATAATTTGGGTATTGAATTCCGGGTTTGAAGTCATTTTCCCCGAGACTCCTGAGGACATTGCTTCAGTGTGTTTTAGCTTCTACTATTTGCTGCACAGGAAGCCAAAGCCAGTCTGATTCCTGGTTCTTTTGATGTAACCCGAGACTTTGTATATCACGTTTTGGTTTTCATTCTGCATATTTTCATTTAAGATTCTTGTTTCCTCTACCTCTTATGATCTAAAATTTCTCAGTGTAGCTCCTTGTTAACTCATCCCACTGAATTCTGGGATGGGAACTTTCAGTTTGAAGACCTGTGTCTTTCAGGTCGTAAGAGGTTTTTTGTTTTTTTTGTTCATTTCTTCCAGGTGTTTTCTTACTCTTTTTCTGAAACACATATTCAGACGTTGGACTTGCTTGACTAATGCTTTAATTTTCATAGTTTCTCTTTTATTATCCATCTCAACCAACTTTCTGGGAGTTGTTTTTTTTAACTTTATCTTCCAAACTTATTAGTGACATTTTTATGTTGGATATTATATTTTAAGTTTCTAAATGCCTTCTTTATCTAATATATTTTTTCTTTTCTTTTTTTAGAGCATACTGTCTTGTCTTATCCTAGAATGTTATTTATTGATTTTTTTTGGAAAAAAATTTGTTTTCCTTCTCTCTTGGGTTCTTTTTTCATTTGTTTTAATACCTTTTATCTCAAAGATATTCCTTGTGATCCTTTACTGTCTTCATAGTTAATAACAAGGTATTACATCAGCTCATATGGAAGCTCTCTGATTTGCCTCACTGTTCAGTTCAGTTCAGTCGCTCAGTCATGTCCGACTCTTTTGCGACCCCATGAATCGCAGCACGCCAGGCCTCCCTGTCCATCACCATCTCCCGGAGTTCACTCAGACTCATGTCCATCGAGTCAGTGATGCCATCCAGCCATCTCATCCTCTGTCATCCCCTTCTCCTCCTGCCCCCAATCCCTCCCAGCATCAGAGTCTTTTCCAATGAGTCAACTCTTCACATGAGGTGGCCAAAGTACTGGAGTTTCAGCTTTAGCATCATTCCTTCCAAAGAACACCCAGGGCTGATCTCCTTTAGAATGGACTGGTTGGATCTCCTTGCAGTCCAAGGGACTCTCAAGAGTCTTCTCCAACACCACAGTTCAAAAGCATCAATTCTTTGGCGCTCAGCTTTCTTCACAGTCCAACTCTCACATCCATACGTGACCACTGGAAAAACCATAGCCTTGACTAGACAGACCCTTGTTGGCAAAGTAATGTCTCTGCT
>NW_011494785.1:4442023-4449052 GCF_000754665.1 Bison bison bison | reverse complement strand
GCGTCTTTTAATTTCATGGCTGCAGTCACCATCTGCAGTCATTTTTGAGCCCCCAAAAATAAAGTCTGACACTGTTTCCACTGTTTCCCCATCTATTTCCCATGAAGTGATGGGACCGGATGCCATGATCTTCGTTTTCTGAATGTTGAGCTTTAAGCCAACTTTTTCACTCTCCTCTTTCACTTTCATCAAGAGGCTTTTGAGTTCCTCTTCACTTTCTGCCATAAGGGTGGTGTCATCTGCATGCCTAAGGTTATTGATATTTCTCCCGGCAATCTTGATTCCAGCTTGTGCTTCTTCCAGCCCAGTGTTTCTCATGATTTACTCTGCCTAGAAGTTAAATAAACAGGGTGACAATATACAGCCTTGACGTACTCCTTTTCCTATTTGGAACCAGTCTGTTGTTCCATGTCCAGTTCTAACTGTTGCTTCCTGACCTGCATACAGGTTTCCCAAGAGGCAGGTCAGGTGGTCTAGTATTCCCATCTCTTTCAGAATTTTCCACAGTTTATTGTGATCCACACAGTCAAAGGCTTTGGCATAGTCAATAAAGCAGAAATAGATGTTTTTCTGGAACTCTCTTGCTTTTTCGATGATCCAGTGGATGTTGGCAGTTTGATCTCTGGTTCCTCTGCCTTTTCTAAAACCAGCTTGACCATCTGGAAGTTCATGGTTCACGTATTGCTGAAGCCTGGCTTGGAGAATTTTGAACATTACTTTACTAGCGTGTGAGATGAGTGCAATATGAGCATTCTTTGGCATTGCCTTTCTTTGGGATTGGAATGAAAACTGACCTTTCCAGTCCTGTGGTCATTGCTGAGTTTTCCAAATTTGCTGGCCTATTGAGTGCAGCACTTTCACAGCATCATCTTTCAGGATTTGAAATAGCTCAACTGGAATTCCATCACCTCCACTAGCTTTGTTCGTAGTGATGCTTTCTAAGGCCCACTTGACTTCACATTCCAGGATGTCTGGCTCTAGGTGGGTGATCACACCATCGTGATTGTCTTGGTCATGAAGATCTTTTTTGTACAGTTCTGTGTATTCCTGCCACCTCTTCTTAATATCTACTGCTTCTGTTAGGTCCATACCATTTCTGTCCTTTATTGAGCCCATCTTTGCATGAAATGTTCCTTTGGTATCTCTTAATTTTCTTGAAGAGATCTCTAGTCTTTCCCATTCTGTTGTTTTCCTCTATTTCTTTGCATTGGTCGCTGAGTAAGGCTTTCTTATCTCTTCTTGCTGTTCTTTGGAACTCTGCATTCAGATGCTTATAGCTTTCTTTTCTCCTTTGCTTTTTGCTTCTCTTCTTTTCACAGCTATTTGTAAGCCCTCCTCAGACAGCCATTTTGCTTTTTTGCATTTCTTTTCCATGGGAATGGTCTTGATCCCTGTTTCCTGTGCAGTGTCACGAAACTCTGTCCATAGTTCATCAGGCACTCTATCAGATCTAGTCCCTTAAATCTATTTCTCACTTCCACTGTATAGTCATAAGGGATTTGATTTAGGTCATACCTGAATGGTCTAGTGGTTTTCCCTACTTTCTTCAATTTAAGTCTGAATTTGGCAATAAGGAGTTCATGACTGAGCCACAGTCAGCTCCCGGTCTTGTTTTTGTTGACTGTATAGAGCTTCTCCATCTTTGGCTGCAAAGAATATAATCAATCTGATTTCAGTGTTGACCATCTGGTGATGTCCATGTGTAGAGTCTTCTCTTGTGTTGTTGGAAGAGGATGTTTGCTATGACCAGTGCGTTTTCTTGGCAAAACTCTATCTTTGCCCTGCTTCATTCCGTATTCCAAGGCCAAATTTGCCTATCACTCCAGGTGTTTCTTGACTTCCTACTTTTGCATTCCAGTTCGAGACGAGCAACCCCACGTCCAAGGAGCGGTGGCTGCACGGGCGCAGGAGGGCCTAGAGGAGCTATTCCACGTTCAAGGTCAGGAGGGGCAGTGGTGTGGAGATACCCCTCGTCCAAGGTAAGGAGCAGCAGCTGTGCTTTGCTGGAGCAGCCGTGAAGAGATACCCCACGTCCAAGGTAAGAGAAACCCAAGTAAGATGGTAGGTGTTGCAAGAGGGCATCAGAGGGCAGGCACACTGAAACCATAATCACAGAAAACTAGTCAGTCTAATCACACTAGGACCACAGCCTTATCTAACTCAATGAAACTAAGCCATGCCCGTGGGGCAACCCAAGACGGGCGGGTCATGGTGGAGAGGTCTGACAGAATGTGGTCCACTGGAGAAGGGAATGGCAAACCACTTCAGTATTCTTGCCTTGAGAACCCCATGAACAGTATGAAAAGGCAAAATGATAGGATACTGAAAGAGGAACTCCCCAGGTCAGTAGGGGCCCAATATGCTACTGGAGATCAGGGGAGAAATAACTCCAGAAAGAATGAAGGGATGGAGCCAAAGCAAAAACAATGCCCAGTTGTGGATGTGACTGGTGATAGAAGCAAGGTCTGATGCTGTAAAGAGCAATATTGCATAGGAACCTGGAATGTCAGGTCCATGAATCAAGGCAAATTGGAAGTGGTCAAACAAGAGATGGGAAGAGTAAACGTCAACATTCTAGGAATCAGTGAACTAAAATGGACTGGAATGGGTGAATTTAACTCAGATGACCATTATATCTACTACTGTGGGCAGGAATCCCTTAGAAGAAATGGAGTAGCCATCATGGTCAACAAAAGAGTCCGAAATGCAGTACTTGGATGCAATCTCAAAAACGACAGAATGATCTCTGTTCGTTTCCAAGGCAAACCATTCAATATCACAGTAATCCAAGTCTATGCCTCACTGTAGGCCAGCTTTTTAAAAAATATTTTAATTAAAAAATTTGAAACCGCAATAAGATACACATAATATTTACCATCATAATATTTTCAAGTGTACATCTCAGAAGTGTTATGGACACTCACATGGTTGTACAGTTAAACTCCAGCTCTTCTTCTCTTGCAAAATTGAAAGTCAATATTCATTGAACAGCAACTATCCATTTCCCCCTCCCTCCAGACCTTGGCAACCACTTCTGTCTTTATGATTCTGACTACTTCCGGTCCTCTAAGTGCAATCATACTGTGTCTCTCTCTTTTGATGGGCTTCATAATGGCCTCAAGGTTCATCCATATTGTCCAGCGTTTGTCAGAATTTGCTTCCTTTTTAAGGCTGTGAAACATAGTCCATTGTGTATACACATCACACTTTGTCTATCCATCATCTGTCAATGACACAGACACAGGAGATGCTTCCGTCTTTTGACTAATGCTGCTATGGACATGGATGTGCAAATACCTCTTGAAGACTCCGCTTTCAGTTCTTCTAGGTATATAACTAGAAGTGGAATTGTCAAGTCATATGGTAATTCTATATAACTTTTTGAAGGCCTATCATTGTATTTGCACCATTTTATATTCCTATCAGTAGTGCACAGTATTCCCATTTTTGTACATCCTTTTCAACATTTGGTGTTTTTTGTTTTTTTTTTTAACATAGTAGCCATCCTAATGAGTGGGCAAGCAGTTATATGTGTATAGTTTTAGGCCCTGCTTTTTCCACAGAAAGTGATCTTGAACATTTTTTTTCCATGTCAATAGGTATTTTTTAAAACCTGATTTTTAATGGGTGTCCTATTTAACAGATTTCATAATGTTAACATTTTGTGTCCAGTAATTTTTCAGGTATAAATAATGTTATATAGAATATTCTTATAAAGAAATCTTTGTGTACATCCCTGACATTTTCTTTAGTGGCTCATGTTCTAGAGGCTGAATTCCTGGATAAGAGGGTGTTTTTGATATGTATTGCAAGATTGCTTTTCTGCAAGCCTGCATCAGTTTATATTCTTACCAGCAGTATTAAAGTATCATCTGTGCTGCATATTATCAGACAAAATATTTCAATGTATGATCATAAATACAAGGTCAGAAAGACTATATATATCATTAGATAACAGTGGTCAACTCTGAGAATAGTTCTGGTTTTTCATACAAGTGGTAATGTAAAATGCTAGATGAATTTTTATCATTTGTGTTTTTCAGTTAAGAATGTATTAATGTAAATTTTTATAAAACATTTTAATTTCCTAATGTAAAAAAGAAATGGTTGAAATTATGCACTTATTTCAATATGTATGCTTTTTGGTTTTATTAAACATTTTTTCCTACTTATTATCTTTCTCCTTTTGCGAAATAGCCACTCAACTTATTTGTCTAATTTCTTGAGTTGTTAAAACTTTTAATATATGAATTCACTTCATCATACATGTCAATAATATTTCCCCCTTTTTCTTGTTTATTCTTCAGAAGCTAAAGTTAAATATAGGTAGCTACATTTATTCATCTTTTACTTTATGATTAATTTATCAGCTTTTACAGTTAGAAGGCTTTTCTTCATTCTGAGGTCAGATATTAATCTGCCTATTTTTTATGTGTTATTGTTGTTATTGTATGGGTTTTATGTGTTATTGAGGTCGTGTCCAACTGTTTGTGACCCCACGGACTGCAGCATGCCAGGCTCCCCTGTCCTTCACTATCTCCCGGAGTTTATTCAAATGTATGTCTATTGAGTCAGTGATGCTATCTAACCATCTCATCTTCTGCCCTCTCCTTCTCTTTTTGCCTTCAACCTTTTCCAGCATCAGGGTTTTTTCCAATGAGTAGACTCTTCACATCAGGTTGCCAAAGTATTGGAGCTTCAGCATCAGTCCTTCCAGTAAATATTCAGGACTGATTTCCTTTGGGATTGACTGGATTGATCTCCTTTCAGTCTAAGGGACTCTCAAGAGTCTTCTCCAGCACCACAGTTTGAAAGCATCAATTCCAGAAAAGATCCCAGAATTAGGATCTTTTCTAAAGGGTCAGTTCTTTGCATCAGGTGGCCAAAGTACTGGAGCTTCAGCTTCAGCATCATTCCTTCTAAAGAGTATACAGGACTGATTTCCTTTAGGATGGACTGGTATGATCTCCTTGCTGTCCAAGGGGCTCTCAAGAGTCTTCTCCAACACCACAGTTCAAAAGTATCAATTCTTTGGTGCTCAGCCTTCTTTATGGTCCAACCCTCACATCCATACATGACTACTGGAAAAACTATAGCTTTGACTAGATGGACCTTTGTCTGCAAAGTAATGTCTCCGCTTTGGAACATGCTGTCAATGTTGGTCGTAGCTTCCAAGGAGCAAGTGTCTTTAATTTCATGGGTGCAGTCACCATCTGCAGTGACTTTTGGAGCCCAAGAAAATAAAACCTGTTACTGTTTCCATTGTTTGCCCATCTGTTTGCTATGAAGTGATGAGATGGGATGCCATTATCTTCGTTTTCTGAATGTTGAGTTTTAAGCCAGCTTTTTCAGTCTCCTCTTTCACTTTCACGAAGAGGCCCTTCAGTTCCTCTTTGCTTTCTGCCATAAGGAAGCAAGTGAAGTCGCTCAGTCGTGTCTGACTCTTTGCGACCCCATGGATAACAGCCTACTAGGCTTCTCCGTCCATGGGATTTTCCAGGCACGAGTACTGGAGTGGGTTGCAATTTCCTTCTCCAGGAGATCTTCCCGACTCGGGGATCGAACCCAGGTCTCCAGCATTGTAGGCAGACACTTTTACCGTCTGAGCCACCAAGGAAGTCATTCTGCCATAAGGGTGATATCACCTGCATATCTGAGGTTGTTGATGTTTCTCCCAGAAATCTTGATTCCAGCTTGTGATTCATCCAGCCTGGCATTTCACATGATGTACTCTGTATATAAGCTAAATAAGCAGGGTGATAGTATACAGCCTTGAGGTACTCCTTTCCCAATTTGAAACCAGTCCATTGGCCTGGGGACCCAGCGGCAGGGGGCGTGTTCCGGAGAGCCCGTCCCCCTGCAGTCCCTGCCGGGCTCTGATGACCACAGCAGCCTGGATGAACCGGGGGCGCCAAGCAACCGCGCAGTCCTTGCTGGGCTTGGGGCGCAGAGGGCGGTGCCGCGAGCTCGCAAGGCGCCAGGGGGCAGCAGAGGACACGGCGGCGCAGGGCATTCGGGAGCCGAGCGACCGGCACGGAGGTCCGGGTAGCACTGCCACCTTGCTTGATGGCTCTCAACAGATGGCTCTGCTCCCATCTGCTGACTTGACTTGCGGCTCCTCTTCCTATGCCCCACAGTGGTCCGGCGCGAGTTCAGTTGGACGTACTCCATTCCCACAGTCCTCTGCTCAGCCATCCTAAGTAGGATCGGGTTCGGGCCGCCCCGCCCCGGGGCGTTGTCGCCCAGACCTTCTCCCCATGGTCCTCTGCGTGCCCTTCAGGCCTCCTCGTCCGTTGCGGTGTCTCCGAAACCTTCTTCCCAGGGTCCTCTGCGCGGCCGTTGAAGCTCCCTTATGCGTGTTGAGGTCACCCCCACTGTACCGGTTTCTGCCAGACCTTCTTCCCAGGATCCTCTGCGCGGCCGTGCCTATCGCCTTTCGGCTCGTTCAGGCCCTCCGCCCACGTGGTCTCGCCTTGACCTCAGGGTCCTCTGAGTATCGCGCCTAGTGCCCTTCCGCGCTTTCGGACCGCCTCCGCTGGTGTGGTCTCGCCCAAGCTTCTTCCCAGAGTCCTCTGCGCGGCCGTGTCTAGGGCCCTTCCTCCCTCGCGGTCTCGCCCAGACCTTCTTCCCAGGGTTCTCCAAGTGGCCGTGCCCCAGGAAGTTTCTGCGCGTTCAGTCTGGACAGACCTCTGTCCGCTCTGCGCTGCTGAGGCGCGTAAGTGGAGTCGCGGCCGGGTGGGAGCTCGCCTCTCGGGTCTCGGCTTAGCGGTCCCGCGTCCAGCGGTGTGTGATAAGCCATGAGGGCGCCGGGCCGGGCGAGCGGGCGGGCAGCCAGGGCCGGGGCCGCGGGGGTCAGGTGATGCCCCGGGGGGGGACCGAGGGGCGGATCAGCCGACGGGCCCCAGGCGGCAAGCGGCTGCGGCCCGGAAGGCGTTGGGGTTTCGGCGGAGTTTGACAGGTTAGCGCGTAGTCAGCCCTTGTGGCGCTTTCAAACAACCGAGCCGGAATCCACACACGGTGGAATCCCTC
>NW_011494785.1:4422309-4441889 GCF_000754665.1 Bison bison bison | reverse complement strand
CGTGGCTGCGGCGCGTTCGCCGGGCCGGGCCGCGGTCGCCGCTGGTGCGGAGCCTGGGGGTCGCCCAGAGCCCCGCGAGCTAGTTAGCGGACGCGGCTCACCTGGTCCGGCCCGGGTCGGCGCTCTTCGGTGCGCGGCCGCTGGGCGGCGTTTCGTCTAGGGGGGGCCTTGCTTTTTCTCCGTTAACTGATGGGCGTTTGGGCTTTTGCGCTTTCTGGTCTCCCAGCCCGTTTAAGGTCTGTTCCTCCCGGGGACTCACAGACCGAGGCACAAACTTCTGAAATCTAAATTCTCCCCCAACCTGGAGCTCCGGGCCCGGGTCAGGCGTTTGGGCGGCCTCGGGTCTGGTTGTTTCGGGAAGGTTTGTACAGTTTTCTGTTCTCAGTACAGCACTCCTGGACCCTTGGCGGTCACGAGCAGAGCAGCCTTCGTGTGCGGGGCTCGCTGGAGACGCCGCCAGGCCGGCCGTCCAGTGTTGGGCACCGGGTGGGCTGGACACGAGCGGACGGATGATGTAGCAGAGCCGGGGGACGGGGGAGCTCATCTCCGAGCAGACCTAGCGCGCCTTCCGTGTTTTGTGTGTTCACGGACCGGTCCCCGAACAGAACCAGCCCTCAGGGCGCCTGGCCGGTGTGCTGGGTGACCCTCGCGCTGTCCCTGCCGAAGTCCGGCAGGCCGCACCTCTGCCAGCTTGTTTCAGACTGTAAACCAGCGGCCTCGTTGTCCTTCAGGCCACAGTTTACGCTTTTTATTCGTGACTCCACTGTTTCTTTAGCACATCTTTTAAAAATTGGAAGATTCTTTAAATTCTGTAATTCTTTACAATTTTCCAGTTTCGCTCGCACGACATCGTGCGCATAAGGTTGTGTGACAACCCTCGTTTTCCCACTACCCCTGCCCTGCCCCTCCATCCTTCCCTCCCGCACTGGCACCACCGCTGAGCTCACTAGTGAGTCCGCTTCTCTTTTGTTGACTAGTTTGTTGTGTTGTTTCAGTTCCACCTGTGAGTGACATCACACGGTGTTCATCGTTCTCACTCTGACTTACTTCACTTAGTATAACGCCTTCCCAAGTCCATCCCTGTCTAGAAGGTCCTCCAAACTTGTTGATGCAGAAAGGCAGGCGTGTTTCCGATGAGCTTTGTTCAGGTGTGAGTTAGGTGCTGTCCACTGTGAGTTCAGTGTTAAGGAACCAACACTGTGTCTTATATAGGCTGCCTTTAATTGAAACATGCAAAGCAAGGCTTTGTACTGACTGGTTGATGGAAATGAAGCAACTGGAGGCTCGCACTGGTGGATACCTAACCGTGCTTCTGCAGGATCAGTGGCTGGGTCTAGGATCAGTCAGTGCTCAGATTACCTGTGGAACAGATCACCACCAACAGTGAGAGTGGACTCTGTGATCAGTTTAATTACTCAGAAAGCTCTGTGGGGATATTTATTCAATTTCTGTGGCTTCTAACATTTTTCCACTCATGGTATTCATTTTTAATAAAGCCCTGGCAGTTTTGAAGTGGAGAAGAGCTAAAATAAAGCTACCATTCTCTTTATTCTACAAGTAGGGTAGGGACTGTGCTAAGTCCTAGAGATCCAGTCAGTAGTTAGTATACGGCCCCTGTGTTCTCAGCAGTAGCGTGGATTATAGTGTTACCTGTGCTGCGTGCAGTCGTGTTTGACTCTGTGGCCCGCCAGGCCGCCTGTCCATGGGATTCTCCAGACAGGGATACTAGAGTGGGGTGCTATTTCCTCCTCCAGGGGATCTTGCTGACCCAGGGATGGAACCCATGTGTCTTGCGTCTCCTGCATTGGCAGGCCAGTTCTTTATCGCTGAGCTACCTTGGAAACCCATGTGCTGTGATGTCTGTCTAAATGCTGTGGGAATTTAGGATTCATTCTGTTCAGAGTGTAGTGAGGTGTGTCAGGTTTCAAGGAAGAGAGGACATTTTGATATCTTTTTTCTTCTTAAATAATGGTTTTTCTACTCTTGCTAAATTTAAGAAAAGTTTTACAAGCATGCGAGCAGCATGTACATAAGTGAAAATAAAATAAAGAATTTTGGTATCTAGTCTTGTTGGTCTTTATCCTCATAGTCAGCACTTCACTGATTACTGAGCTTGGTCAGCTCTGCCTCAGTGACGCACATACAGAATCCATCATGCTTGTCATCTGTGGCTGTCACTTAGGTTGAGCCTCTGTCGTTTTCCTCTGCTGACTGTTGTAATGTAGACTCCAACTGTGCTCTCCTGCAGTTATTCACTGATGACAAGGAACGTTTCCAGGTGAAAATATTGTATAATTCTCAACTTAGAATTTCCACTGCTCCCCCATGTTTACAAACTAAAGTTTTAAGCTTTGAAAAGTGGCTCATTCATGATAACACTACCGGAACGGTGTGTGTGACAGGAGGTCCATCTGCTCACCATTCAAAAGCCAATAAACAGGCCAGGTTGCTGGAAAGGAAAGTTTGCTTTGTTTCAGATGCTGGCAACTGAGGGGGAGTGTGGTGGACATCTGTCCAAAGACTGACTCTGCACCCTCTGTCCCCACAAGCAAGGGATGAGAGCTTTTATAGCTAGAGCTGGAGGGGGAGCGGTGCGGGCTACATGCAGAAACAGCACAGTCATCTCTTAGTCATCTTCAGATTGGTCCTCACTGGTCTTCCTAGCATCATCTTGGTGGTTTTAGGCACAATTAATCCTCAGTTCTGGGGTGCACTTCTTCCCATTTCTTTGCAGTTAGTTCTCAGAATTGTGGCAGCTTAAGTCCTGGGTTCAGTCTGGCCATAAAGTAGTTATGGCCATCAAGTAGTTAACTTCTCCACCTGTTGTTTTAGTATCTGTAAGACAGCTCATAGGATACGGTTCAAGGTATTACCTATAGTCCTTGAGAAAAAACTAAAGGTCCTTGACTACGCTTCATGACTACGTTATTATTTAGTCTCCTTCAACTGTTTTCCTTTGTTTCCACATTTTTCACTTTTCTGATTAAACTCATTCTTTGGAATTTTCCACAGACAAAAAGCAAGCAGAGGACATGGGTGGGGGGCAATTCCCCAACCCCTTTAAGCATTAAACTTAAAGCCAGCAGTCCTACACATCATGAGTAGTTATACCCTGTGACAACGTTCAGTTCAGTCACTCAGTCGTGTCCGACTCTTTGTGACCCCTTGGACTGCAGCTCGCCAGGATTCCCTGTCCATCACCAACTCCTGGAGTTTACTCAAACTCATGTCCATTGAGTCCGTGACGCCATCCAACCATCTTATCCTCTGTCGTCCCCTTCTCCTCCCGCCTTCAATCTTTCCCAGCATCACGGTCTTTTCAAATGAGTCAGTTCTTTGCCTCAGGTGGACAAAGTATTGGAGTTTCAGCTTCTACATCAGTCCTTCCAATGAATATTCAGGACTGATTTCCTTTAGGATGGACTGGTTGGATCTCCTTGCAGTCCAAGGGACTCTCAAGGGTCTTCTCCAACACCACAGCTCAAAAGCATCCATTCTTTGGTGCTCAGCTTTCTTTATAGTCCAACTCTCACATCCATACGTGACTACTGGAAAAACCATAGCTTTGACTAGACAGACCTTTGTTGGCAAAGTAATGTCTCTCCTTTTTAATAAGCTGTCTTGGTTGGTCATAACTTTTCTTCCAAGGAGCAGGCAGCTTTTAATTTCATGGCTGTGGTCACCATCTGCAGTGATTTTGTGACAACATTACTAGACAGTTTTTCCATCCTGAACATTAGTGTCGAAAGTATCATTAGAAACAAAGCAATTACTTTCTATTGAGTGTCTGTTAACCAAAATCAGATCAATATTCCAGGAGAACTTTGCTTTTTTAACAGAGGGGAAGAAAAGGAAAGTTAAGTCTTGTAGTTTACTGTTAATAGCAAAATTTATATACCTAATTATATTTAGTCTAATCTTAATCTTACAACGTAAATTTTTTTCAAAAAAATTTTTAATAAACCTTTTATCATTTTTGGATTTGAATAAATTTGTCCTATATTTTCCCCATTGAGAAACAGCTGTAGGACAAAATTATTACCATCATTTTTTTCAATAAAAATATTTTTGTATGCCTTTTTTTTGCCAACAACACGTTGTCTTACTTGTTTTTACATACCGAATGCTTTCCTTATTATTTTTACACATCACAGTTTTTAACCCTGGAAACCATAACAAAACCAAGAAACAGGTAATTGAAATGTTATACCAGCATTTTCTGATTGGCAAATGTAGGAACATACTCCATAACCTCAAAAAACATACACTTTTAATAGCATAATTTTTTTAATAGTACATGTATGTTTAATAAACCCAAACATCTTTAGTTTTCCTCTTGGTTTTATAAGAAGACAAAAGTAGGTAAATTTAGATTTGTTTGATTTGTAAGCACTTATATTTTTTTAAACCAATTAAGTAGAGCTTCTTTACAAATTAACCTCAGCAATATCATCCAAAGACAAAAACACATACTGAGACATGCAAACATCCAAACAGAGATCTCACTGTTTTATCTTTTTACATTTTATGAATTAGGCATTGCAGTTAATCTTACCAGTTTATGGATAATAGAATAGCCAAATTTACATACTCAATTTTAAAAGGTTTTTTTCCTTTTTTTTTTTCTTAGCTTGAAGTTTCACAGTTAATCCAAGGCTGGAGTTCCAAGCAACATGGACTATGTTTGTATTTCAGGGACATGATAAGTGTTAATCTCAAATTTTTCCCTAGGCTTATTTTTGTTTCCTCAGGGTCTGAAAAAAAGCATTTTATCAAGCCAGCTTTTCCTAACTGTATATGTAAAGAGAACTGGCTTTTTTTGAATTTTAAGAGTTCCATTTTAACCTCTCTTCTCTGGAGTCTAAAGAATTCTGTTGCCATACATGGTCCAAAAAAAAAAAATCATCTTTCTTTAGTCATAATTTTCCAGCTAAAATTTTTCTTAATGAATTGAACCTGAATTTCCATTTTACATAAGGCAACAAGAATACCAGTCACACAGATGGAATACACGCTCACACACCAATTGACAGATCTGTCATAAACCCTCTTCAAGGGTGACCAGTACGGAGTCACAAACAAACACTTCCCCAGAACGTCAAGAACACCCACGTAGCACTGTGCATGTTAGTTGCTCAGTCGTGTCCAACTCTGCAGCCCCATGGACCGTAGTCCACCAGACTCCTCTGTCCATGGGATTCTCCAGGCAAGAAATACTGGAGTGGGTTGCCATTTTCTTCTCCAGAGGATCTTCCCGACCCAGGGATCGAACCCAGGTCTCCTGCATTGCAGGCAGATGCTTTTCCGTCTGAGTTACTAGCACTCACAAATGGGAAGTTTGCCTGTGTGCACACCGGTGGACTTCCCTGGTCTTAGGGCTCATCATCTTGTCCCAAATGTAAGTTTTTATTCCACCAAGGAAAAGTGTACATTGGCAGCCAGTGCTGAGCAGAGGGAGGATCCTCAAAGCAAAAGGTTTTGGCAGCTGCTGAATATCCCCCAAATGCCCTACTTGGGCTCATTCACCACGGACAGGTGGATACAGCGTCATGGCCACAGCTCTCCTCTGGAAGACCCAGGAGAGCCCGGTGCCGTGAAAGCACAGGAGCCAGCCCCGAATTTGCACCAAAATCTGTTACTGAAAGGGTGTGGAAGGTGGGGTTTGGCTGCTCATCACTCAAAAGGTCAGTAAACAGGCCAGGTTTGGTGGAAAGCTTGCTTTATTTCAGATGCCGGCAACTGTGCCGGGCAGTGGAGGACATCTGTCTGAAGGCCATCCCCCCTGCCCCCGGCACATAAGCAGGGGGTGAGAGCTTTTATAGACAGAGTTGTTGGGGGGTCTACATGTAGAAACAGCACAGTCCGCTCTGACAGTCGTCTTCAGTCGGTCATCAGTGGTCTGACCAGCACCATCTTGACTGTTTTGGGTACAATTCCAGGATCCACTTGTTCCCATTTCTTTGCGGTCAGTTCTCAGGATTGTGGCAGCGCATGTCCTGGGTACAGTCTGGTCATCATGTAGGTAACTTCTCTACCTGGTGTTTTAGTATCTGTAAGACAGCTTGTAGGATATGGCTCAGAATAATATCTATAGCCCTTGAAAAAGAACTATAAAGCTCTTTGTGCTTAAGGACTACATTATTATTATTTAGTCTCCTTTTACTGTTTTCCTTTGTTTCCTCATTTTTCACTTTTCTGATTAAACTTAGTTTTTGATTAAAGTTTTCCATAGACAAAAGTCAGGCAGAGGACATGGTGGGGAGCAAGGACCATAGGGCCCTGCTTTGTTTCAATAATGCCCTGTCTTGTCTTTAATAAAGATGAGAAGAGGTCAGACAAGAGAGTGGGCTCAGTCACTCAGTCATGTCTGACTCTTTGTGACTCCATGCACTGTAGCCTGCCAGGCTTCTCTGTCCATGGGATTTCGCAGGCAGGAATACTGGAGTGGGTTGTCATTTCCTTCCTCCGGGATCTTTCCGGCCCAGGGATCGAACCTGAGTCTCCTGCGTCTCCTGCATTGGTAGGTGGAGTCTTCACCACTGAGCCATGTGGGAAGCCCAGACAAAAGAGAAAGCCATCCTTATGTGGCATGTCTCCTTCCCACCTTCCTTCTGCCCTCCACCACTAATTAGAAGTGCTTTTAGGTGAGAAGGAAATAGATAAGAATAAAGGCATTGGGGGCAATCTTACTTATCTTCTCAGTTCAGTCACTCAGTCTGACTCTTTGCGACCCCCCAGACTGCAGCACGCCAGGCTTCCCTGTCTTATCACCAGCTCCTGGAGCTTGCTCAAACTCATGTCCATCGAGTCAGTGATGCCATCCAACCATCCAGTGCTCTGTTGTCCCCTTCTCTTCCTGCCTTCAATCTTCCCCAGTATCAGGGTCTTTTCCACTGAGTCAGTTCTTCACATCAGGTGGCCAAAGTATTGGAGTTTCAGCTTCAGCATCAGTCCTTCCAATGAATATTCAAGATTGATTTCCTTTAGGATTGACTGATTTGATCTCCTTGCAGTCCAAGGGACTCTCAAGGGTCTTCTCCAACACCACAGTTCAAAAGCATCAATTCTTCGGCACTCAGTTTTCTTTATAGTCCGACTCTCACATCCATACATGACTACTAGAAAAATCATAGCTTTGACTAGACAGACCTTTGTTGGCAAAGTAATGTCTCTCCTTTTTAATATGCTGCTAGGTTGGTCATAGCTTTTCTTCCAAGGAGCAAACATCTTTTAATTTCATGGTTGCAGTCACCATCTGCAGTGATGTTGGAGCCCAAGAAAATAAAGTCTTGTCACTGTTTCCATTGTTTCCCCATCTGTCTGCCATGTAGTGATGGGACCCAATGCTATGATCTTTGTTTTTTGAATGTTGAGTTCTAAGCCAGCTTTTTTACTCTCCTCTCTCACTTTCATCAAGAGGCTCTTAGTTCCTCTTTGCTTTCTGACATAAGGGTGGTGTCATTTGCATATCTGAGGTTGTTGATATTTCTCCTGGCAATCTTGATTCCAGCTTGTGCGTCATCCAGCCTGGCATTTCTCATGATGTACTCTGCATATACGTTAAATAAGGAGAGTGACAGTATACAGCCTCGATGTACTCTTTTTCTTCTTAATATCACTTGAGTTCATCAATTTCTTGCTTACAACCACTGTACCTAGTTCCGGCTCTTACCTACCAGCCCCCAGAGCCTTTTTTTTTTTTTTGTCATATGTTTTTATTTCTTTGGGAAAATACCTATCAGAAGACAATTCTTGGGTCATGTGGAAAATTCATGTTTAATTTCTAAAGAAGTTATCAGATTTGTTTGCAAAATTATAAAACCACAAAGCGTCTAGAAGAAAACATTAAAAAAATAGCTTCATAATCTGGAATGGTGCAAAGGTTAGACTCAGAAAGCAACAACCTCTTAAAAAAAGAATAGTTTGGATAACATCGAAAGTGAAAACTTCTCATTTAAGGTAACTCTACAAATGAACAGGCTCTGACACCTGTTTGACAAAGCACTGATGTCCAGGGTTTGTAAAGAACCACTGGGGTTCAAGGGCTGGAACCAGTCCTTTGTCGCTGCTGCTCTGCCCCCTGGGATGCTTGGCTTCATCTTCAAGCCGTTCTTTTTCCGTGAAGAGTACCCTGTGTTTACAGCCGTCAGTGGTGCATGAGCGTTCTGGCTGCTTCACATCCTTGCCAACTTTTGGTGTTGTCAGCCTTTATTTTTAGCCATTCTAGTGGGTGGAAAGTGGTGTGTCATCATGGTTGGTTTTAATTTTAGTCCTCGATTCCGAACAATGCTGAGCACTTTCTCCCGTGTTTATTGACATTTTATATCTTCCTTTGTGAAGTGCCTGCACAAATCTTTTGCCCATTTAAAACTGGGTTAATTGTCTTTTTATTTTTGAGTTGTAGGGGTTCTTTATATGTCCTTTTTATATCCTGGATATCAGTCTTTGCAGTTGCCCATTCATTTTCTTAAGAGTTGTTTTGATAAGTAGAGTTTTACATTTTGATGTAGTCATATTTGCCTTTTTTTTTCCTTTAATAATTATGGGTTTCTAGGTCATAAGTAAGAAATCTTGGCTACCTCCAGGTTGTGAAGATATACTTCTGTATTTTCCTGTAGAAGTTTTAGTTTTAGCTTTTATGTCTAGGCTAAAATCCATCTCCAGTTTTTGTGAATGATGTAAAAATTATTTTGTGAAAAATATTAAATGTTCTTCCCGTACAGATCTCCAGTTGTTCCAGCGTCACGTGTTGAAAATGCCATTGTGCTGCACTGGAGCCTCTGTTGGGATTCAGGTGGCGGCTGATTTCTGGACCCTTCTTCTGCTCCAGTGTTTCGTCCTCACCGCTGCTTTTTGCTGTTTTGTTTTGTGTTTCACATTGTTAGCTGCTTTTGACTGTGCTGGCCTTCGCTGCTGCCCCGCCTGTCTCTAGTTGTGAGTGGGGCTCTCTGTTTCGGTGCGCAGGCTTCTCGCTGTGGTAGCTTCTCTTGTTGGGGAGCACAGGCTAGCGCATGTGGACTTCAGTAGTTGGGGCTCCCAGGCTCTGCAGCACAGGCTCAATAGTTGGGGGCCACAGGCTTAGTTACTGTATGGCATGTGGGATCTTCCCAGATCAGGGATCAAACCCGTGTCTCCTGTATTGGCAGGCAGATTCTTTACCACTGAGCTAATAGGGAAGCTCCCCACCATCCCCACAGTGTTTTAATTATAGTAAGTCTTAAAGTCATGCAGTGTAGGTCAGCAACTTCTTTGGTTTTCAAATTTGATTTGGTTAGTTTAGATCCTTTGCATTTTGTTTGAATCATCATCCTAGCAGTTTCCGCAAAAAAGTCTGGTAGGATCATGATTATGCTGTTATTGCCACATCATTTAATAGGGTACATTTTTGAGAGTGGTCTTATTAATGTTCCCTTTGCAGATGAGAAAATTGGGGCCCAGAGAGGTTAAGGAAGTGTCCTGTTTAAGCCCTTGGAGCTCAGTCCTGACCCGCGTCAGACTCTGACCCTCGTATTTTGCTTTGCCACTGGGGATGGTTGCTGACCTGCAGGCCGCAGCTGCCACCCTTCTGTAGTTACGTTTTTGTTTCTTTCTTTTTGGTTTTCATTGTTTTTTAAAATTTTTATATTAGAGCATAGTTGATTTACAATATTGTGTTAGTTTTAGGTGGACAGCAAAGAGATTCAGTTATACATATACATGTATTTGTTCTTTTTCAAATTCTGTACCATTTAGGTTATTACAGAATTTTGAGTAACATTCCCTGTGCTGTACAGTAACTGGTCCTTGTTGGTTTTCTGTTTTAATAGATACCTATCAGTGTAGCAGCGAGTACATGTCACTCCCAATCTATCCCTTTCCTCTACCCTTCCACCCCAACCATATGTTTGTTCTAAAAGTCTGTTATGTGAATCTGTTTCTGTTTTGTAAAGAAGTTCATTTGTGTAATAAAGTTTTATTGGGACACAACCACACTCATTCATTTGCATATTGTTAGTGGCTTTTTGGGAGAAGGCAGTGGCACCCCGCTCCAGTACTCTTGCCTGGAAAATCCCATGGACGGAGGAACCTGGTGCGCTGCAGCCCATGGGGTCGCTAAGAGTCAGGCACAACTGAGCCACTTCACTTTCACTTTTCACTTGCATGCATTGGAGAAGGAAATGGCAACCCACTCCAGTGTTCTTGCCTGGAGAATCCCAGGGACGGGAGAGCCTGTGGGCTGCCGTCTATGGGGTCGCACAGAGTCGGACATGACTGAAGTGACTTAGCAGCAGCAGCAGCAGTGGCTTTTTGTTCACTCACTAAGTCATGTCCGACTCTGCAACCCCATGCTCTGCAGCCCACCATTCCCTGTCCTTCATCTCCCAGAGCTTGCTCAGACTCATGTCCATTGAATCAATGATGCCATCCAACCATCTCATCCTCTGTCATCCCCTTCTCCTCCTGCCTTCAGTCTTTCCCAGCATCAGGGTCTTTTCCAATGAGTCAGCTCTTCACATCAAGTGTCCAAAGTACTGTAGCTTCAGCATCAGGCCTTCCAATGAATATTCAGGACTGATTTCCTTCCTGACTGGTTGGATCTTCTTGCAGTCCAAGGGACTCTCAAAGGTCGTCTCCAGTGCCACAGTTCGAAAGCATCAGTTCTTCATTGCTCAGCCTTCTTTATGACTCAATTCTCACATCCATATATGACTACTGGAAAAACCATAGCTTTGATTATATGGACCTTTGTTGGCAAAGTGATGCCTCTCCTTTTTAATATGCTGTCTAGGTTTCCATAGCTTTCCTTCCAAGGAGCAAGCGTCTTTTAACTTCATGGCTGCAGTCACTGTCCTAGTGATTTTGGAGCCCAGGAAAATCAAGTCTGTCACTGTTTCCACTGTTGCCCCATCTGTTTGCCATGAAGTGATGGGACTGGATGCCATGATTTGTTTTTTGAATGTTGAGTGTTTTTTTTTTTTAACAGCTTTATTGACGTTCACCCATACAATTCACCCACTTTAAGTATATAATTCAATAGCTTTTATATTTGCACACTTGTGAACTATCACCATCATCGGTTTTAGAACATTTTCATCATCCTGAAAAGTAACCCTGTGTCCAATAGCAGTTACTCCCCGTTTGCCCTGTTGTGCCTCCTGCCCCAGCTTATGGCAGCACTGATCATTTTTTTATAGTGGTTTAGTTGCTAAGTTATGTCTGACTCTTGCGACCCCAGGGACTGTAGCTCACCAGGCTCCTCTGTCCATGGAAAGTTTCCAGGCAAGAATACTGGAGTAGGTTGCCATTTCCTTCTCCAGGGAATGTTGAGTTTTAAGTCAGCTTTTTCACTCTCCTCTTTCACCTTCATCAAGAAGCTCTTTAGTTCCTCTTCACTTTCTGCCATTAGAGTGGTATCATCTCCATATCTGAGGTTGTTGATATTTGTCCCAGGAATCTTGATTCCAGCTTGTGAGTCATCCAGCCCAGCATTTCACCTGATGTGCTCTGCATATAAGTTAAATAAGCAGGGTGACAATACACAGCCTTGATGTACTCCTTTCCCAAATTTTGAACCAGTATGTTGTTCCATGTCTGGTTCTAACTGTTGTTTCTTGACTTGAGGTTTCTCAGGAGGCAGGTAAGGTGATCAGGTATCCCCATCTCTTGAAGAATTTTCCACAGTTTGTTGTGGTCCACATAGTAAAGGCTTTAGTGTAGTCAATGAAGCAGAAGTAGATGTTTTTCTGGAATTTCCTTGCTTTTTCTATGATCCAGTGGATGTTAGCAATTTGATCTCTGGTTCCTCTGCATTTTCTAAATCCAGCTTGTACATGTGGAAGTTCTCGGTTCGCATATTGTTGAAGCCTAGCTTGGAGAATTTTGAGCATTACCTTGCTAGCTTGTGAAATGAGTGCAGTTGTGCAGTAGTTTGAACATTCTTTGTCACCGCCTTTCTTTGGGATTGGAATGAAAACTGACCTTTTCCAGTCCTGTGGCCACTGCCAAGTTTTCCAAGTTTGTTGGCATATTGAGTGCAGCACTTTCACAGCATTATCTTTTAGGATTTGAAATAGCTCAGCTAGAATTCCATCACCTCCATTAGCTTTGTTCACAGTTATGCTTCCTGAGGCTCACTTGACTTCGCACTCCAGGATGTCTGGCTCTAGGTGAGTGATCACACCATCATGGTTATCTGGGTCATTAAGACACTTTTTATACAGTTTTTCTGTGTCTCCTTGCCACCTCTTCTCAATCTCTTCTGCTTCTATTAGATCCTTGCAGTTTCTGTCCTTTATTGTGCCCATCTTTGCATGAAATGTTCCCTTGGAATCTCTAATTTTCTTGGAGAGATTTCTAGTCTTTCCCATTGTACTGTTTTCCTCTGTAGAGGAAATACCCTGCTTCATTTTGTACTCCAAAGCCAAACTTGCCTGTTACTCCAGGTATCTCTTGACTTCCTACTTTACATTCCAGTCCCCTGTGATGAAAAGGGCATCTTCTTTTTGGTGTTAGTTCTAGAAGGTCTTGTAGGTCTTCATAGAACTGTTCAACTTCAGCTTCTTTGGCATTAGTGGTTCGGACATAGACCTGGATTACTGTGATGTTGAGTTGTTTTGCCTTGGAAACAAACCAAAATCATTCTGTCGCTTTTGAGATTGCACCCAGGTACTGCATTTCGGACTCTGGTTGACACTGAGGGCTACTCCATTTCTTCTAAGGGATTCTTGCTGATGGTCAGCTGAATTAAATTCTCCCATTCTCGTCCATGTTAGTTCACTAATTCCTAAAATGTCGATGTTCACTCTTAGCATCTCGTTTGACCACATCCAGTTTACCTTGATTTAAGGACCTAACATTCCAGGTTCCCATGCAATCTTGTTCTTTACCGCATCAGATTTTACTTTCATCACCAGACACATCCACAACTGGGCGTCCTTTCCATTTTGGCTCAATGTCTTCATTCTTTCTGGAGCTTTGTCTTTGCTCTTCCCAGTAGCATATTGGACACTACTGACTTGGGAAGCTCAACTTTCAGTTTCATATCTTTTTGCCATTGCATAGTGTTCATGGGGTTCTCAAGGCAAGAATACTGGAGTGGTTTGCCATTCCCTTCTCCTGCGGACCACGTTTTGTCAGAACTCTCCACCATGACCCAACAAGGGCTGCTGTCATGCTGCAGTGTCAAAGTGAAGCAGTGACAGAGACTGTAGAACCTGTCACACCTAACACGTTTACTCCTGACCCTTTATGGAAAAAGTTTGCTGACCCCTGCTTTTTAAATTTTTGTTTAAGTAATACATGTATGTATTTGAAAAGGAAATAACACTGAAATTTTTATCTTTAAAAAGACGAGCCTTGCTGCACTGTTGTTCACACCGGCACCACTCCTCAGGGATGCTTCATCCTTTTAAGTGTCTTCTCTGGCATTTATCGTTACATTCTGATAATATTCTCACTGCACTGTTTTTTAACAATTTTAGACACTAATTATTGACTAGGCCACTCTTTTTAGTGCAAGATTATAAATAAATTTATCATTTCTTAGCTGAAAGGTAACGTTTTATGATCATTTAGTTGTCTGCATTTTCATAATGTACATAAAGAAATTAACAAGCATTCAGCAATAGTTACCGTTTATTTAATACTTCATATGCGCCAGGCACCTTCTAAGGCAGGTTTTAAAAACTGAAGTGTAGTGGATTTAGTGTTGTGTGAATTACTGCTGTACTGCACGGTGATTCACTGATACATATATATACACTTTTAAAGTATCCTTTTCCTTATGGTTTATCATAGGGTGTTGGACATAGTTCCCTGTGCCGTACAGTAGGGCCTGTTGTTATCCAGTCTGTGGAAAATCTTACACCTGCTAACGCCAGCCTCCCACTCTCCGCCCCACCCCCGCCTTGGCAACTACCTGTCAGTTCTCTCTGTTCCTGATTCTGTTTCATAGATAGGTTCGTTTGTGTCTTAAGTTCCACACGTGAGTGATATCATATGGTGTTTGTCTTTCTCTTTCTGACTTCACTTAAGTATGATCATCTCTAGTTGCATTGATGCAGTTTTATGCAGTTTCACACTGATCTTTACAGAACTCCTAGAAAGTGTAGGCGCTATTGTTATCTCCATCTTCCAGATGATGAAATGTCACTGGAGAGCTTATGTGAGACTTCTCTTGGTCAAGACCTCAGGGGTGATGGAGCCAGAAGTCAGCATTCGGAATGTGAGCTCTTAAACACTGTGCTGTAATGCCATGTGTGGAATCATATACTACTTGATGGTCACAGATTTGTGGCTCTGTAGGTAATCTGAGGATTTATACGCAGAGATTCATGGACAGGTCCGCTGAGGCCCCACTTGGAATCTGCTGGGTGTGCGGCAGGGCGGGGCCTCAGGTAGCAGGGGGGCCTCCCGAGGTAAGGCTGTGCACTGCCAGCCTGCGCACTAGCGTGGGCTCCATCTGACACACTGGCTCTCAGCCTGGAGCTGATGTCAGAATCGCTGGGTGGGCTGGCTTCTGAGTCAGTTGGTCTAGGGTGCGGCCTGAGCAAGGTCCCAGGAGATAAAGAAGCTGCGGGGACCATGGGTGCTCAGCGCTGTGTTCTTTGTGGACACGGGGTCTTCTGTGCCACACGACTCTTCATGGCATCATGGTCCATGACAGTTCGGCTGCTGTGGCTTATGTTTCCTCTTTGACCCCACAGAGGTCAGGGTCACGATGCTCATATAGTTGGTGATCGTAAGCTGGTTATTGGCTCTTCCCTAGCGTGCTTTTGTAGTTTTGATTTTTTCTATTGCAAACATTGTAATTATAACATATACCATATTCTTACTGCAAAAATCACCTTTAGTAGCAGCGCCACGCTGGCAGAACTCAGCAGAAAGGTAGAAGCAGCCCCTGAGGGGTTCAGAGGCCTATTCAGCGACAGCCAGGCACTGAGGAGCTGCGCCCCTGGCCTGTGTTTAAGGCCCGTGGAGAAAGTGACTTCATCTGATTGTAGCAGAGACTTGCTTTTCACCATTAGCCTTCTTTCAGACCTCTGTTTTGCTCTTCTGTTTATTTAGAGTCAACCTGAACCAGCATGTCCGGGACTGAGGAAGCAGTCCTTGGAGGCCACGACAGCCGGCCTGCCGGTGGCAGCCCCGTGTTATGCTTCGGTCAGGTGAGTGTGTCCTCCTCCCTGGAAGGTATGAGGTAAGTGAAAACCAAGACGGTCTGGGGAAGCAGTGTGTACAGCACCATTATATACATGTAAGCTGTTATTTTCATCTAGAGACTTCATTTGGGCATCTCTGTTGAGCTCTGAGAGTGTATTGGAGCTTCAGCAGTGCTGGGGGCTACATTTAGATGTAAATTGTTTTTGAATAGGTTGCATTTTCATATGCGATAACATTCCAAGTGGAGCAGACTCTGTGTGAAAAGTCTCAGTGTTTGCTGTCACTCCTGTCCCCATGGCACTTGGATCTCTCTTTTTGGAGGCATCCAAAGTTTCTGGGGTTTATGGAGATACTCTTTGCATATAAGGGGGATTCTTGCTTTGTCCACCCACATTCTGTCTGTCTTAGCAGAGATCTGTGTGTATCGTTCCACTTGAATGGGGCCAGGGGCGAACTACCAAGGCGTCGAAAATCTCATCACAGAGCGGTGCAGTTCTCCGTGTGCAGGACGGGAAACGGTTGAATTGGAGGGCACACGGAAGCAAGGCTTCCCGCCCTGTTTTCTCCTCTTTCACGTCTACATAAAGGTCATGAGAGATTCTGAGACGGGAAGTCTTAGTCTCTTGGTTGTGGTTGGAGAGAGTTGTGGTAACATGGTAGTCACGTCTGAGGCAGTGGTTCTCCCAATGTGGTCCAGTGACCCTGGGGTCCATAGGACCTTCCAGAGCCTGTGAAATCAAAGTTATTTTCATAATACTACTAAAGTACTCTGCCTTTTTCACCCTCATTCTTTCATGAGTGAGGGTGGAGTTTTCCAGAGACTGCATAGCATGTGCTGATGTCACTGCTCTGCTAGTTACTGGAATGTGTGCCTGTGAAGTTTTACTTCCTTGTATTGATAGACAACCCACATGAACAGCAGCTCATGGGATCCTCAGTACGTCTGAGCGTAGGATTGGCAGAAATGTCAGTTCAGTTTCCCCTTTCTGGTTCCAGTACCAGTACACAGTGGAAGAACACCAGGCTATCCAGAACGCCCTGAGGCAAAGGCTGGGCCCAGAGTACATCAGTAGCCGCATGGCTGGAGGAGGCCAGAAGGTAGGCAAATTTTCTGCCTGAAAAGTGGGGGCCCGTGATGCTGACTGTTGGACGGTGAGGAATTTTAACAAGGTGTTTTGTCTTCTTTATTTTTCCCAGGTGTGTTACATCGAGGGTCACAGGGTCATTAATCTGGCCAATGAAATGTTTGGCTACAACGGCTGGGCGCACTCCATCACACAGCAGAACGTGGGTGAGCGCGCCCTCCTGGCATTGCCGCCTCCCGCCGGACGCGCCGCGGGTGAGGGCCGGGGGGGGCGTGCTCCGTCCCGCAGGAGGAGCACGGGTGAGGCAGGTCAGCACGCCCTCACCTGGCTGTCTCTCCCACCCTAGATTTTGTTGACCTTAACAATGGCAAGTTCTACGTGGGCGTCTGTGCGTTTGTGCGAGTCCAGCTGAAGGTGAGGGTGACGGAGGAGACGTGCGGCGGGAGAGAGAGCGGGCGCGGAGGCTCTGGGCCAGAGTGGGCTGTGCATTCACTCGGCCTTACTCAGGCGCCCGAGAGAATTTTGAGGAGCTTGTTCTCCTGCACATTTTTAAGTGACTATTTTCACCACATAGACAAACAGTTGCAAGGGTGCATTTTTTGGCATATTGTAAAATTCTACATTCTAAAATAAATCTGCTACATCTTTTTAAAATGTACCAATGGATTCTATATATTAATACCATAGAAGATGACATACTGTCATCTATTTTTAAAAATATGTATACAAGCTACTTTTTATTTGAGCAAGTTACTCTTTAGTCATCAGAAATTTAACATTGTTTCTTCTTGAATACATATTTCCATCCCATTTCTCCACCGGCTTTTTTTTTTTAAATAATGCAAAGTGATGCTTTGTTTATTTTTGGCTGCATTGGATCTTCATTGCTTTGCAAGGGCTTTTCTCTGGTTGCGGTGAGCAGGGCTACTCTGGGTTACAGCACCTGGGCTTCTCACCGCAGTGGCTTCTCTCGTGGAGCACAGGCTCAGCAGTGGGGCTGTGGGCTCAGGCTCTGGCTCGGGCGAGCAGATTAGTTGCTCCATGGCACATGGCATCTTCCGGGACCAGGAATCAAACCCGTGTCCCCTGCATTGGCAGGCGGATTCTTACCCACCACACCACCAGGGAAGTCCCCTACTGGCTTATATTATATGATGGAACATCTTTTATTAATAACTATTATACTTCTCTGCCGTGTATGTTTGTGTATGTGTAAAAATTTGGAGGGGGGAGTAAATTTCCAGTGATCTTAAGGCTCTCTATTAAAACATTTCTTCTGGATTGAGTTACTATTAATATTACAGGTGTTATTAACACACAGTAGAGTCAATTGTGTTTATTTTGAAGAGACAGCAAAACTACATCATAATATAAAATTTTATGGAAAATGCATTTCTTGACAAGATGGATGAAGCGTTTTTTTCTATTGTTAATATATCTATAGTTAATATTACTTATTCCTAAACATTTAGAATTAATTCTGCTCTGACTTATTTTTGTAAATAGTACTGAAAACCTTGGGCTTCCCGGGTGGCGCAGTGGTAAAGAAACCCGCCCGCAATGCAGGAGATGCAAGAGACACAGGTTCGATCCCTGGGTCGGGAGGATCTCATGGAGAAGGAAATGGCAACCCACTCCAGTATCCTTGCCTGGGAAGTCCCAGGGACAGAGGAGCCTGGTGGGCTATGGTCCATGGGGTCACAAAGAGTTGGACATGACTGAGCGCACACACACACAAATTGAAATCCTTATTCACATTCGCTGGGACTGGAAAGAGTTTCATTATAGTGCTATTCATTTCTTTGTTTCTGAGTTATATTTCAGAATCCCAGTGTTACCATCAGAAGTTATATTCGGCTGTCAGCTGACAATCTGATCAGGCCTACCTTTACTTTTGGTGGAAGCCGAGAAGCATATTCCACCTGACTTGTGAGAGGGTTTGCTAGCCAGTCATTAGAATCAGTTATATATAATATTTCAAATTTTCCTTTTTCTTGGTATCCCCAAGGTTTTTCTTTTTTTAACTTTTTCATATTGGAGTATAGTTGACCAATAATGTTGTCAATTTCAGGTGTAGAGCAGAGGGGACTCAGTTATACATGCATCGTTCTTTTTCCAATTGCTGCCCCATTTAGGTTATTACAGAATGTTGTGCTGAGCTCCCTGTGCTGTACAGTATGGCCTTGTTGGTTATTTTAAGTACAGCAGTGTGTATATGTCTATCCCACTCTCTGTCCGTCCCCACAGGCTTTCCTCCTGTGCGGTAGTGCACCTTAGTAAGACCTGGGCTGGCTTAGACACGTGCCTTCTTATGTAAAGAGGGAGAGAGAGAGAACTGTCTTGACACTGAGCCCTGGCACCTGTGGGTCCAGATCTAGTCCAGGAGGCGGCCCCGGCAGGACTGTCGCCCAGTCTGAGCGTGGCTGCTTGATGACGAGAGCTGTGAGGGATGGGCTCTAACCCCTCACGGTGGGGCCTGAACACCTTTTCTGCCCCCAGGATGGCTCGTATCATGAAGATGTGGGCTACGGTGTCAGCGAGGGCCTCAAGTCAAAAGCCTTGTCCTTGGAAAAGGCCAGGAAGGAGGCAGTAACAGATGGGCTGAAGCGGGCGCTGAGGTAGGCAGGCGCTGGCTGCTTTCAGACCTGTCCCCGGCCCCGCCCCCGCCTCACCCTTAGCCCCAGACGGCTCGTTTCCTGCTGTCTTTCCCTTCTGCATCCTTACTCCAAGGCCCTCTTTGGGGAATACGAGGTAGGAGCCTGTTCTGTGCTGGACTTTGCCTTCCCCACCCCTGCCCTCCACATGAGCCCACAGGTTGCTTCCTCGTTGTCTGTAACGCACCTGCATAGTTCTTTGTTATGTGTGTGCAACACAATTAACTTAGTTACACAGAGCAGGATTTTAATCTTTTTGGGGGTTAAAGATGCCTTTGAGAATTGAATTACCAGAAAAAAATACAGATAAAACTTGCTTTAAAAATTCGCAGTGCCACAGCCTGTAGGGGATCTGAGCTTCTCACTATAGAAGTCTAGTCGTGAAGGTTGTGCCCTGAGCGCGTGTGCTTATGCACTGGGGGGTCGCGGCGGTCCCTGGGAAGGGATCTTAGCCCTGGAGCTTGTGTTCCACAGCGGGAAGGACCAGCCGGCTTTGTGAACGACTGACTCACACCCTGTGCTCTGGGGGCAGGGACGTGCGACTGTCCTGCTCACTGCTGTGTTCTCAACCCGCTTCCACTCTGTTTTACCCTTAGAAGTTTTGGGAATGCACTTGGAAACTGTATTCTGGACAAAGACTATCTGAGGTCACTGAACAAGCTTCCACGCCAGGTACGTTGGAAGTGGGGATGGTGACTGATCC
>NW_011494785.1:4418749-4422209 GCF_000754665.1 Bison bison bison | reverse complement strand
TGATCCCCTCGTGTCTGAGTATGTGGTGATGGAAAGGGACGTGTCGGCCGGCTCTGTAGAGGGTCGGGAACGTGCACTTCCGCTGTCTTGAGCTAGCAGGAACCAGTGGGCTCGTTTACCACCGAGGACGATGAAGCAGAGTCCACGGTGGAGAGGAGTGTGCTTGGCAGAGCTCTGAGAGATGGGAGCACAGGGCCCTCCCAGCCCATTGCCATTTCTTCCAGACACCCAGAGCCTCACCGGCCCAGCCCTCCGCTCTTCCGCAGCTCTGCGCCTGGAGGGGCTGGATTCCCATTTGTGTGGGTACATGTCACGTGACCGCACTTGCCTTTGGAGAGAGGGGTCTGGAGTCCAGCGTGACCTGGGCTGGCCGGGCGCGGGAACGGCCCTGTGGCCTGCTGAGTGTGTCTGTGGTTCCTCGGGCCCCTGCAGAGCTGCCACCTGCCTGGCAGCCTCCCTCTGCTGTACTTCCGGGTCTTTTTCTTGTGCTGCCCCTCATAGAGGTGTGTGTCAACTGGCAGAACTTCGTTTCTTTCTTTCCTTTTTTAAAATCTTTTTAATCTATTATTGGACTCAGTTTGCTATTAATAATATTGTTTAGGACTTCTGTATCTTTTTCATGAGGGATATTGTAGTTTTGTTTTGTAGTCATAGTAAGAAACAAACAGGAGCCCCCAGTGGTGCGGCGGTAAAGAATCCGCCCACCAGCGCAGGAGGGCCCTGGAGAAACGGACGGCAGCCCGCTGCACTGCTGCCCTGCGCCAGGCCGCTGCCGGCCAGTGCCCGAGCAGCCCACCTCCGCTGCTGTGACTCTGCTTTGGTCTCACGGTGGCCTGAGTGTTGGCACCTCTTAGCTGGTCACTGCAGCTCCTACAGGGGAGTTCCGTCTGTTTACGGATACCTTGGTGTCACTGGGAGGGAGGGCCTGGAGCCTCCTAGGCAGCCATTTTGTTGACATGACTGTATTTTTTCACTTTTTTTAAAATGAAGTACAATATATACACAGCTGTGAAAGTCATAATGGTACAGCCTGGTGAATTTTTGGAAGTGAACACAGCTGTCTCCACCTCAGATTAGGGAAACCGGACATAACAATTCTCTAGAAATCTTCTGCTCCCCCCACTCCACGCACTGTTTTTTTTTAAACTTTTGGCCGCGCTGTAGCTTCGTTGCTGTGTCAGTACCCGTGCTTTTTGTGCACAGGCTTCTCACTGTGGTAGCTTCTCTTGTGGAGCACAGGCTCAGCATGTGGGGTCTTCCTGGACCAGGGATTGAACCCGGGTCCCCTGCATTGCAATAGTTCATAGTTTACTGAACCACCAGGGAAGGCTGACTTTCTTTTTAAAGCAACTTTTTTTTTTCAGTCTTTTAGTCAGGTTTATTCCTGCTTTTAAACTTTATATAAATGGAATTGTATGGTGTGTGCTTTATAAAAAGTGTTAAAAAGTACAACATAGCTATGTAGACAATGGGCACGTGATAAATGTTCAGCTGGATGAATTTTAAGGCACACACACCCACGTAGCCAGCACGCTAGTCAGGTCGAGTATCACCGCTTCCCGGAGTCTCCGGGTGCTCCCCCCGCCCCCATCACTGCTGAGGAGACCACGCTCACCACGGGCTAGTTCTGATTGTTCTTTGCTTTTGGGACTCACATTATGAACTGTTCTGTGTCTGGCTGTCATTCCACGTGTGTGATTCATTTGTGTTGAATGTAGTGGCATCTTCTGTGACATGAGTCTACACTTGGTTTTCCCATTCTGACTTAATAGACGCTGGAGATTTTCGTAGCTTTTGGTTGAATAGGGCTGCTGTTAGCATTCTTGAGCATGCCTCAGTGTGCACACACGCATTTACTGTGGAAATTATTAGCGAAGCTCAGAGGGTTGGGCATATGCTTGGTTTTAGTAGGTTCTACTTCCAGTTGTCCAGTATGGCACATAGCAAGTATGTGAGTTCCAATTATTCTGTATATTCAACAGCATTTAGCTTTGTCTTAAAATTTTTTTCAGTGCTCATTTTCAATTTTTTTTTGTGGTGGTAAAATATACATAAAATTTACCTTCTCAGACATTTTAAGGGTGCAGTTCAGTTGTACAAAACACTTTGCTAACTGTAAAGTGTTAGCATTTTACAGTCTGTAACTGTCTGTAACTCTTTGCTGTTACAAAACAAGTTCTACCCACTGCACGGTGACCCCAGCTCCCTCTCCACACAGCCCGGCACCACCTGCCTTGTCTCTGCTTCTCGCTACCCTTGGTGCCTCTTGTCAGTGGAGTCATCTTTGTTCCTGGCCTGTTTCACTGAGCATACCATCCTCAAGTTTCCTAGCGTAAGCTCATTTCCCCTAAAGTTTCCTTTTTTTTGGCAGCAGCATGTGGGGGCTCAGTTCCCTGACCAGGGATTGAACCTGGGCCTTTGGCATGAAAGCCTGGAACCAGGGAACTCCCTGCAGAAGCTCATTTCTTTTTGACTGACTGACTTCCCAATGTAGATAAGAAATTTCACAGTGTAATTTTAATTTTTAGGTTATCTTTACCCAAACGTAGTCGTCTCAACCTGATACTCCGCTATTCTGTGAGCCTCGCATTACTGAGTGAGGCTTTGCTTGTGGAGCACAGGCTCTGGGTTTCTGTAGTGTGACTGATGATGCATGATCATTTCCATAGGAAAGTGTGTCAGGCACAGTTGCCAAGTAAAGATTGAAGTTAGATTTTACAGAGCATTTTGCCCTAAATAAAAACTGAAGTGAAAACTCTGTTAACACAAAATGGCACAGGTGGAAAATGCAACTGTTTTACTCCACATAGAGTTGAAGTTACTTGCACTTGTGGATCCTCTGTCTCAGCTTCTCAGGACCTCGAAGGAATGAGGGCAGCGAACTGTGGAATGCGTTCAAGGAAGGGGCAAGAGCAACTGAAGGCAATTATTCTCTCTCCTTATTAGCCGCCTCTTGAAGTGGATTTAAGTAACGCAAAGAGACAAGATTTTGAACCATCTGTTGAACAAGCCAGATATAGCAGCTGCCAACAGAATGCGACTCTGGAACCCCCTAAAGCCCAGGAGGTGACCTCACCTTGCAGACTGAGCCACTCAGCTGGCCCCCACGCTATGACGCAGGGGGACAAGGAGAGCAGCTCCAGGTATGGCCGCCTGCCCTCTCTGCCCTTCCCCCTCCGTGTGCTGCTGCTGGGTCTGAGCCCCACCTCCCCGTACTTCCTGAGATGACACGCAAAACCTAACACCTAGATTTGTTCTGCGACTCCTTGGTCGCAAGTTTCAGATGAGGAACTTGAGACCACATGTGTGGAAGAAGTAAGAGTCAAGAGTAGAACCCAGATCTGGTGCCAAAGCTGCCTTCTCACCCCCACCTCTCACAACTCGCACCTCCTTTTTTTTTTTTTCCTCTAGCTTTGTTGTCCTCCCAGGAACCAAAAAGCCCTAGCTATTTTCTGACCAA
>NW_011494785.1:4411929-4418649 GCF_000754665.1 Bison bison bison | reverse complement strand
CTCCAGGTATGGCCGCCTGCCCTCTCTGCTCCTCCCCCCACTTGCACCTTCTCAGCAGCACGTGGGTCCCTGAGCCCCCTTGGGAACTGTGTGCTGTTGACCAGGTAACTCGGAACCCTCCCCTACACCTCACTAGTCTCCTGTTGCAGAAGCCTGGCCCCTGGTACCGCAGAGAGCGAAGCCACGCTCCAGCGGAAGCTCCGGCAGAAGCAGCTGCAGCAGCAGTTCCGCGAACAGATGGAGAGACAGCAGCGGGCCGCCACCTCTGCTCTGCCCGCCGGAAGGACCGACCAGGGTGAGAGGCTGGGGGCACCTCTGCCTGGAGCAGCAGGTTCGGTCCAGACCAGGGCTCGGCACACATGGGGCCAGGGCTTTCAAGCGCCGGGTCCTGCCCCATGTTTCCCCGTGGGTGAAGAAAACAGCCACTGACGTCTCCAGAGCCGGACCTCTCCGGTGCCAGAGCTGCTTCGGGCCTCAGTTACTCTGGCCACACAGACATGAGCTCCTTGTGAGGCAGAAAGTTGGGTGTGCAGGTGATGGGGCTTCTGGCAGTTCTTTCTCCATGAGCTCGCGTTTTTTTCCGAGTCCAGATTCACTGGGAGTAGTAGTTTTGAAGTCTTTTCCAGAGACTATAAACAAAGACAAAATGGATTTTTCCCAGCTTCTCCTTAAAAATTATTAAGGTTCTGAGGCCTTGGTTTCTGTTTAGTTCTTTAAAACTCCCCTCAGCACTGGCCAGCTGAGATTAATGAAGGGAAAAGCCCACAATGGATTGTGCTGGGGCTGTTCTTAGTAAGAATTATTCTGGTCTCTAGCTTCCAACCCAGACTTTTCAGTTTTTTCTCTAGGTTGATGAGAAGAATATGGTGTTTTCAGCCCTAGTCTATACAGATGAGTAGGTGGGACTGGACGCAGGGCCCCGAGCTCAATGCTGGCTCTGCGGGGTGTAACCAGGCAGCTCTGCACGCACCCCTGAGGCTGCCCAGCCCCCCGATGACGACGGGAGCTCAGCCTGCCCCTCTCTCTGCAGCGCAGCCGCCACCGGTGCCTGCTGCCAAGCCCAGCCTCCCCAGGACCCACTCACCTCCAGAGCCACTCACCCAGAGAGACCTGCTCCCAGGTAAGCGGAGCCAGAGGCGTGACCTAAGGCCCAGTCAGTACACACGCCAGGTGCCTGTGAGTCACTGGTCGTCACACACACACCTCAGAAGAGGCACAGGGATCTTCACTTTTGTTGGTTCTGCACCAAGGGATGCGAGTAGCCCGATGCTGGGTCGACTGCTCGCGCATGTGCAGCTCCTCTGCTGCACCTTGGAGAGGCCTGGTGTCCTTCCACAGGACGGGGCCCTCACCACACAGAACCTTCTCGTGACCTGCTCTTTTCTCTTGTCTGTTACATTTTCCCTTGCAGACAGTCTTGAAATGTGGGACATGGCTTTGGATGCAGAGGACAGCGTGCTCAGGCCCTTGTTGAAACCAGAACCACCGCAGACCCCTGCCATCTCGGTCCTAAAGAACCACATGGAGACCCAGAACAGGATCCCACCAAGCCTTTGCCACCAGAATCCACAGGCACAGTCTGGACCCTGGCACCTCCAAACTCCCAGCCTTAACCAACACACCACAGGTAGCCGAGTGTTCTAGGAGCAAACACCAAGCAGAGCCTGGGTGTGTGTGATTCACTGAGTCAAAAGCAGAATGACATTCCATTTTAAGAAGTCTGGTGGACTCCTGTCAGAGGGGCAGCAGTTTAAGAACGTGGAGGACTACTAGTTTAAAAGCCAAAAGTTCCCCTGGGGTCCCGACCTGAGGGCTAACTCTTCAGCTGTATTTAACAGCTGTGGTTAAACGCAGACCCATCACGATTTCTCCTGTAGCTTGGTCTCGTGTTAAAGGAGGGATCTGTCCTAACAGTTTTCATTCTTGGGCTTTTGTGGTTTAAAGTAGGTCCAGTAGGACTGTTAGCTAATGACTTCTGGATTGCATCAGCTGTTAGTTTACTCCTGATTTTAAAGTCACTGCAGCTGTCTGAACAGTTTCCTTCTCCACAGGCGACTGTGATTCCTCTAGGAAGAATCAGGACATGAAGAAAAGGAAACTGGATCCACCTTAACCACAGCTCAGGTCACCTCCTAAACTCTGTCCTGATGGGACTTCATTTTGGTCATGAAATGACTGCTCCTGCCTGAGGAGTGCGCTGTGCTTCAGGGCTCCACCTGCTTCATCCTGAACTCTGCCTGAGGACTCAGTACCTGCTCACATCAACTCGGGCATCACATCAAGCTCTGTAGAGACTCTGTGCCTTTTCTTGGGCTCCTCACTCTTTATTCCTAAGCTATTATGTTAATGAAAACAGAAATCACCTCGGCCTGTGGTACATCCCTGAGTGACTGCTGACCTGCTGCCGTGGGGCCCCCGGTTTCCTAACGCTGTCACGCAAGATTGCAGTCTTCATCACTATTGTTCATTGGCTCATGAAACTACTTCCCTTTTCTCCTAAGACCAGAGAAAAGGCCTTTTTAAGAAAGCAAAATTAAATCCTACCCTGTAACAATATAACAGGCATGCCTCTTCTTATTGCACTTCACATTGTTTTTAAAAAACAAACAGGTTTTTGGCCACCCCGTGTGGAGCATTTTAAAGATTTTTAAGATACAATGCTAGTGCACATTTCAACTACAGTGTCATGTGAACAGTATTCATATGTATCAGAAAACCAAAAATCTGATGGAAGCAGCCATTCAGTTTCAGTCCAGAGGCAGCTGGAGCCCAGGCCTGTCTGTGACGTGGTGCCCGAGACAAGGACCCCCATGGCAGGCCTCGGCCACCCCAGCACCCCCGACCCCTCACCTGAGCTGCAGAAAATTTTTTTCTGGTTTTGGTTATTGTTACTGCTATCTTCCTTGTCTGCAGCATCTCAGTTAAGGTCAGAATCACTGAAAAAGTTTCTGGAGATAGGAATCCAGTTATAAATTGCATACAAGTCATATCAGCTAATGTGATCACGAAAAGGCACCTGCTGAAAATGAATCCCCACAGCTCAATAAAACCAAGTTTGGTTTACTCGCGTGGCTTCGTCACATGTCCACAAGCACGAAGTGCACCCACAGCGCCAAACAGGAGTGACGGCTGCCAAGAATCCCCAAGGTTTGAATTCAGTTTATTTTTTTTTAAACAGTGTACATTGTTAAATAACGTAAGGAAAACATTTATAATTCAGAAAGATTTTTTTAATGTGGAAAAAGATACTCAAAGTGTACTATTAACACGAAAATAATTTAAACAGTTCAGTAGCACTGGTTCATTCCTCTAGGTTTCAGTTATTTCATCCACAGGAGGGGAAAAAAATCAACAGTAAGTAAAACCAGTTCTTACTTTCCATGTGAGTGAAGAGACCTCAACATCATTAAACCAAAGTGACCAGAGTCGTGCTGCACTTGGCTCCCTCCTTGGGTACAAAGTCCGTCCCCTCTGTCCACGTGTCCGTTTCCCATTTCCTCAGCACTTCTTGTTGGGTCCTTACTCTTACCATTTCTCAAGGATTACAGGCAGAGAAAAAGTAAAGTTTCAAAGCAAAGCTTGGAGCACCTGCCCTTCTCATCTCTTACCTTCCTAAAAGCCTCAGCTTTCGTTTGCATCTTTGGGGCCTTGGCTAACTTAAAAGAAAACGGCCAACGAAGGACAGGACAGCCAGGCTCTTCCTGTCATGGAGATTCCTGGGTTGGGCCACTGAGGTGGCTCAGGGTCAAGAGAAGAAGCACCCCAAGATTAAGAGTCCTAGCTTCTTGCCCCATCTTCTGGGAGAACAGAGATCCCCAAAATAGGCAATGGGAGAATATTTCCTGAAGTTTCTGAAAATAAAGAGAACTGCCCATCACAACCAGGCATAGCACTAAATAATACTGGCTGGTTGCAGTTATTACTTGAGGGGAGTCTTTATATGAGAATATCCATTGTCACTCTAGAAACAAAGGTAGCCGGGAGATTATGACCCTGCAACCCTCTGGACATTATACAGAAGTGAGGAGGAACAAGCAGCCGTTCCTACGGTGCTTATTTCAGATGTGGGGCCACTTGCCACAACTGCAGGACCCCACGTTGAGAAATACACGGTACATTTGCACCAAGAGGAAGGCAAGGCAAACAATTTTTCTTAGAGCAACTTTCTCCATCTGAGACGTTTCACGATCACATTTCCCAACTTAAAAACCAGCCCCTACCCGCTTCCTTTCTCTTCAGCCATTTCTTCTCAATCTTCTGAGTTCAAGCCCAGCGCAGGTAAGTAAGGCTTAGGGCAGCCGCTGGCCAAGCACCACGTCTTCAAAACACATCTGTTCTGCAGCCTCTAGTCTCTCGGCACCAATCGCACGCCACGCTCAGCCTGGTAACTGCCCGACTTGGTGACAGCCTCCCTCCTCATTTGTCCTGAAACAGTTTTCTGCTTTAACCACTGATGTCAACTTAACTTCTCACCCTGCTCATCTTACAAAACTGTTAAATGACTTGAAAAAAATACCCTTCCAGTTTCCTTACAACACAGTCCACTGCTGGGTCACACGGACCCACGCTCTCCTTCCACACACCCTCGCTGACCAGCTGACCAGGGTCTGACGAGAAGCTGATGCAACGGCAGAAGCGACAGAAGCCCAAGGCACTAAGCATCCAGCAGGCGGTACTGGGAGGACGGAGTATTCAAGTAGAGTGATTCATACAATTTTACATTCACATTTATTTATCTAATACAATGGAAATACAAAGGAGAAAAGTGAAATCTCAGTAAGTAAAGGACAGAGCTAGCCTTTTTAAGCCTTTCATATTTTACTCTTAAACTACTGTTGTCCAACAACATTTATACATCACAGTGTTTCCACATCAAAACTGATGGCAAAGTTACATGTCCGCAGGGAACTTAATTTTTTTCCTAATTGCTAATGCTGCAGTCAAAGCTGCGAATATCATTTGCTTAAAGCACTAATGACCTATTGTAAGAAAGGGCTGAAACCTCCATCCCTCCCCTGGTGTCTGCACTGGGTTCTAAAGATTGGCTGGATTGGGGTCGGGGGTAGGGGAAGACAGGAGAAAGAAAAACAGTGGGCGACAGGGTAGGAGAGAGCCCAATAGTTTAAATTTTTTGTCTTGTGGTTTATATTCTTGAGGGAGTAAGTAAGGGGTTGGGGTGGCTACCAAAATGAAGAGCCCCACCACCTGAAAATGTAGACGGCTCTGCTTTTCCAGAGCTCTCTAGGAGCCTTCTGACCAACCCCACTTCCCAACGGCTTGCTGCTGGGTCTGGGCAACGACAAAGCGCACACAAGACAGCTGCCCTCCCCTCCTCCCACTCAGGCGATGGTGAGGGCGGGGGGCTCCACTCCAAGGGCTTTAAGCGGGATTAAAACATTCCTTTCTGGCAAGAAATGACCAGTTAAATGCAGCACTAGTAGTCAGCATATAGGCTATGCCCCCGACCCCCCACATTCCATCTCCTGTCCCCAAACCTGCCCCAGGATCGCCTCGGGTCTACGTGGTCCGCAGGTTGGAACCTGGGGGGTTGCTGATGGATTTCTGCAAGTTGCTGATGTTGAAATTCTGTAAGGAGGCTGTTCCCACAGGCTGGAACTGGCTAAGCGGCTGGGGTGCCGGGCCACCCGTCCCGCTCCACTGCGTGCCAAACGGGGGGGTAGGGAAACCGTACTGCTGAGGGGGGCACATGGACTTGGGGAAGTGCCCTAGAGAGGTAGCTGACGCTGCAGAGCCGGGGGCAGAGCCGCCCAGGTTTGAGGTCATGGAGACGCACAGCTGACCGGGCGCGGAGAACTTCCTTGCCATGCCAGGGCCCTGGAGAGAGAACAGGCGGTGAAGCCGTGCGGGTGGGACGGGTACAGGGCGAGAGAGAGTTCTAGGCCTGGGCTGCTCTGACCTTACAGGGTCGGGAGAACAACTCCCAGACAGCCTTTCATCACCATCACTGGCTCCTGACACTCACCACATACCTGTTCTGACTGGAAGGGGGTGGCATCGCATGCCTCGCGTGAGTGGCGCAAGCACACACCATTCAGAGTGTTAAGGAAAAGGGAAGAAAAACTGGGCTGACTCAGTTCAGAGCAAGGAATCCAGGGAAAGAAACTAAGAAGGGACCTAGCTGATTGCTGTCTTTTTTCCCGGAAGTGCTAGCACTCAGGAGCCCCTGGAGGTGGTCACGGCAGGGTCCCCGTGCCCAGCGACACTCGGACAGGCAGGAGGAAGCACGAGGGGTGCGCTGACCTCATAGCTCACGTGTCCTTTGCTTCCCCGCCTGCCTGAGAGACTCATGGCGTCCCGGGCCCAGTTGTCCACCAGCTTGTGCAGGTCGTCCGTGAACATGCCCTTCCTGCTGGACGTCACGGCAGGAGGCGGAGCCGGGGCGGCCTGGCTGCTCACGGCTCCCCCGACGGCGTTGGTGCTGCTGGTCCCTGAGGTCAGAAGAAGCAACAAGGCACGCCCGTTAGAAGGGACTTGGGTGGTGACTTCGGGAGAGGAGAGACCTCCCACGATGATGAAGGGCAAGCCCAGGACGGGGGGATGAGCCAGGGAGCCATGCAGAAGGGAGGTTTCAGGGTCTCAGGAGCCAAACGCTGCGTATAGCAGGGCCGGGGGAGGCTCTCCTCAGGAGCTGCCGGGAGGGAGGAGGGCCGGGGCCTCGCTCCGCCCGTCCCCACGGTGTCGGGAGCGCGGACACTTGGT
>NW_011494785.1:4408255-4411829 GCF_000754665.1 Bison bison bison | reverse complement strand
CCACTTGGGGCTGGGCGTGTGCCCAGCGCCCGCTGAGGAGAGCTGTGTGCTGTAGCCACCAAGCCTGGTTGCTCTGAATGCTGCAGGACAGGGCAAGAGCCGAGGGCCCCCTGAGCACGGGCAGGGTCCCCGCGGGAGCCGAAGCACTGCGAGCACAGGCCTGAGGAGAGCTGGGCTCCCAAGCCGCGGGGGAACGGGGTCCGGGACGCGCTCAGCCGTTCTTCCACAGAGAGGGAGACGAGAGAACGCGTGCTCTGTTCAGAAAGCTTCTTCGCCTGGGCCCATAAACATGAATGCAAACATCAACTTGGGAGAGTGAAGGCTCAGCCTCTCCCAACTCCCTGTGAGGAAAGCACGAGGAGGTCTCTGTGCTGCGCCCAAGCCTCTTGGCTCCAGGAAGACACGGCTGCACGGCGGCTGGCTTCTCCCCGCCCTGCCCCTCCCCAAAGAGCAGGCACTCTCTGTGCACCCAGGGAGGCAGGGGGTGCGGGGAGCAGAGGCTCTGGGGCTGTGATGAAGGGTCTCTATGGTTTCATGAGGAAGAAAGGAGTCTGTGTCCTGCCTGATTTCGGCTCTGCTGGAGGGCACACTGGCGATTATTCGAGAGGCAGGTTTGAGGGAAGAGGGAAAGAAGAGTCAGGGTCTTGTGTATTCCCCGCACCCCCACTTTCTTACCAGATCTCACATGTGCTGCAGAATAACTGTAAGCGGCCACTGTAAGGCATGAGCCAAGAGGACTCCAGATCCCCAGTCAAGGCCAGGGCTGAATGTCTACGTGCGGACACTGCCCGCTGTCACAGTCCAGCAGCGCCAGAAGCAACTCGCCCCCCACCCCCCAGGCCCCACGACGGGGGTGGCTCACCCGCCTGGGCTGGGCACCCAAGCCCGAGTGCGGGAGGAACAGCTGTCGTGAGGTGAGGCTGCCCAGCGCAGAGGTCCCGTGCTTCTCAGCACCCAGGCAACACGGCGGGCGGGGGCCGGGGCCGAGTTCCTTACAGGGCGGCACCCAGGAGGACAGTGGGACGCACAGGACACAGGCTTCCGGGACGGCAGCAGGGAGGCAGCGCAGGCGGGGACGGGGGTGGGGGTGGGTGTCAGCGCATGCACGAGGACCGTCTCGCCCCCGCCCCCGTGTGCGTGGCCACGGCGGTGTGAGCTTGGTGGCGAGTGAGACGATGAGGACGACACAGAGGTCACAAGTGAGCAGAGCTGTCAGCAGCCACGGAGGGGAGCGCAGCTGCCACAGGCCGGCTCAGCTGGGTGCCGAGGCCCCTCGACACTGGGTGCAGCGTGGACACCGGGGGAGCGCCAGCCACACAGGCCACCTTCTCATCCTGGCTTCTGCAAACCGCCTTCCCACAGGAGGGTGACACACACCCCCCAGCTTTCCAAGCAGAAATTAACTCTAGGAAAAGCTGGCTTGGCTACTAAACCCAGGAGAATGGGGGTGCACGTGGTTGGTGGCAGCAGGAAAGCGGTGACGAAACCAGCAGAGCAGGTGTTTCTGAGACACGGCCAGCCTTCAGAGGACACTCACTGTCCTTTAAACCCTTCTCAGTTCTGCTCAAAAATTCTAAAAGCAGTGAGTGCATGCTTTCTCACCAAAAATGTTCTCCTGCCATATAGTCAGCCCCCCACCCCTGCCCCCTTCTAGTAACAAGAGCCCACTATGAGCCACGCTTACTGCCCGCCTCCCAAGCACCGTTTTCTGGAAGAGGCCCTTGGCGGCAGCTGCCATTGTCTGCACCATCTACACAGCTGGCTGACTCCTCAGGGGGCGCGAGGCAGCCCCACTCGCCCTACACACACCCGCGGGTGCCCCCACCCACAGCTGTCACAGAGCCGGGTGTGGGCTGTCACCGAGAGCATGGACTGTGAGGGGACTTGGAATCTGGAAGGAGAGCCAGTGGCAACCACTGAGTGTGTTGAAGACGACACCAGAAAAGGGTGCAGGGCTGGGGTCCAGGAGTCGAGAGGCTGCGGGGCGCAAAGAGCTCAGGGCGACAGGCTTCACAGTCAGGGACCAGAAGTAACAGAAAGAAAGGATAATTACTACAGAGCTGGTTGCAAGGGCAGACTTTTTTCACCATCTTCCCTGAAGCACAAAGAGAGAGCAGTGTGTTAAAGATTAGGAAACAGAAGTGTAAATAATTAGACTCTCCAAACAGCACACCAGGGCCCAGCAGGAGAGAGGGAGGGGAGAGGGCCTGGGCTGTGCGGGGGCCCCTCCCGGCCCACGGCCCCACCCCACGCTGTCTGGAGGAGCGAGCCCCACACCAGGCTTCTGGGGCTCTGGCCTCACTGCTGGAACCTCGAATACCCAGGCAGTCTCTCCACGCCCTGGCCCCCTCCTGCTTCTCCTGCTGGGCTGTTAGGACGCACTGCATTAAATGCATTCGCAATTCCACCACAGGAGGCTGACAGGTGGCACCATCATTACAGTTCTCATTTAAACTGGCTAACACACTATTTCCAAACCCTAGACATACATACTAACCCCGTCCCCCCTAGAAAAATCTTTTAAAAGTATGTGGAAAACGAGCAACTTTCAAACAAAAATAAAGCATGAAGCCAAGCCGTGCTTCCAAACCATTATCTGTTTTGAGCACAGAGTGAAGCACCCCAGACTAGTTAAGACCCCAACACCCGAGAGCCCAATATCTCTGTCCATATTTGCTCTTTCAACTTTTTTTTCTTTTTGGCCACACCACACTGCTTTTGGGCCTTTAGTTCCCCGACAGGGACTGAACCAGGGCTCGGCAGTCCTAAACCACTGGGTTTATTTGCTTTAAATCTGCATCTTGCGATCTGCTCACAAAGGCTTACGTGATGGACACTGACGTGCCTTCAACGGAGGCAGGATCTCTCATTGATCTGAACGACACTGTAACACCACCTACCTTTCCAAGTGCGATGGGAATGTTCTGAGCTAACCGAAGAGGTGCCTGTCACACAATACTTCCCTCACAAAAATGCCCTGGTCTTCCTCCTTCCCTCTGAGACACTACAGGCCACATAACACTGGACTGACACCTCCAAACACTTGTCCCCTGCTGTTACTGTCCCTTCAGTCATCTAACTGGACACAGGACTTCAAGTGCTGACTTAAGTGCCGAGGAGCTAACACTGTTGGTCAGCCTAGCCTAGCCAGGCCCTGACAGCTCAGCTGGTAAAGAATCTGCCTGCAATGCAGGAGACCCCGGTTTGATTCCTGGGTCCAGAAGATCCCCTGGAGAAGGAACAGGCTACCCACTTCAGTATTCTTTGGCTTCCCTTGTGGCTCAGCTGGTAAAGAATCCGTCTGCAATGCAGGAGACCTGGGTTCCATCCCTGGGTTGGGAAGATCCTCTGGAGAAGGGAAAGGCTACCGACTCCAGTATTCTGGCTGGAGAATTCCATGGACTGTGTATAGTCCATGGGGTCACAAACTGTTGGACACGACTGAGTGACTTTCACTCACCCACTAAGGCTTGCCAGGAAAGCCGTTGCCCTACCAAGCGGGGAAGGCCTTCCACCTCCCTCTGGGCTACACAGCCCTGGACTAGTGTTGTATGAGGCCCAAGGACCTCTGAAT
>NW_011494785.1:4397733-4408155 GCF_000754665.1 Bison bison bison | reverse complement strand
ACGACGACAGTCCGAGCACATGCACTTAAAAAGTATGTCAACAGCCACATCAGAAGTTTGAGGCCTTAACAGAGAAGATCTTTTAAGCTCTAACAAAGGTTTTTTACTTAAACCTCAGTTTTGTTTTTAAAATTCTCATTTCAACATATGCTTATCAACTACTGGAACGTGCCAGGCTGATTAGAGAGAAAAGACGTGTGCTTCCCTGGGCTCCTGCCTCGTGCCTGTGATCTCACCGGGTCTGTGCAGGACCACCCACACTCCACATGCAGGGAGGTGGGCTGGAGAGGCAGGAGCCTTGTTTTGGGGAAGAAAGCTGAGAAGTCCCAGCGATTTTGTTAAAAAGCCCATCTTGGCTTGCAGGTGCTGGCCCTCGGTCTTAGTGAGCTTAATTTATAAGACGAACTACACCGAAACCCTCTTTGAAACCCTCAGAGGGCAGTGGTGGTGAAAACATCCAGGGAAGAGATTCCAGCATCTTTACAATTGATAGGTGGTTATGCTTAACTGAGATTACGAAAACAAAAACAAAAACAAAAAAAACAACTTTCAATCTACTCTGAAAAATAATACAAAAACAGGGGTTCAGTTCTCCCTGCAGCGGCGGTCAGGAAGCTTGCTGTGACTCCTAATGCCAGAGCAAGGGGTAGCACTATGCATGGCTGGGCGCGCAGGCATCACTATGCTGAACGACCCAGCAGTCCCTTGCCCTGGACACCGTGCTGCCCTCTGGCACAGGCTGAGGAAGAGGCAGTTCTACCAGAAAATTCATTTTGAAGTTTACAGAAACCTATGATCAGATCTCCATCTTCTATCGTAATTAACAGAGGCCCAAACTTCTGAGGGCGACACTAGCTCAGCCAAGCCACCGCAGAGACGATGCACAGACACAGATGAGGGTGGACTGCGTGAGACAAGACCCGCGGCAGACACAGGGGCGAGGAAGAGTAAAGGTGTTACACACAAAGAGCCAAGCAGGGCGTACTCAGAAATCGCGTCCTCCTGCCGCCAGCTTTGAACGTCACCTGCTCGGACGCACAGTTAAACTTGGCACAGCCTGTGAGAGGGGAAGAACGGGGAGAACAGGGAGAGAAGAGACAGAACACAGCTACGAGACGTTAGAACCCGAGCTGAGAGCCAGATGTACTAGGACGGCACACAGAGGGACGAGCCTGCAGGACAGGCCTGCGCGCCAGAGGCAGGGGTCAGGTCTGTCCCCCACCAGCCCAGACTGCGCCACCCACCAGCACGCTCAGAGACAGGCTAATCTCTAACCTTCGCAAAGCTGCAGCAAAGGCACCTCCGTTTGCCATCTAGATTCCCCTCATTCTTTTCCACCCAGATGCCCAACAGCTTTTAAGTTTTGTCTAATGTTACTAAAAGGTCTTTCCTCTACAGGAATGTTCTGAGTGATCATTTTATTAAACCTCTGTTTATTAAACGACCTATACTTGGGAAGTAGATTAAAGGCAGCAACTTGAATTTTAGGGCTATTCACTTTAGTATGTCTCTCTCACACTTAGAAATTATTAAAGTCTACATTGGCTGAACAAATGCATTAACTTTCAGAAAGGGCTAAAACACCTAAGAATCTGGTTTCAGGAAACCCTAGTCCAGTATTAAATCATAAGTTCCAAATCCCAAAGGAGTCCTGCACCACACTGAGGCGTCACAGGGCTACTTTCTGCTGTAATCCCTTGAAGAAAACCTACTTCCACCAGAAGGGAGCAGTGATCCCACCCAAGCGAGTTTCTACCCACCCCCCTCTGCAGCCCAAAGAACCATGTAGGCAGCAGGTTCCAGGTCAGCTGCTCCCCCAAGCCACCCGCCTGCCCGAGGCTTCTGCCCTGCGTGTGGCTGTGTCTGCATTTCAAGGCTCCCGGAGGATGGTGGCTGCCCGTGGCTCTCACCTTGACCTGGCGCAGAAAGGCTTGGTACTGAAATGGCACCATCGCTGGTAAAGGCCGAGTACAGGTTGTCACTGGAAGGAGATGGCTTCACAGGCTGTAACAGCTGGTTGGGCCCTGTCTCCGGGACGCTGCCAGGAGCGGGGAGGGTCTGCTGAGGGTGCAAGACTGAAGCTGCACTCTGGCCAGACAGGGTACCTGTCAGAAGACACAGTGGTGTGAGGCAGGGCACAGCTCTCCCCCTGCCCTGGACAGTACTGTCTGCTGTTTGTCCCACCAAGGGAGTGATAACAGGTCAGAAGCTACAGACCAAAGGGCAAAAGCCTCTGGACGGGATGGGGAGTAAGAGATGAAGGAGAGGCAACAGGGCTGCAGGACCCCGTCCCTGAAGCTGCTGAGCTGCAGATAACCCGGGGGACTCAGGAGTCCAAGCTGGGTAAGATGACAGCACGTGCAGGAGACAAGGGAACGCCACTGCGTGACCTCAGCCCTGCCTTTTACCCTCTCATAGCTGAGAGTGGTCCACAGACAGTCTCTCCTTAGTCCTTCTGGTCCATGTGTCAATCAAGTACAAAGAGGTGTCAAAAAATGATACAGGGGTTATAGAGTAATGCATATTTAGAGTTATTTTTGATAGGCAGCTTTCACTCATTAGCCAGGTGTCCTGAAGTGGACACCTGGCTATTCCTTAGTATAATTAGTGGAACAGAAGTACACTCCAAAAGAAGGCTGAAATTGGGATCAGAATCTAAATTAGCTGCTGTGACTTATGATCTCACATCTCATAATGAATTGGCTCTAACATCCCAGAGAAAAGGTTTGGGCCCCTGAAAACTTGCAGAGAATGGGAAGCTATTAGGCCTGCAAGGGCTGTCCAATACAGTTAACATGAGAACTGAAGAGCAAGTGCCAAGTGTACTGGAGTATAAGTATGTAAGTGTGTTACAGCTGCTTTTACTTACAACTAGTTATCTAACATTACCATAACTTCACCGAAGGGGAAAAACTCTACATAATAGAGAAAAAACAGGCAAACCACAAAAATAAGAGATTATGATTTAACTATTTTTTTGACTATAAATACTAGCATGTTCTTTATTCCCATACAGCTAAATAAAACAAAACTTTAATCAAGGACATTATCACATGACATACCCAAACACCTATATGAAATTTACATTCATCCCAATTGTGATTATGACCACTCCACTCATTAAAAAGAGAGAACTGACCTGGACTTTACTAAAGAGAAAACAGTGTGTTTTCTTCCAGCTGCCTAGGAGTTTGGGGACATGTGAGTTCTATGAGTCAAGAACAACTACACATGAAGGAAACCACCAGACAGCAATACAGGCAACACAGGAAAAGGCCACAGTACTACCCTGTCTTCCAGGCTCAAAAAGAGGTTCTATAAACATGGGGAGTGAAGGCAAGGAAGTGAGACTATAGGAAAGTCAAACTCCTTCACAATTAATTCAACTCAAGTAGCCAATATTCAACAGCTTCTACACACAGATGGAGACAGAAACACAAGACAGGATGGCCACGGCTGACCTGGTCCAGGGCTTTTATTCCCCAAGGAGCTGCTGCGACTGGACTTGCTCCCTTTGCTTTTGGTGGGTCGCCTCCTTCTCCCTGCAAGGGGGGCTGCTGGGGGAATGATGACAGCAGGAGGAACCTTGCCCAGTTTGGTGTATAAAGACTCAATTTCGTGCTTCTGGCGACTCTGCAGGTCCTGAATCTCTTTAAGATGTCTACAAAAGATAACCAAACAATTAAAAAATAGAATAACCACCTCTGTTCCAAAAAGAATTAACATGATTTCACCTTCACGCACAGGTTTACTTACTAATGAATCTGTCCCTCAAATGCACTTAATCTAACTTCTACCAGCTTGAGATTCTCGTCTGTCAGCTCTTCTTGCTGGCCTCTACCACCCAAGCCAATTCCAAAAAGCTCCTAAGTGAAGTGAAGTCACTCAGTCGTGTCCGACTCTTTGCGACCCCATGGACTGTAGCCCACCAGGCTCCTCCATCCATGGAATTTTCTAGGCAGGAGTACTGAAGTGGGTTGCCATTTCCTTCTCCAGAAAAAGCTACTAGCCAACCACAAATGGCTGATGATGTTCCAGAAGGATTTCCTGACTTTGAGGCTCTATCCAGGATACTGAACTGGCAACTCAAATCCAGTTTGTCAACTGTGACCAAGAAAACCTGTTCAAGTATTCTACACCCCAGTGCCATTACCAGATTCATTCAGTAGGCTAAGAAATGGTCAAGATTAGGTTAATAACGCTGAAGTGCTAGTGTTAAAAACCACATGTAGCAGTCATGCACAGGTGCTGAGGCAGTTCTGTAACTAGGGATGCCCTGAGTCCTTCCAAGAACTACATCCAGAGGCCCCGCTCCTGTGTCACCTCTCCAGCACCAGGAACTGGGTCCTCACACAGCTCTGCCGCCACCCTCATGGGAGAAACACACTCACTTTTCCCGTAGTCGGCGAAGCTCTAACTTTAAGTCCTCGTCTTCAATGTCTGACTCATTGTCGCTGCTCATGTAGGAGGAGTTGAAAGAATTGCTGAGGCTCTGACTGAGGCTCTGGGCAGGAAGGCTCTTGGAGCTCAGCTGCGGAGGGGAGTGAGGGCTCCCTGAGCCAGCATCCACGTCCCGGCTGAGGAAGGCAGCCTCCAGGTCGGAAGACGGCCCGTTCAGATGCGAAGGCTCAGACAGTTCGGGTTTCTCTTTCTTTGGCGTCACGGTGGGAGGAATGTCGTGTTCCGAGTCCATGAAAGGAGAGACCACTGGCTCCTCTCCCTTCACCTCAGCCATCTTGTCTTCAGTTCTGGACACAGAGAAGCGACCCACTCTGCTCGCTGTGGTGGTCACCTGAAAACGGCCCACCTTGCTAGGCTGCCCAGCTTCTGAGGCAGGTGGCTGGTGGGCGCTGTCAGGCATGTCTGCAGAGGCGCCCCGGACGGCCAGCCCGTTGGGCTCTGCTTTCACCACGGTGCTCTCGGGGCTGCTGCTTGACAGCACCGAGGACTCTGACGTGCTGGATGCGAAGTGGACAGACTTGGCATCCTCCGACTTACTTTTACCCTCCTTCTGGGGGTCATCCATTGCAACTGAGACCTGACACAATAGACCAAAGTGAGACTAAAGAACTCCCAGACACTCCATTTTCACAACGGATGATAAAACAGTGAAGCACTTCAAGTCCCAGTCTGAGTAGGCTGATCATTTGTTTACACAGGCCCTCCACCTCAGACTGCGAAAACAGAAGGAACCGCACTGCAGAGCATGACACGTCTGCACTGAGATGTGCAGTCAGATGCCCATTCTGAGCAGCTGGCTAAGCCAAGCAAATTCGCTACTTCCATTATCTCCTGTTGTGCACAGGACTCAGATCACATCTTATTAAAATATAAATAACAACAGGTCACAGAATATTGACGATTGCTTGTAAACAAGAGAAACTACAAAGATTACATCCAATAAATGTTAAACGACAGCTAAGCTTCAAGAAATAGGACAACTAGCTAGCGCTAAAGGAAGGATCCAGATTCCTGTGCTAGTTCAACAATGTATTAGAAATACAGTCAGTGAAGCCGCAAACTCCGAGAACACTTTACAAATAAGAAGAATGTGATCCAATACCCCCAGCTTCAAGTGCTATCCTGAGAATAGCTAGAAAGTAGCTAAGAAAACAGAAAAAGATTTTTTAACCCCAAAGCATCTTTATCTCATACTCTTTTTTTTTTTTTTTAACTTTACAATATTGTATTGGTTTTGCCATATCCCTATCACTAACCCAGAAAATATTCACTTGTTTCCCAATTGGGAAAATATAATTACATGGTGTCATTTGATGCTGACTCAGTATTTTCACTATGGAAATCAAACTTAAGTTATCCTAAACATGAAAACTTTTTTATACAAAGATGTTTACTGTTACTTATTAAAAAATTAGAAACTGCCTAATGACTGACAATAGGAGAATGGCTAGGTAACCCTACCCCTAAATGGGAAAAGCTACAGAGAGCTATCAGAAAAGAAGCAGGGTCAATGTCAGGTCCACACATGCACAGAGCAAAAGGAAAAGAGGAGGATGGGCAGGGAGGACAACTGTCCACTGCTTCTCTAAGTATTCTTCAGAGTACTTCAGAATACCACTCTGAGTATTCTTCATTTTCCTGAATGAGCATGTGTTATTTTAAGAGAGGAAAATGATAAACAGCTCTAAAGTGCTCCTAAAAAAGACATATCATTGATGGCAATTAGGTCCCCAAAGACAGATGTAAGTTTCTTATATACACACTCCCACCCCGGAATCGGAAATCCCTTATCATACATACACCACCACTCACCATATCGGGGATCGATCCTTCGTTACACACACACTACCCCCTAAAAGCGAGAGTCTCACCTGAAATCGCCCCATCTTCAGAACACCAGCTGTGGAAGTGGGCACAAGGACAGGAGCTTCTGTGACTTGAGAGACTGAAAGAACTACACCGAGGAGGAAGAGAACGAATGTCAGCATCTTTTTAGCAGCTTCCTTTCCCTAGCCAGAAGCAGAGTCAACAGAAACCGCGCATTCCAAGAAGAAACTCGTTAGAGGAGAGGAACACTTCCTTTTGTCTGTCCCCCTTCGCTGCGCCCAAAAGGGGAAACGGTTACTGCTCACCTTCCTACCAGACACCTTCTGTGTAAAGATTACATCGCTGTGAAACCCTCTGTCTCCCCTGTATACCATACAGAGGACAGCACACCACGTGGAGGAATAAAAGCCACACAGCAGCAACGCGGCTTCCTGGCTTAGCTCACACGAGAAGAGATACTAAGGCTGACGGGCAGGGACACTATAGCTCTGCCCTGTAACTCAAAGATCATGAGATTCTCTTGAGGACACTAAAGACCCATTTTAAATGGGAACTAACTATAGCAGACTTTTATAGCAGCAAATGCTCTAATATGTATATTCTTATATTAAAAATCTGTACAGCAAATTAAGAATGGGAGTACTGAATCACTGCCATTTAAAACTCTGACAGACATAAACTGATCTCCAAAAAGGCTATATATATACACCAAGTCTCCAGTGGCTATTAACTTACAAATTTACCAAGGACAGGGGAAAAACACGACGACTTGTAGTTTTATTCTACTGTTCTGTTTCATAAAGGAAGTTAAATATTTTCACGTCTATGTTTGTGTTTTTTTCCCCCGTTATCTTTTTTTAAATTTTGGTCTATGCCAAATTTACAGAAATTCTTTATACTGGCAAAACAAAGTCCTTTTTGTGACAGGCATATACAACACACACATTTCCCAGGTTTTCATTTATCTTTATCTTTGGACGTAACAGTACTTTTCCCCCATGCAGAAATTGAAAATCTATTAATGCTTCTGGGCTGGGTATTAAATGTAATAACATCATCTTTCTCTGTATCAGGGAGTAACAAACTATGATCTGTGAACCAAATCTAGCCCACAGATTGTTTTTATAAATAAATTTTATTGGAACATAGCTCATTCATTTATTATCTATTACTTCTGTGGAGCTACAATAGGTTAGATATTTGAGTAGTTGTGACAGAGACTGGATGGCCAGCAACACCTGAAGCATTTCCTCTCTGGCCTCTTACAGAACAAGTTTGTCAACTCTGCTCTAGATAGTTGGGAAAAAAAAGATCCCTTTTGTTTTCTTACAGTTCTGCTTTATGGCAGCATTTTCCATCTCTGTTCCACTCTGAATTTATTTTGGCCTAGGCTAGTGATACATCTTTACTTTTTTCCAGATGGCTGTCCAGTTGTCCAAACTACTTAGTGAAATACCCCATCTGTCTCATTGACTTAAAGGCCACCCTTTTCATATTCTACATTCCATTTTAGTTTGTCCATTTCTAGACTTTCTAATCTATTCCACTGATTTTCAAGTCACTTCTTTCAAAATAAGAGCCAATTCATAGTGTGACTGTCTTGAAAATAATTTAATTTAGAAAGGTCTTAAGTGAAACTTAGCACTTTTAAGGAAGACAGGAAGTAGTAAGAGCATTCAGGCAATCTTACTAATAGTTATACAGGGAATTATACTTATGGCAGGGGGTGTTGAGGAGGATGGTTATCTGGGAAAAGGCAACAACAAAAAAAGTGTCAAATTTCCCATGTTCGGTGGGACTGATGGTGAAAAGAGATTTACAACAAAACTTTATAACAACAATAGTTGATATGAACCTACAACTAACATCATGATAAAAGCTGTAATAAAACATTTAAGCTGTTGGTATGGATAATTTTTACAGAATTAAATTTTTTTGGAAATGTGTCTTTTAAAAACAGATTATTTTATAGACATGCCAATTCTAAACAATTCAGAAACAGACAAATAATGTTTAAAACTGAGAATCTGAACTCTTACATGTGCATTTTCACCATCCATGCTGTTCAAGCTTCTATATTTCTATACATCTCAAAAGCTAAGAGGCTGTGAATAAATTAACTTTTATCAATATGCTTGAATTTCCTTGTTATGTTTTAGCAAGGATCTGGCCTAGCTAAAAACAGAGTTTTATGCTAAGAAACTATCATTACCCCCTAGGAAGCCACCACTCAAAAAGAAGTAAAAACCTCATGACCCTACTGCTCTAGATGTTAGCATCAGTTCTTGTCAATCAGGAAATACGTAAGAATGTCCTCTGACAGTCTCAAGGACACCTGCAAACTCTCAAGAACGTGTACCTCCCCCCATCAACTACAGGAAGGCCTGGCGTGGGAACAGAGAGAAAGAAGGGTGCTCTCACCATCCTTCGGAAGTTGGGCTCCAGTCTCCACAACTGCTGTTGGAGCCACCACAGACACGGGCTGCAAGACACACACAGACACCACCACGGCTTTAGCGTCAGAGGCTCAGTAAGAGGGTCTCTTCCCTGCTGCCTTTCCACTGGCCAGAAAGACAGGATGTGTGAAGAAACGCTTTTGTCTAAGGTGATTTTTTTTAATAACCTAAAAACTAGTCTAATATAAAGAAAGACAGATAGTAACCTAAAAACTAGTCTGATATAAAGAAAGATGGATGTTTCAGAGATTTTTAAAAGAAATTTTGAGTCTTAACCTTTCCAAATCCCTTTCTTAATTTTTCTCATGGAATGCTTAAACGTGGATATTCACAGAAAGGTAACTTAAATCAGAACATTATTTTGTCACAAGCCTAAAAGGAAGACGTTAAGACTTCAAACTTAAAAGTGTGGCCTCCTCCCAGGCATAAACACGGAATCCACAGGGCTGGTCTGTGGGAGAGGTCTAACTACAGGGAAGATGAGAAAATCAAAACCAATGTCTTGCTCGGTTATGCTACTAGGTCAGTGTTACTGCTTCATTAACCATCTCATTTCTGTTGACTGGAGCAAAAGCAAAGACTCCACTTCGGTGCTAAAGGTATTCAAAGTGGTCAAGGTCACAGCTTACATCCCAGGAACATAACACATGAGGGTTATGGGGAGATTTTATCAAGGTCATCAGAACTCACTCCAACGGCAGACGTCAGCATGCCACTCTCGGGACTGAGGGTTCTTCTCAGCTGAGCGTCCAGGTCTCCCAGGGGCTGCGGGGGCTGAAGGACACAGCATGGTGAGCACAGCCTTGGGCACGGCCAGTGCCAACGCACACGGGACACACTGCTTCCTGCTCAGACCACATGGCATGTCCTTCTCTGCTCACTCAGTACTAAACCCAATAATCTACACTCATCTTAGCTTTCCTGCTTGAATGATTCACCAAGCTCTCTAAACAGTATCATCAAGTTCTCAAGATACACAAAAACCCAGTTACATTTATGTTTTTACAGTTTTGAGGTCTTCTTTTTTATATCTGTCCTCTCCATAAAAATATATTCTGAAACATGTACAGGGTTGACTGGCAGATTAGCCGTATTGTTCCCCATTTTCTTCTTCAGTTTGGTCTTCTTCCTGAGGACCTGTCCTTGTGAATAACAGTAGGTATTAGCACACCGTCACTGCCTTGGCTTCTATCAACCGTGCGTCTCTCTAGCCTTCCTCTGCTTAGCCTCACTCCCAAAGGTCTAATTTGCAGTTTCTCATTTCACATTTTGGGCCTTCTGAGGAACTGGAATACATGTTTTTAATGAGAAAGTAAGTTCAAGACTTTCACATTCTTTTCCAAAGTTTAGCAGCTGATGGAGTGGGTTCTCTATTGGATTTATTACTTTATTTAGCAAGTTGCTTAAATTATGGTTTTACTGTGTATCTGGGATCAATTTCCCATGTTTTTTCTTACATCTTATTCTAAAGTTAAGTCCCTAATTTATTTTCACTGTTTACTAGCTTGTCCCGTGTCACAAGCTCTTACATAGCTACAATGGGATCATGCCCAGTACTTTATAGGAATTTGACTCATGTGTGGTATTGGGGGTAGACTGGGAAAGGCCATATTAATTCACAGACTGTAGGTGATTCTGACCCCGAGTGAGCAGAACGGGTGTGAGATGGGATCTCATT
>NW_011494785.1:4372457-4397633 GCF_000754665.1 Bison bison bison | reverse complement strand
CATTATGATGTCACTGGTTTCACTTGTCTCTGAGCAATCTCATGTTAGCTGAGCTCTGCTGGGTTTTGGATTTTAAGATTAATACCTGTTTTTCATAACCATGACCCTCTCATACCCAATTACGTACTTCATTAGGAGGTCACTGAGAGAAATGTCAAACATTCAAGAAAAAAAAGGCCGTATTCAGTTATCAGGGTGGCACCCTTTTCTTAGGAACTTTCACCATTAATTTTGATTACATAAAAATTTTTCACTTGCACAATGGTGTAATCTTTCAGTATTCTACAAAAGTATGAATGACAAAGCAGTTATATCTTTTGTCAAAATGTCACGTTTGCTATTATTTCCATAAGATATGAAAAAATATTAACAGTAAATGATTTCTAGATGATTTGCTTCTGACTTTAAGTAGGGCCTATATCATCAGCTACGGTGTTTTAAAAGCAAGTTGTTACTAAGTTAAAACCAAACAGGAGCCAGAGGCAAGATCCTGCAGTGGAGAACTGCAATAAGCTTTGAGAAAGAAAGGAGGCACAAACAGAAATTTGCCAAGTTGCAGGGCACCTGAGTTAGTGAAGGTCCTGGAAAAGGTGGCAGCTGCTCGCTGGGTGGAGTACCAGCTGGAAGTTCAGTGCCCATGGGCAGCACCTACAGACAATGAAGGGAAATTCAAGTCCGTGAGATGCTGAGCAGAGACAGCATACAGAGAGCAAACCGACTAATTCAAATGCAGAAGCGTAGGAACAGGACGCATCTGGTTAAGGGAACTCTGTTGCCTTGGTTACACTCTGGTATCTATCGTAAATAAAGGACGTTATAACCGTGGCACTCTTAGAAGGGTTACCATGATATACCAATACAATGAACAGAACTTAGTAAAAGGCTGTTCCCGAGAGAAAGCAGAGCAGATGAAGGCTGTTGAACATGAGGCACAGGCCAGGCCCTCGCAAGCCTGTCTGGCACAGTGTCATCAGGCTGTCTGAGGGCACAGCACAGTTCAGAAATAACTATGGGGCAGGTCTGATAGCAAAAGGCATCAGAAATCTAATGCTATCAAGTCATCTGTATGCTGTCTGAGTGAAGCCACTGTACTACCCCTCTGTACAAGGGATCTCACGCCGAAGGCAAGGCAGAAAGAGGGGGAAGCACACAACAGGGGAAACACAGCCTTGTTATCTGGAGAAGAGCAGAGACTGAAGATGGCAGAATGAGAGGAAGGCTCCACAGCAGAACCAGCAAACACATTCTAGTAATCGTATCCTTAACGTTAGATTCACTTCTCCTTCCATCAAATTTACCACCAACTTCCAACTTTTTATAAACTCCAAATTGTGTGTCTATGGAATCTGAGCAAAGCAGAAAGCCTGCTTCATCCTCATGGAAACAAAGACTGTGAACTGCTGTGGCCAGGCACAGCTGCCTCAGGAGCACCCCACACCCTGTGGGGTACGGGCTTCTTCAGTCTCAGTCTGCACCAGTTCAGAAACAACGCCTGTATTTTACCTTCTATACATTCTTAGAAAATCTTATAGTTAACCCCCAATCCTGCCACATTTCAAAAGAGAAAAATCTCCAAGTTCAATGAACATGTATTCTAAAATCACCTTCAATTAATTTAATAAATATCTACTATAAGGAAGCCAAGCATCATTGTAACTATACTACAAGGCTGAGCTGAAAAAGTGTACTTTAGGGTGGGGGATAGGGAAGAACAATATTTTCCCAACTATTTCAAAATAAGAATCTTACTGGAGGCTTAGTTAAAGGTGGCTTTGCTGGAGCAGTTTCAAGTTTCACTCCTGGCGCAGAGCTGACTGGGGTGGAAACTTGACCAGGAGTGACCGTTGGTATAACTGACAAGCCAGCTGCTCCTAAGGGCAGACTGGTTGGTGGCAAGCAAGTACTGGCAGTGGAAGTCAGAGGCTTGCTTGGTGCAACAGCAGTGGTTGGGAGGCCTGCTGTGACAGCGGTCTCTACAGTGAGCGAGGTCTCCAGAGAGACGGGGGCGTGTTGGGCTCCAGAAGAACTGTGCTCACTAAAGAGAGATCGCAGCTTTTCCTCCAAAGTCTTGATGTCGTCGATCCCAGGAGCTTTGGGTTGAGTGTCGGCGTCTATCTCGGGACAGTGAGTGTGGGGCTGGTTGGGGAGTGGAGCGGGCTGAGGCTGACTATGAACCAGGGTCTGTTGCACAGCAGGCACGCTGACAACAGGTTGTACCAGGGGTGGAATACCGGGTACCTGGGGCAGTAGAGGTGCTGACATGGGTCCTGCCTGGGAGAGTACGGGAGTAGAGGTTACGACTGATGGGAGGACCAAAGGGTGAGCCGCAGCAGTAGGCTGAGAAACAGCACTGGACACTCCTGCTCCAGGGGCGGGAGAGGACGAGGTTGCAGGAAGGGACAGAGCCAGGCCAGTGGTGCTACTATGGGCCGTCTTATCCAGTGCGTGGGCACTGACCAGCACTGTCTCTGCCAGAGCTGGGGCAGAGGTACTGCTGCTGAGAGTAAGGGACGGCACTGCCGTGAGGCTAGGGCCCAGAGCGGCAGCGGGCACGGCTGTCAGCGTGGCCACCCCGGCCGAGCTGCCTACCGCGGGCTGAGACGGCACAGGCGGAAGTTGAGCAGCAGAGGCAACAGCGCTGCCCACAGCAGAGGCTGGTGTCAGGGATGCGGGTGCTGAGGGGAAAGTGCCTGCACTGGAGGCCCCGCTGCCAGGGGTGGGAGCCTGTGCCGCCTGGGGCGCTGGTAGTGCCGAGAGAACTGCAGGGATGGTGACGCTGGGGGCCACGCTGGAAGATGCCAGGGACTCAGACACAGGGGGTACAGGGAGACCACTGGGAGGCATGACACCTGTTCCAGGGGCCACTGTCACCTCAGTCTGAATGACCGATGTGGTCACGTCACTAAGAGGGTGGCTCGGGGCAGGGGCTGACACCGAGGCTGCGGCTGCTGCGGCTGGGGCTCCCCGGGCACTGCTCAGGGTGGGAGGCACTGCTGGAAACACGGGGCCTGTCTGACCAAAGTGGGGAGGGGCCGTACTCGGCCCTTCTGCCATCCGAGCATGTCTAAGTTCAGAAAAGGCCTGCTGCAGACTAAGGGATGAGGCAGAGTGAGACAAGTTCATTCCAGGGCCAGCAGATGTGGAAGCAGCAACTGCAAAGGAAAAGGAAAACTCAGACTCAGTTCGTTGTAAAAAGCCAGTTCAGAAGGGTGCCCTCACCTATCCTTGGGAATCTTAACAGTGCCACACACCCAAAAGGTACATGAACCCTCCTGAGCAGGTGTCAGCATGTGACAGGGGAGCTCAAGCAGAGTAGGTCATCTTGTATGAATATGTACTTCTCAAGGGACACGGAGGGACCGCAAGCTGTCCATGGTAGTAGGCATGGAGACACACATGGTGCTGAACCCACTCGGCTTCGGTCATACAGGCTATGTCTAGTGTGGCCTCCTTCCATGCCCATTTGCTTACATCCACTCTGTTCATCATCTATTTCCCTTCTCCATATGTTTATCTGTTGGTTAGTCAATTTTCTACTCCTCTCTACTGTCTACGTCGTCATTTGACCAAGTTTCCAATCTAGGAGGGAGAGACATGGGATTTATACACGTATGTGGGATAAACAATTTCTTACCCGTATCTGAAATTTCAGTGAAAAGTTTTGATTCTCGTAATCGACTTTCTGGCACAGGACTTACTATAAACCGTCTTCCAGCAGAATGAACAACTTGAGTTAAAGAACTGGCAGGAACACCTGCTTAAAAAGAAACAAACCACTTAACTGTGCTATTATTACATACACAGTCACCAACACAAAGCTTCAAAATTTCATCATTAGCACACACCTTCTTAGGTAAAAGGTTAGAATAAACAATAAAAAGAAAAGAAATTCACCTATCTGTTGTGGCAAGGAAGATGCAGGAATTGGTTGTTTGAACTCTCCTTCCAATTTCTACAACAAACAAAAGGGATTAAACGTGTTCTCTAACTCAATCTTAATGATCAAGCAAAGCAAATGGCCACATGCAAAGAGAATATAAATGCTGATCGTCGCAGTTACAGGTGTGATGTGGTATCACTGGACGCTCGCAAAGTGTCAGACTAGACGGCTCAGACTCCGCAAGGCAAATTCAGCATACTTTTACCATAAACAGAGCTTCACCATGGGAATGATGAACCTACTTGGGTGCCTGAGAAGCCATAGTCATCCTTGCCATGGAGACTCTCCAAGCTCTGGTCACCCTCTGGCTCCACGCTGACATCCTCACTGAGCATCTCGTCAGCTTTCTCAATGATCTCCCGCACTTGCTCCACAAACGCATCTCTCTCCAGTGCCAGAATAAAGTCATTGTTCACCTGTAAGAGGAACGCGGCGTCAACCTTCCGTACAGTGCTGGGGCTTTAGTCATCCCACCACCACTTCTGCCCATCTGTGTAATACCCATACTGGATTTGATTACTACATAAGTCGGTTCTTCAATACCTAGTTATACACGACCTAGAAAAAAACACCTCTAAATCACAGGTTTGGTGTGCCAGTTAAATTCACACTGAAATAAATACGTTACTGTCAAAACAATTCACAGAATACTGCACATGCGCCTACGGCAGTGGATATAAAGATCAAGGACATAGGAAAAGTCTGGAACTCCAGAGACGTACCATAATTGTGGCTATCTCCTCAGGGTTGTCACCATCTAAATCAAATTTGAATGTAACCATCTTCCGATTGTGAGTCTCTAACTGACATTCTACCACCCGATCTCCCTTATTTGAAACCTAAGAAGAAAAAAAGAAAGGTACTTCATATCTCAGAACACCACACTCAGCTCTGGGACTGAATGTGACAGGTAACACAGGCCAAGCACTGCCTCTTATACTACTAGCAAGGAATCCTGAAGAAAATATCAGCCTTTCAGCTACTTATATACTTATGGAGAAGGAAATGGCACCCCACCCCAGTATTCTTGCCTGGAGAACCCCTTGGACAGATGAGCCTACTGGGCTACAGTCTATAGGGGTGCAAAGAGTTGGATACAACTGTAGCAACTTAGCATGCACTTGCATACATCTTTCACTAAAGGGTCTGGAAGAAACGTAAGGTCTTTGTTCTACAAATAAAACCGTATTTTTTCCCTAAAAGATAAGACAGTGCCTTCTCATAGAAAGATCGAATGTAACAATATCATTTGGGTGATTAAAAAAAAAAAGATCCCAAACTTTCATCAATATACCCAAGCTTTATAAATATTTAAAAGTTATTAGTCAACTACATGAGGCCAGAAGTCAGCAACACTTACATTGAGAATTCTCAGTTTGGGGCGGGAAGGCTTCTCGTGACGAGAGCGGCTCCTTATAGACTTCCGATGCAGCCGCTTCGTGGTCCTGCCCTCGTGCCTCCCGCTGGACGAGGGGACATTCTCGTTGCCATCACTCAGGCCTGAAGCCACATCTGAATGTGCGCTGCAAAGACAATGTGCAGTTTATGGTGCAACGTCAACCTCCCTTCTATTCATCCTCCCACCAAGAGCGGAGAACTGCCCTTCACATTTCAACCTCCCTTCTATTCCATCCTCCCGCCAAGAGCGGAGAACTGCCCTTCATATTTCAACCTCCCTTCTACTCCATCCTCCCGCCAAGAGCGGAGAACTGCCCTTCACATTTCTACCTCCCTCCTATTCCATCCTCCCGCCAAGAGTGGAGAACTGCCCTTCACATACCTGTCTATAGAAGAGACCACCGCGGCTGGCTGGGCAGGCTGTGGCTGAGCCCCGGGAGCTGGCTCTGGAGGAGCCACCTGAGAGACGACCTGAGTGCTCTGTGAACAGAAAGGGAAATTCACACCTCGGCCATAAAGCAGTTTATTACTGACCATCCCCAACTAGCTAGTCTTTTTTTTCCTTATCCCTCCCCTAAGTCCTAAAAGCACTATAACTCTCAATTTCAGCATCTACAGACAGTCGTCTTAAAGTTGCGAAGGAAATTTCTAAAGCTAGTCTCTGGTACAGACTGCATGGTGTGTCATCAGCCAGAGGAGCGGCCAGGCAGCAAGAAACTACAACCTGCCATGCGCCAGCATCTCACCACAATGTGCAACCGGGCAGGCAGAGCAAATGCAGAAGACGCTCAGAGCTCTCTCGGAGGGGGCAGAAAGGGCCACTGGGAGCATAGCGGGGGAAGCTATTCTGGTGACTGCCCACGGCAGGAACTTGTGAAAGAAAGGGTTAAGAACGACGGCTAGAGGGCCAGCTAGAGAAGTGAAGTGCTAACAACCGTTATTCTTCTCAAGGCACACTCACTTCCCAACAGAACAGCCAGTGGCAACAAGGCCCCCACACTGGCATTTCATTCTGCTGTAAGAAAAAGTCATTCACAAGTTAGTTTGAAATAGTTTCCAAATGAATCCTAAGCCAGGGAACCTATGTTTCTCCTTTGTCATTTCTATCCCACTGTATGTATGCTTCAGATATAAACATGCAGGAACTCCATTTACCTCCAGAGCTGCTTGCTGGGAGGATGTGGTGGGGGCTTGTGCTAAGCTCACTGCCGGCTGGGACACCTGGACCTGTCCTCCTACACTGCCCACAGGAACCAAGAGACTGGATTCCACATAGGGCTGCACCACTGCAGGAAAGTAACCCGGGGCAGCCAGCGCCTCTGTCGGCATGGGAGGGGACAGGACTGCAGAAGGCAGGCACACAGAAGCTGCGCTGGAGGAGGGAGCAATGTTTGAGTCTCCTGGGTACTGCGATGGCAGTCGAGGTGGGAAGCCCTGTGACAGAAACGAGGAAGGGAAATTAGTGCAGGTTGGGTCATCAAATGAGCAAAACAGCAAGACATGCAAGGGAAAGAGAAAAAGAAAGGAAAGCACACAGCAAAGAAAGTAGCCCAATCTCTAATAATTTAAAGAAGATTTTCAAATGAAATGATTGACTGATTTCGATTTAGAGGACAGGACAGTACCTAACTGAACTTTTAAACTGCTACTTTTTCCGAGATCATTTTAAATAGGAAGAATAAACATAATTCCTCCAAAAAAAAACACCTACTTTCCAGGCAGTCCAACATGAAAATGCAAAAACTCTTGAAGGTATCAGTCATGCCAGTCACATAACGACTTGCTAGTATTCTAAATCTAAACCCTGAAGGTTTCCATTGATACCATGTTGGCTACCCACCATTACTCCTCCCATAAAAAAACGCAGCCTGATACAACCTACTGTTGAGTCATACCGAGCTCTCAGCTCACAGTGAATGTGGAGAGAGCCATTTTTCTCTCAAGGAGGGGTCTTGGAAAAGATGCAAATGATTCAGACATCTCTACTGGGTCCTTTCTCAGATGTGGACTATTTTGGCATGTCTGGTTGAGAATAGCAACCTGTGTTATTGCTGGTTATTATGATATTCAGTTCCTCGGTTTTTAAGTCCCTGATGTTCTGTCATTACGACCAAACCCTCTGGGGCCCTTCATCTGCCAGCCAGCACAATACCTGGTAGAGAATATCTCCAGGGGGAAGTGGCACCTCGGCAGTCTGTCCAAGGCTGGCGGGGATCCCCATGGACTGAACTGCTGGCTGCAGGAGCTGCGGGTGAGCCTGACTCGGCAGCTGGGTCACAGGCTGCAGGAGAGCAGGAAGCTGACTAGGGACCACAGTGGGTGCCCCGGGGCGCCCCCCGCCGCAGCAGATGAAGCCAAGGTGAGCAGAGGCTGACTAACGCCAGCTGCCATCGTGACCGGCAGGGGTGGGAAGCCTGGCTGAGCCACAGACACGTGAGGAGGAGCAGAGGGGAGCTGAGAGATGGGGGGCAGCTGAGAGACGGGGTACTGGGGCAGTAAAGAGGGTGGGAGTGGCTGTCCCACAGGAAGGAAGTGAGCACCAGCATGGACGGGAACGACTGAGGGCTGTGTTGCAACTGGGATCTGAGGTTCGCCTTGGAGAGTTGGTACTGGCTGGGAAACTGGAAGCTGGGAAGGTAAAGAAAAACAAAACAGACAGACTTAAAAAAAAAAAAAGCAAGGCTGCCAAAAGCAAGACTTGTTTATTAGCCAAAAAGAAAGAAAATTAAAACAAACATCAATCCCTGCATATATTAGTAGTAATAAGTTAACGTGCCAACAGGATGAGGGAGAGGCAGCTGCAGACGGGCGGCTGATGGACTGCTGCTGTTCTAAATCTGTTCTAGAAAATTCCACTCACACTTCACCATCAACAACAGAGAGCTCTTGCATAGGAAATGTCTTCTGCACATCCTGACTGAGGCATGTTTCACAAGCCATAATCCACTGGCACGTTTGCTGTCGCTAAACTTACAACTGCTATTATAGTAATGGCTGAAATTCAAAGGACTTTCTCCCCAGTGGACTTATAGCTCATCCATATTGCTTCCACAGTTCTCATGTCCCACCCAGGCCTGTAAGAGTAGGTCTATGACCATATTCCACTAATTGCAGGATGTAACCATGCCTTTCCACATGGTCATTTTAACACTTACGAAATTAAGATATAACTTACAATTAATGGTGCGTCAGTTCTCAGTGTTACCTAAAATAACGGTGCATTTTACAACTGACAGAGTCTCAGATGTGACAAAATATGACAGGAACAATACATTGTATCAAAATACAAGCACAAGTTCCATCCTTAAAGTTGAAAAAATGTCACTCAGAAAGGTGTATCTTCAACAGGGCTACTTTTCAAGTGACTAGAAGGATTATTTAGGGGAAAAAAAAAAAAAAATCACTCCGTATAGGGTTTTTTTATGACTGTCAGAAGACAATGAGGGCAGGGAACAACATGTAAGTCTATGTGAAAACACGGCATAACTGCAAACCTAGAACAGATACAACTGACAATTCTAGAAAATGTCATCATTGCAGCCCTTTATCAGTTCTACATCTATCAAACTTATTTTAGGCTGATAAACCTAAAAGTTGAACATTTTTGGATTACCACTGCTTTATAAACCCATTTATATTAATCAATTCATATGTACAAAAGACACGCCATGGACAGAGGAGCCTGGCGGGCTGCGGTCTGAGCGACTGAACGGGAACAATGCACAGAAGTAATGTTCATTCCACTTTGCAGTTTTACCACCAGGGAAGCAGAAGTCATGCGGTGCTCCTTCCAGAAGTGTGGCACTCACCTGTTTTCCCGCGGACACGTGTGGCAAGGCCTGTGGAGGTGGAGGCTGACTCACAGGCTGTGCAATCGTGGCCTCGCTGGGGGCCGATGTCTGAGGGAGCGGATACTGCACCGCCTGCTGAGAGGGGGCTGTTGGCTGCACTCCTTGCTGCTGAGAAGAAAACCATCACTCAGTTTTATTTCAAATCATTAACAGCATGTTTCTAAGGCAGTACATCTGCTTATCAGTGTCTGTAAGAGATGGCAATTTTAGTAATCAAGACATGCACAAAGTCAAACTCACCAATTCCCCTTTATACATCTTCATTTTTCCTCTGCTGCTCTGTGTGATGGGTCAACCAAGAACTAACCCATGTTTCCGAGTCTGAGTCACCACTGGTTCTTCACCTGACATGCTTCTTGCCCCAGGAGCAGCTCAGATATTTAGACACCTTCAGATCCAGGTTCAAACAGATGTTCTCTCCTCCAAATGCCCTCCCCTCTTTGCTCCCATTTCTTGATAGCAGCTCTCAATGTGGTTCATATTATCTTAGTCTAGTTTTTCAACTGTGTAATTAATTTGCTTAAAGAACAGCTCTGACAATAGCTACAAAATAGAAGAAAACCACTGAATTTTGAACTCTGCCATAGACTAGCTCTTATACCTTTGTGATTGCTCATTTTACTGCCAAAATGAGGTTTCTTTCTTTGAAAACAAGGGCACAACCACTCACTTTGAAGTGCAGCAAAGTGAACGACATCTGGGAATCCAGCATGTGCTGGACCCTCTGGTATAATATGTCTCTACTCAAAGCTGACATGTAACTGTACCCAAATACTAAATTTTGCAGTAAAATTAATGGCCCCCTCTAGTTGAAACTCTGAACTTCACAGCTGACTTTGAAGATTCTCTAATACCTATCAGTAATTTAAAAATTAATTTTTAAATACAAAACAAACACCTGTTTGTAATAAAAATTTTAACCATTATATTACATTAATAGAGTTAAATGAAAACACCCAACCTCATTTCTCCAGATATAACCACAATTAGTGGTCTGGTGCACTTGCTTTATGGATTTTCTGCTACGCATGAGTGGTCACTTACACACATTGACTTAAAAAAAAAAAAAAAAAGCCCATTTTTATAAATACTATTCTCTGACCTACCACTTTCATTTATCTATGGTACCAATATCTTAATGATGAACATTTGCTTGACTCAATATTTTGTTACTTAAAATAATGCTACAAACAATAACAGATTTTCACATATGTCCTGGTCCATACAACGAACTAGTTATTGCTGGTACAAAGATAAGCTATCTGTGTGTATGTGTTTGTGTGTATGTACCTAATTGAAATACAACAGGTAACACAGATTTGATATATGTACATACTGCAAAACACTCACCACAGTAAGTCTAGTTAACATTCATCACCATACATAGTGACTTGTTTTTCTTGTGATGAGAACTTTTACAATCTTCTCTTAGTGGCCTTCAAACATATAATACAGTATTATCAACTTTAATCATGATGCTATACACTGCATTCCCAAGATTTTTGTTTTAATATTTATTATGCATCTGGACACCTCAATAAGCATCCTAGATTTTGTTAGGTAATCACCTGTAAATAATATATCTGTTCTCCATGATATTTATTTCTTATTTCTTATTACACCAATTAAAACCTTCAAAAGAATTCTGAAATGTAATAGTGACAGTAATTGTGTTTTATTTATTTCCGATACTGTATCCTTATTAACTTTAAAAAATTACAAACTAATGGCTGTTGAATTATAAAAAATTTATTTTCAGCAACTAAGATATATCATAAATACCCAACTTTAAGGCAACTCTGAATATAAGACAATTATGCCCATTTTCCCACTAAAAACTAAAATAGTAGAAAATGCTTTTGGTTAACTTGAATATATTGAAACTTTAAGGAATTCACATGGAAATATCTAAGTTACCTAAGCCATTAATTTACATAGCTAAGTAAGACTGTGTATTATATAAACAGACTAATTCAGAAATACTGCTTCCCTTGCCTCATTCCAGTTCTTCACATGCAATACATCAGCATTTTTATCTTGAGGAGACCTAGACCAGGAACAGTCTCACTTTTCTGGCACACAACACAGTACCTTTCCTTTAAGTTGTGTCTTGAGGTGAAATCTGCAGTGATAGTAGATTTGTCTGACATCTGTTTGGTTAATATTAGGATAGATGTAGTGTTCTGCAATTGCTTCACAGGAGTATATTCATGTAACCTTTAAGTTATTTACAGTGAACCTGGAATAGTGAGGTTGTTCCCCTAAGAATAAGATGTATGATGTCTCAGCTTATATAAAACCAACTCTGTTAGACACTGCCTACAAACATTCCCAACCATACACATACCATTTAAGATCCTCACAGGCACATCTGTTCTCAACAGTCTTACTTTAGTCCATTCGTATTTTTTATGTTATTGTTCAAAGCAAAGAGCAGTGAGAGCCCTCTGATATGAACACTGGATCAAGGTCTGATTATCTAGTGGTCCCCTTTGTTATAAGGGGTAAATCTGAGGAAAACCTCCACCTTATATTTATACATATGATTTACCTCTCCCCTGACCTCCATCATTGTGGAACCTTGCTTACATCAAGGTTTGGACTTAATTAGCTCTTTTCAAAAAGAGCTTCACCTTCACTTTTCCCCGCTATGTTTTAGGCCATATGTGGGATCTTAGTTCCCTGACTGGGGATCGAACCCCTGTCCTGGTCTGCATTGGGAGTGCTGAGTCCTAATCACTGGACTGCCAGGGAAGTCCTGATTTATCTGTATTCTGGTTACACTGAAGCCAAGGTTGGTTGGTTTGTCTCACAGCTGTCTACCTTTCTGCCTTCCACCTTGCTTATACTGCCCCCTAGACTCCTTATCCTTCATTTGAATATAACTCATAATCACAGTCCAGTTCAAAGGCTTTCACAAACCTACTGATATCCCCCTCTGCTCAGAAGAGATATAATTTCCTCCTTTCATGGAGTCAGACTGCTTGGGTTTAAATACCCTCTCTGAGAAGCTGTGTACATCTGGGTAAAGCAATCAGCCCCTCCAGGTCTCGTCTCAGCTTTCCCATCTGTACAATGGAAATGATGGTACTTGGAGGATTCATGTAAGGACCAAATAAAAAACCAGGTAGAGTGCTTCGCACATTGTGTATAATGTTACTATTATCCTCACTCCTTTTGTAGCGGCTGACATACATGTTTACCAGATGACTCAGGCTCCCTGAAACTAGCCTTCCACAGGCCATCTGGCCCCGTGGCCAGTGATGGGCTGTCCATCACTGCCCACTCAGCACATGGTCCTTCAGAGCATGAACTCAGTTTGGAAAAAAACTGTTTAATTAGTTGCTGTGTGTGTGTGGACTGTCAAAAATCAGCAGTTTTATAGACATACCCTCACTCCTTGCTTAAAGTAATAGAGAGGCATGTATGCCAGCTAACCCTTAAAGAATTTACAGAAAAGTGGCACCTCTGAACAAGCCAGGAGTATATGGTATGGTTTTTTTGCACAATCACCCTGGCTAATAATCAACACTTCAGCCAAACAAATGTTGTTTTAGCATAACAGCTTGATATCATGCTTTGCATAAAACTGCCTCATGAAATCAGTTCACATAACCTATACAGACTGTGTACGATTTATCGGACAAGGGTGCTTGAAAAAAAAAAAAAAACTCCTAAGCCTGCGTTGAACAGAAAGTAAGAAATACTTAAGTCTCTACATGTGTTCTGCTGGATGAAATTAAGTCAGTAGGGTAGCTCATGACCTTTCTTGGCGGCAAAATACTGTTTTCCAAGAGAAAGGTATTTTTGGTACCACTTTAAGACACAACATACCATTAGAAGAGATTCCTGAGGAAAACCTGAAAAGACGCAATGCCTTATTCATTTTATTTCAGAAACACAGAAATAAAGAAAATTTCAGCTAAAGTTCATCTCTTTCCTTTCACTAATAAAATTAGAGATGGTTTCCTAAGGAGGCACTGGGCCCTGACAGTATGTAAAACATAAATCACATCTAAAAAGAGACTCTAATTGAGTAGTACAGAAGATTTACCATCTTTCTTTTCTATATATGGAATCCCAGAAGATAAAACTAACTAAATGCAGCTTCTTGGGCACCTTTGCATAATCCTGAGTCCCCACAGAACTTTAATATAGGGGGGAAAAAAAACTACTGGAAGAAATCTTAGGTTCTGGTAACATTTCATTCTATCTGCCTACTAGCTATGCAACCCTGGAAAAGTCAGTCCATACTGCATACATTCATGCAGACTGTGATTCTACTTAATTCATCCTATATTTAAAATAAAAGTGTCTGAAGAAAAGCATCACTGAAACAGGCACTTTCGTCTGTACCGCAGAGATAGCCATTTAGTCACACCTTTTCCCAGAGAGTCAGCCACCTAATTCCTTTCAACTGAGAGTTTGCAGAGCTGCCCGCCCGACTGCGCACACTCTTATCACTGCTACTCTCAAGGGCTTCCTGCACTGTCTGCTTCATTACATGCCCGAGTATGAGACATCTAACAAATTCCTTTGAAAAGGAAAAAGAGCATACACTGAAACCTGTACATTTTACCGGTATTGGTAGGAAACTGGTACCAACGGCAGTGTCTGTTCTCACCCAGCTTTATGGAACTTTAAATCTGTGTTCTTATCAGAGGTTGTTAATGTAATTAAACCTGTTAAGGGTGGCAAAAATGTGACTACTTGAATTTAACTATAATTACATACAGATTAAGATACTTGTCTGGAAGAAAGGGCAGAAGCAAGACAAAACAAGTTATTTCCAGCCCTTCCATTCTATAAGACAGAGATGTTGGTCACAGAGAAAATGGATTATGTAGGTACCTCAGAGATAATACAGATCACTGTAATATAGTGAATATTACAATAAAGCGAGTCACATGAATTCTTTGGACTGAATTCCTCGTGCATATAAGTTATGTTTATACCTTACTGTAGTCTATTAAGTGTGAAATAGCAGTATGGCTAAAAAGACAATGTATGTACCTTAACTTAAAAATACTTTATTGCTAACAGATGATCACCATCACCTGAGCCTTCAGCAAGTCATAATCTTTTTGCAATAGTAACAAAGATCACTGATCACAGATCACCATAACAGAATAATAATGAAAAAGCTTGGAATACTGTGGGCATTACCAAAATGTGACACAGAGGCACAAAGTGAGCAAATGCTGTTGTAAAGGTGGTGCCGACAGACTTGCCTGAAGCACGATTAACACAAACCTTCAATTTTTTGTTTAAAACAACAACAAAAAAAATTGGTACCTATGAAGCACAATAAAACAAGGTTTGGCTATATAGCCAAGTTAATCTTGTACAAAGAACACCTCATCTTAAGCCAGCATCACGACTACATGATCACATGCTGGATGATAAGCAGGCCATCTGTAATAAGAATTAAAAACTTAAGTTTCAAAAATTAATAAAAACAAGCCAATTCAGAATTTGGTGGTTTGAAAACACACTTTGTAAGGAACTATTAACAATATAATTCATTGGGAAGTTTTTATGACACATGTAGTGACTATAAATTTTATTTGTAACGGATAATAAATACTCAATTGTGCCCCTAAAGCATTATTTCCTTATAAATAACTACTGCTAACTAATAGCAATGATGATCTACAGATTCTTAATTTTAGAATCAGCAGTTTTGCTGTTGAATACTTCAGCACTGTATCAATCTCTTGAGCTCTCTGTACCTTTGGGAACAAACTCCCCCAATCAGAAGTTTAGAACATGTTATAAAAGTTTCTGAAAACGGTTCCTAGGCTTTCATTCGCTTTAGCATAAAATCTGATACCCCATCCCACAGATTAGAAATAATTAAAAAGGTGTGTAGATCATTAGAGTCAAGCACAAGGAAAGCAATGGTAAAACGTTCATAAAAGAACAAATCATGAAATATACAGAAATAAAATTGATATTCTGTGTAGAGTTGATCCTTGAATAACATGGATTAGAATGGTACGGATTCACTTATACGTGAATTTCTTTCAGTACTATACAATCCAAGATTAATGAATCCATGGATATGTAACCATGAATAGGGGAGACCTACTATAAAGTTACACAGATTTTCAACTGAACAGAAGGCCTGTGCCCCTAACCCCCCGTGTTGCTCAAGGGTCAACCACATTGTTAAAACAGCATAGAATCATCTGTTTAAGAAGGCACATAAATTATTTCAGGAAAAATTCTTTTGAATTTTAATGTGTCTAATCTAATAGACTATTCAAAAATACATTAAACAAAAGATTCTTTAAAATGTTACCGAAGACAAGAAATGTTATGTTTCTCGATTTTCCTTTCAAAAACTTAGCAAGCCACTTACATCAGGAACCCAATTCATGAAAGATGTAAACAGGGTTCTGGATAAAGCGCAGCAATGAGTTGCTCTCACCTGCTGAGAATGCTGCATGGGTTGGGAGGATGGAACCCCTGTTAAACTACTTGAAGATGGCTGACCCTGGCTCTGCCCCTGTGCCTGAAGGAAAGAAGTGAATACAAAAAATTAGAGCAGCCCAAAGGTACCCATGCACAGAGGTCAGGGTTCTGCAATAAACATATGAGTTCCTGAGAGTCTGCCTGAGCAAGATGAAACATTAGCTTGATCAAGTATGGAGGGAGAGATGGCTGGGGCAGGTTTTTAAAGAGAAGGGTAGAGAAGGATCATATTATAGAACATACCATGCAAAAACCACTGATGGTTAAAACCTAACCTATCCCACTGCTCAGGCTATAATTTTTACCAAAATAGCAAGATTCGTAATAAAATTGTTACTGAAAATCAGGAAAAAAGTAACCAGACTATCAATTTGAAAAACCTATCTGAACAAAGAAAAGGGGGTATTTAGATAATGTGACTTTGGTTCCTTTTGCTATTTCTTATAGTGATATAGTGACTTTTGTCAAAAATGTAAAAAACAAAAACCTGTTACTACTACTGCCAAGTACCTAGAGCAATGGTTCTCAACCAGGGCCACTTTGGGTACCCTACACCCTTCCCAGGGACATTCGGCAAGATCTGGACGTGTTTTTGGTTGGCACAGCTGGGAGAGGTAGCTGCTCCTGGTATTTAGTGAGTAGAGGCCACAGATGCTGTTAACATCCAACAAATGCACAGAATAGCCCCCACAACTAAGAATCACCTAATCTAAAATGTCAATCAGGGTGAAACTGAGAAACTCTCACCTAGAAGAAGTTAAACAAGAAGGTGAGAGTTGAAAGAAGAACTTGGCAGAGGTGAGTTATGAAGACGAGAAGCCCCACCTCTGCTGTCCATCTCAGTTCAGAGGCACTTCTTTGGAGCCTACTTGGATAGGACATCCAGTCCAACTGCATCTTAGCCACCTGAGCATACACTCCTGCTGCACCTTTCCTGTAGACTACCTGATGTTTAAAATTTCATTCTGGAAGTTCACAGAGTCAAAGTGGCAGCGCGCACATCTAGAGCAGAGCTGACAACCAGTGTGTTAACGTGAGCTTATCACACTGCATGTGCACGCAGCACAAATTTCCAAGCTCTGAATCTTTCTGCTTCTTAGTACTGCTCTAGGTAACTAGTATTTGATGTATATTTTGGGGGATACTTTTGCCTCAGATGAGGGAAGAACACAGGAAGAAAGTATGAAGAACATACAGTAATTTATATAAGAGTGAGATCACTTAAAACATCCAAATAACATCCTGAATACGTAACTTAAAAGTTTCCTAATTAACTGCATAGTCTCCTGCATAAGACTTATACATTGGACAAAATGCATCAAGGGAATATATAAAACAGTCAATACTGATTCCACTTCTTGAATCCTACTATGTCCATCACTTTGTCTTTAGTTGCAAGAGGCTGCATACGTTCACATACATAAACAGAATTTAATCTGTTGAGGAAAAATCTAAGAACCGAGATATCTCATGTTCCTTACCTTGCAACATATGTATCACAAATTCTTAAGACAAAAGCCCCATTACCCATACTAGATTCTAATTTAGTTACTAAAAATTAGAATTAGTCAACTTTATGGATTAACATTTTATTTGAACATATAATACATTGTGACTTGTTGGATGCCATTTTTAAAGGGCATCTTCATTTGTTAAGACAAATTCCTAAGGTGTTTCCTGTCTTTTAAGATCCTTTCATATTAGTGGAAATTCTATATATTCCTAATACTACTTCAAAAAAAAAAATTCCCTATTTTCCATTCTTCTCATTTTAGGGGGAAAAAAATTATCTCCTCCAAGTTTTAAAAACTAGCCATGTTTGTTTCTAGGGAGAAAGAAACATTTTACAGTACTGTTTGTAAATAATCAATGCTCTGTCAACTTTATAGACACTAACACGTTCACAACTAGCTGAAAACTCCATCCATTCTATTGAGCTGACCAAAAAGTTTGTTCGGGTTTTCACATACCATCATACAGAAAAACTCGAATTAACTTTCTGGCCAACCCAATACGTTACTGGACAGAAATAACTGATTCTGACAAGTAATTAAAATTCTAAGTTTTTGTGTTCTTTTTTCCAAGGGTTTGTACACATTATAGGTCAATCAAGCCGCTTCGGTCTCAAATTTTGGTCTTAAATACAAGTAGTTTAAAATCACCCTTCCCGCTCAATGGAGAAACTCCACAATAAATTAAACAATATCCCTGATGAATGGAAAAGAGGGACAGAAAACTTAAATGTAACTGTCACAGCAGGGTAGTGTAAAAGAACCGTGAAGTTTTCCTATAACCTGTGGATGGAGTGCAGATCCTCCTGAAGAAAATGAGGCGGATAAAACCTGCGGAGAGGTGGCTCCTTGGGGGAAACAGAAGAAGAGTGGGGATTCTTGTAACACTGTCTGAGGCACGCGGATAAAGGGTAATGAGATGTCAGAGCCAAAAGGAGCAGCTGCTCCCCCTGTAGGGGGAGGTGACTGAAATTCACTGGGGTCTGAAGAAGTGACCTGGGAGGAATCACTGGAGTACTCTGGGCTTCCTATGGGCCAGGTCTGTCCGGTGGGCTCCACCACAGAGATGGTCAACTCTGGGGCCTGGGGCATCTGCTGTTCTTCAGTCACAGGCTGCAGGCGGCTGTGTAGTCCTGCAGGTTGAGGAGGTGGTTCTTCCTGGTTCGAGTCCACAGCAACCTGCCGATTTCGGTAAATGCGCTGAGGTAAAACTCCTCCCCCTCCTTCTCCTGAAGAGGAGCTTGGAGTATGAACGTGAAACTCAAACACACAACTGCTTCTGCTCTCGTTGTTATGAGTTAACACAGCAGGTGCAGAATGAGGAACAAAGACAGGGTGAAACTTCAAGCGTGTGGCATCTGTACTGATAGGTGCAGAAACGCTAGACTGGGGAGAGCCTGGGCTCAGTCCCGAATCTAATCTCACATTCTGGAGGTGTCCTACCAGGAAAGCCTGTCCCGATGGAAATTCAAAGACAGAACTGGAGGTGGGGCCCCCGTGCACTGGCTTCTGCTCAGGTGTCTGCTTCATAGGACTTGACAGGACTGGTGAGCTGTATGGAAAACCCTCAAACTGTTCTGCCACCTGGGCCTGGTAATGTACCCCGGCTAGATACACTGCTTCTGGAGGGAGGAAGTAGTGAGCTTCTTCTGGAAGCATCAGTCCAGCTCTGTAGTCACTGTAAACTGGAGCTGGCTCGAACACAGGATGGGCCTGCACCTCACACAGCTCTCCAGCAACTCTACTGGCTGCAGTGCCCCACATGACTACAGTCTCTGGAGTCCAGTTAGGTGGGCTGCCACCAGGTGGAAGAAGACTCTGCCCGACAGTCCTCAGCAGGGGTTGGAACTGGTGAGTTTGGGCTTCCAAGAAGGAGGTGCTCTTACGCCGCTGGGCAATGGCCACCTTCGGTGGACAGGTGGGAGGTGGTGAAAAAGAAACTGGACGTTCATGAATAGTTGGGAAAAATATCTGTGATTCTGGGTATGTTGGGGTCCCCCCACGCGGATGCGCCATGGACTGAGGCTGTATCAACATGAATAAGACAAGTAATTCATACATTCATATGTGAAATTACATCAGACATGCACAACTGGGCAGCTCTGTGTAACCCTACAAAACGGTTACACCAAATTTATAATTAATAAAGAAATACAATGCTTTTGGAAATTATGTGCATAGTAAAAACCCATTAAATACATCCAGGGTCAATAAAACTATTCTGTGGGGATCTTTGCATTAGATAAGAGCTGCTTTTCCACAATGCTCCCCTCCTCAAAGGAAAAGAAGAATTTAACCTTCCTAGTGACTATTCTGCTTTTACCCACAAGTAACATGCTCACCTATGACTGTACCAAATCTTCCTACCCTGAAGCCTTATTGTCTTCTGCTATGTTAAGAGGCTCCAGGGTTCATTTCTGATTAACTAATGTCATGTCTTCTAACTAGAAATCAGAAGAGATTTCTGGTGGGTAGTGAAAGATACACAGCTTGGCTGGTGACCATCATGTCTTTCCCCGTCTGCCCCAAACCATATGCAGTTAGCTTTACTACATGAAACATGTTACAGATGCCAAACCACTGAATGCCCACTTTTCTGATACCAGTTTAAGGGTCGACTAATTTGCTGTTCAAATCAGGTGAAAAGGGTAATGTAAATAGCCAACTTGATTTGACAGCATTTTTTGGTCATAGAAGCAGTTCTAGGTTAAACACTCTAAAAATGAGAATTGTACCCTGTCAAATGCAAATGGTACACACTGTAATAATTCACTTTCACGGGCCCTTTTTTAAAGGATAGATCAGTTTCACTCTTTCAATAGGAAAGATCCTATCAAAATCGGAAAACGGCTCCACTGTTACTTCTTCACAACAGTTAAAATGAGGTTTCTATTTTGAATCGGAATGCTCTGGTTTATTGTTGTTTATTCAAGAGTATTCCGAGGCCACAAGACACTATACAGTTAATCACTGTCCTAAGTACAAATCTGATGGTTTTGGGATTCCTAGATCAGAATGCTAACCAAACCCTCTATCTGGAAAAGCAGCAGCAAAGTCCCACAGTGTTTGAAATAACCTTAACAGATAAACACATCTATAGACATTAATGGGCCAAAGCAAACTGCATGTATTTTGCGTGCATCTAACGTACTGCCAGAGTCAAGGTCCATTATTCAATCTAAAAAAAAAAAACTTGCCAAGAGGGAACATTATGCGGCCTTTTAGTTTGTTGATCCCTCATTTTAAATAGGTAACAAATTAAAAGCAACTTTCTCTCTTCAATTATTCCTCACTGACTATGGGAAAAAATGCAGCATTATTGGTATCTCTCTGGAACAAAGTGAAAACATATTTCAGTAATTTTTGATAAAGAGAAAGTTTGCTTTCGAAAAAGCCAATGAGTTTAAAATTAAATAACACACATACTCTTTGGTAAAATGTGAAAATGCAAGGAGTTTAATACACTGGTAGGGGATAGGAGATTATAATAAAGGCTAAATTTTGCTGCTCACAAACTGCTATGTGCCAAGGGTGTTATAAGCATTCTCTCTGATTGCCTCCTTGCTTTTCTCCCCATTACAGCCTTATAACAAATTACAGGAAAAACCTATTTCCTAAAAATGTACTAAGTTCAGTCCTGCTTTTTAATCGTTATTACAACTCCTGATGCCTGGATGTATTCATTGGTGATAAATGTTCATCTGTCAGGAAGTTGATGTTACATACAGCACTGACAAAGAGGGAAGGCAGGCTGGAGCGTCGGCACTTGCGCTGAGAGGCAGAGTACATAGGCAGGACCCTCTCCAATGCTTTAGAAAGCTTTTCGGCAAAAGTTTCCTCGGGGGCAGTCCGGAGGAGGGAAGGAGAAAGAGGTGCGGACAGCACTGGTGGTGGGGTGGAAGGAGCACTGGGAGAGATGCGGGACAGAGAGGGGACAGCAGGAAGATGGGGGACACAAACCGACATGCTACGGCCACGACGAGGCTAAACAGAAAACAAACACACACGTGAAAAACACAGCACTCTGAAAACAAAACAAAATGTACAATGGTAACAGGGCACAGTTGACATAAAGAAATGTTCCATCCTCCCCCCATTCCACGAAGTCATATTCTGAGGAGACAGAATTCCACAAAGCACACTTGGCAGACCATACTATTCTCTCTACACTGTTGGTCAAATACAGGTTTTTTAAAATTAACCACCAAAATAATGATCAAGTACCTTCCTAAACATTCTGAAATAACATTAATTGTTATGAGTGTATGAATAAGAATGACCAACTGAGGCAGCAGAACAGACTGGGAAAACGATGAGTACTGGCTTGCAGTCTCTGCAAACTTGTTAATAAATTCTATCAGTTTAATGCACATTATAAGATGCAGAAGATCTTAAGACTGGATTGCTCTGTTGGAGCTCTGGGAACCTCAGACATACAAGATTTCTCAATCCGATTTTAGAAGGCAGTAGACAAAAAGTTGCTGGCCGATAGAATAGTTTATCACATTTGCCTATCTGTCTATAAAGCTAAAAGTCATATTCCAGGAAAAGCATTAGTTTTCTAGACATAATTCGTAATAGGTACGGGAAATATTCTGTATTTTTATTAATGTGGTCAATGGAAAAATATCTAAACTGTGAATCTCTAAAGAATAACGTTAAATTTTTTTCAGCCATATCAGAGGTTCAACTTTGGTTTAAAAGTTTAAAGCATCTTACAAAGCAGCAAATCTAAAGCTCTAAGGCTGTCCTGAGCATGTCTGTTATTTCCTTTTAGAAACTGTGAGCTGTTTAATTAATTAATTTTTCCCCCACTCTTGCTTCTCTTGTATTTTTAAATTTTACTCGTAATCGATATGCTATTGCAAGCCATGGTAAATACTTCCTGGAATTAGGACTGATTACAAAAGCTTTGAAAAATCCTCAATATTTAGTAATTCTTCATGACACTTCCATAGAATATTATCATTAAAAGGCAGGAATGTTTGCCTTTTTTCATTTCATTAATGGTGTGCTTTTAGAACATTAATAAATATAGCTATATTTGTGGCTTAAATATTTAGCATCTTCATAAATGGTCAATCCTTTTCCATTTCTAAATAGAGACCCAAAGTTCATATCCTGTGATGCAGGAAGCCAAGAGATTAAAAAGTTTTAAAAAAAATCTATAGTTATGATGATCCAGAAGAAATCAACTAGAGTAGAAACTGATAAGAAATGCTGACAAATAATATTTGTTACACCACAGAAATACACTTGTACAGTCTGTATAAAGCTGTTCTTCCCTACCTACTTATTTTAAAGGTCAGAGAAGTAGATTGCTATTACAACTGGAAGTTTTCTTTCTGTAATTGTGGCTGTTCATCTTAAGATGTAGCCAATGCAGAACTAACTAACGGACTCTCAAACAAGCAAACATCTTTTATTCCAGCTGTAGGGTAAGAGACCAGAACAAGCAGAAGTATTTTCTTACCAGAGAAAAGAGTTTCATTCAATGAAGAACAAGAGTTCCACAAATCCAGATTAAAAGTTTCTGAGACAGAGGGGCAATCTATCTGCCTAAAGATCTCACTAAACAAGAGCACTGTAGTGACCAGTTATTCTCAATTCCGTCCTGAGGCAGAAGATGCATCTTGTTCACTTCTGAAGACTTCATGGAAGGTTGACCAAAGAAATGGGGTATTATCTACTGGTCTATTTGAACATTCTCTGTATGAGAAGCAAGAGTGGCTAACGTAAAACATGGTTGTGTGTGTGTGTATGTGTATATATGCAGAGGTACAAATGTACAATATATACATCAGGATATAATTGCTACAAATTAAATCTGAAAATAAATCAGTCATAAAACAGATACCAAAATAAAGGGGAGAAGCAAATGAACATATACTGGGGAAGGAACTTGTGTCCAACACAGACTTTAAGGCAAGAACACGCATAGCAACTGATGATTAAACACAAGCGCTAAATTAAATGGTCATTCCTTTTCTCTGGTGTACTCACATGCAGCATTCTATAATGGTTTGAAGGTCTTACCTGTGTTTTACACAATAAGACATCTTACAGAAAATACTTAGTAATTCTTTCAAGTAACTTGAAAAACTCTCCTTGCCCCCCACCCCCAAACCATTTGTATGTCTAACTTACATTGCTTTGAACAGTTTCAACTTTAAAGTGCTAGAGAGCATGATCTTTAATCAAATGCTGATTAGTTTAAATCCTGTGAACAGTGTCTTCACAGAGTAATGCATGTATCCCACCCTGCCTGAACCACTCCGAAGCACTCTATAATAAATAACCTGCCTCTTCTGGAAAGGCACCACTTGTACTTTTCACTTTGGACTCGTGCTGTCACTCATTCAGCGGCAGAGTGTGCCCTGAGCATGTTACAGGCGTGCGCGCTCTTGCGCAGTTACTCACCAAACTTGAGGGTGGATATACCGCATGGGGCTGAGCCTGCGTTTGGACAACAGATGCTGTGTGCCCTGGGAGGGTGCCAGTGGAAGGTGCCTGCTCATGCTGGGACCCGTACGAAACTGTCTGTTGGCTGCTGACTCGAGATTCCGTGAAGACAGAAGACCCCTGACCACTGTCAACCGTCCCGTCAGCTGAAGGAGAAGTTGCCAAAATACAAGACAGAGAGACAAATCATGAAAAGGAGATTCACATTTTCGCATCACAAACCCCTGATTTTAGAGTTAATTGGTCTTATCTTTGCACAGACCTGAACTAAATAAAGAATGACTAGTTTTAATAAGTAGATTTCTTTGTTTAATGGAGGAATCCATGTAGAAAAGTTTCATCTTAAAAAAAAAAAAAAAAAAAATCCCCTGGCCATCACAGAATTTACCACCTGATGAACAAGGGGGAATAAAACAGAACAGCTGTTAATAGGCCTGAAGTTTGACACAGCTTCCAAAGTCTGAACCATGGAGACCAGCGGGTTCTAATTAGTTAACTAGTAGCCTCATTAATTTCTACTTTATACGTTATTCAGCTTTGCTAAAAGAGCTGAAATCAGTTTAAGCAGTTCAATATTAAGTAGCTAAGATAAACCTGTCACATTTCACTATTAAGAAATTGTAAAAGGTAGGAATCTACAAATAGAACATCCAAGATGCTGGAACCTGCAGAATTTCTCACATCCTAATCCCATTTCTCCACTGTCCTATTCTTCTATGCTATTAGATGTGAACGTAAGAACCAAAAGGAAACAGAGACAGAAACCATTTCAAACCTCTTTTTTATATGTTAGATTCACAATTCAAAACCAAGAGGCCAGTGCAAAACGATGATCAGGAAGACAGAGCGTCAGCTAAGAGCGTGCCTAGCAACCTCACTGGGCCCCTGATACTCACATATCACAGACACACCAGGCTGCTGGTACTGCAGCTGCTGGTGCTGGTCGGCCTCAGGCTCTTCTGGCTCTACCTGCGTGGAGACGGACGCAGACGCAGCAGAGGCAGCGGGTCCACCAGTGCTGGTGGCAGGGGGCTGCTGGACTCCGGCCTGGGCAGTGCTGGGCTGCTGCTCCACCTGCTGCTTGAAGCTGCTCTCCTCCTGCTTTCTTTTTTCTTGCTCCTCCCGCACTAATTGACGCTGTTCTCGTTTTCTCTTAATTAACGACACTCTATCTTTGATGGCTTTTGCCATGGTCTTGTGATCACCTTCACAGACATACCCAGAATCTACCTACAGGATGAAAGGGTACATCAGGAAGCAGCAGGATAGCAAAAGAAAACAAACCAAACACAAACAACAGCCTTTGGGGAAAGGAAAACAGAGAAGGAGAGGGAGAAAGAATTGTCCGAGGACTGACCTTTACCAAACAGTGAAACCACTGGTCTGCACTATGCACTTGCCCACCGTTTTTGCAGATACTCATGGAGTAGATGCTGTTATCTTTATACAAATTCATGAAGTACATGTACCTTCACTAATTATAACAAATCAACAGGGAACCTAAGCATCCAAGTGGTAAAACCAAAAGGCTCCTTTT
>NW_011494785.1:4362569-4372357 GCF_000754665.1 Bison bison bison | reverse complement strand
GAAAAGAAAAGAAAGTGAAGTCGCCCAGTCGTGCCTGACTCTTTGCGACCCCACAGACTGCAGCCCACCAGGCTCCTCCATCCATGGAATTTTCTAGGCAAGAGTACCGGAGTGGGTTGCCATTTCCTTCTCCAGGGGATCTTCCCGATGCAGGGATTGAACCCAGGTCTCCGGCACTGTGGGCAGACGCTTTACCATCTTTTCACTAGACAACCACTTAACCAAACAAAATAACTGTGGTAAATATATGAAGGTTAAAAATAAAAACTCAAATAATATAAAAACCTGACAATTAAAAATAAGTACCTCTCTCATGCTGACTGCTTCTCAGATATAAGTACTGAATGGCTCTGACACATTTGGGCAGAGACTGTCTGCATCTCTGCGCAGTAAATGGCTATTAAGGCACCATGGAAAGCCTAAGCTTGGCAAAGCGTTTCCTTGAAAACGACTGGCCAAAGCTGCCTACTAATGATCTATCCTGAAAATTTTCTTTGACGTAAAAACAATGTGTGATCTGCTTATTGGGTTTATTACCCAGATGACTGACCAAAGGCTAATGTATCAATATGCAAAACAATTTTTTATTCTAACTAAATAGGTTACACTAATTAGAAGTCAGTCAACCTTACAGACTTTGAAAATGACTTCAAAATATCCTCCAGTTCATTCCCTCTCTGTGTATCTGCCTGCCTGCCTGTCTGTCCATCCACCTACCACTATACATAACTATGCATATACATGTCTTCTAAAATAAGAATAAATCTTGGGACCATTAATGTAATTTTTTATCAATAGAATATGACATACACACTGCTTCATAAATTGCTTTTCTGATCAATAGTATCAACGTATATAAATCAACATAAAATTTAAATGGCTTGATCAGTGTTAATTTACCATTTCTTGAGCAACGTCTTCTGGCACATCTTTCTCCAAGTCAAAGGAAAACTCGATAGCTTCATTGTCTTTGTATTTCCCCTTTAGTTTCTTAATATCTTCAATACGTAGCCATAATTTAATGGCTATCTTTTCTCCATCATCTTCTTCTGCTAATTCTACCCGTACCCCTGTTTCCTCCTGGAAGAAGGCATGGTTCAAAAGGTCTTTGATAGAGTATCTTCAAAAGAGAAGGGAAAGAAACAAAAAACAAAATGCCATTAGATTTAAAAGATAATTCTCAAATATGTTATGTTTAGAATAATGAAAAAGGACTACAAAAAGAACAGGAATTTTCTAATTCATTTCTATACTGCTTCATTTAAGCATTGATTACAGTTTTATTCAAGTTATGGAAGATCAAAACAATCTCATTTATGAATAAGGGCTGAAAGTGATACTTTTTATTACTGGAGTATAATTGTCTTAAAACGTTGTGTTAGTTTCTGCTGTACAACAAAGTGAATCAGCTATATGTACACATACAGCCCCTTCCCTCTTGAGCCTCCTACCCCTCTAGGTCATCACAGAGAACCCAGCTGGATTCCCTGTGCCATACACTTTTCCTAGTAGGTACCTATTTCACACATGGTAGTGTATATATGTAAGTGCTACTCTCCCTGGAAGTTATATTTTTAAATGTGTTATATACTGCTTATTTTAATAGTTAACCAAAGTCTTGTATATGTGATCTCATCTGATTTCTGGTATCCAATGAGATACCATTTCCTGATCAGCAGGAAATAGATGGATTCTGAGAGAGACTGACCATCTTGCTCAGTTATAAAAGTCATAAATCATGGAATCAAAACTCAAAAACCTTTTATTTCTATAGTACATTACCTTCTAATACAGCAATTTTTCTTTACACAATAAATCCTCTCAATTCTCGGTTCAGCACCTAGTGTACTAGGCAAGCAGAAGTCTGATTATGAACAGTTTTCTCTACATAAATGGTCTCAGAATACCAGTAATCTAGTAAACTGTTCCATCCAGACAAGAAACAAGAGGACCACATTCTATGACTGGAGACAAATATTCCTTTATGGCTTTTTAAAAAAATGTTCTTCAAGAGATTAAGGCGTCTCCTTTTCAATCAGTGTATATAAAAACAGAAACCCAAACTAAATTTCTACTAAAAAGCCTTAAAGATCAAGATCTTATTAAGCTCTTCCAAATAACAAAGTTATGAAAAGAATATGAGACTGGAGAAGTGAAGATATGGAATTCTTTAATTTGGCTGAAATACCTGATCACTCACATTCTTCAAGAGGTAGATTATGTTCAATTTACACTTTGTACTAGTGCGTCTACTTTTTCTTCTGTGGAGAGTGACGGGGATGGTTGAAGGTAGATTATTTTTCAAAAACAGACACTGGACCTTTGCCATGCCTAACGGGTGATGAATCAGCTATATGGCAGATCAGATACTTGCCACTCCTCTGAGAAAAGCCCTCTGTTAGCATAATGACTAAGCCAGATCTCCTCCCAAGCTCTGGGTGAAGTTGTCTCTTCTTACTCAAAGGAATTTTGACATTTTGCTCTTCTTCAATTCTGGCATAGCAACAGTAAATCAAGACCAACATAGCTGAGTTGATTTTAAAGAGCCAAAATTTTACTTCATCTTTAGAATTTAACTGGTAAACAGCTAAGGAAGAGATCTACTGTATCAGGATAGGACCTAGTGAGTTTTACAAATCAGGTAGATGCTATAAGTAAGTAGCTCTTATCGAATGTAGAAGCTACATTTAAGGTGGTTCTGGTATATTCAGTCTACCAAACCACATTTTTACGATATTTCAGTATACTAAATCTGAATACTACCTCCAGTGGACAGAACTTTACTTTCAAAGATATTACAAGACATAAACAGAGAAACTAACCACAAGTCAAGTATTACATACACCTTAGGTTGACGGTTCTATTCAAAGCATATTATACTTGAAGTTTCTGTTTAAGCAATATCCAGGTCAAAAGAGGCAACTTACCTTTCATCTTTGTTTTGCCGTATGCATCCTTCAATAATTTCCTTCACTTCAGGAATTGCTACTTTGTCAAAACTGGCTGGCTTCACCCCCTGAAAATCATAAAAATGGCAATAGGAACACATCAATGAAGGCAGGGACTTTGAACTTGAATTTGAACTTGCCTCCTAAGGTTCTACCAGACTGCCTTCTCACCATCCTGGCTTTTTCCTGGTTTGCCTGCAGGATCTAGTTCATGCAGGGTCAAAGCTGGGTAGTAGCAATTTAGCCCCTCCAAGGTAACAATAGGGAATAGTTAAGAAAGCGGAGTCACTTACTTCCATGGCCACGACATTGCTGGTGACAAAAGCAGACTATCGTTAGCATCTTTTGCTATGTTTCAGGTAATGGAAATTTTGGCTAAAACAAAGCCCAAACGTTCTAATTGGTTAGAAGATCTTCTGTTCAACCTTGTTCCCTAACACATTAATCAACATAACATGCAACTCTTTTGAACAGAGAACCCATGTGTGGGCATGAATTCACACGCTTAGTCTGGCAGGTATTCTATCATTACAGTACTCCTTAACAAACTCAGTAAGAAGGGAAGAATTTAGACTGGTTTGGTATAGTAACTGAAGAGCAAATTGTCTTGTACATATGAAAACATAAAATGACAACACATCAGACACATCTGAAAGACAAACTTTCTAATTAATTTCAGAAAAAAATTTAACATCACTATTATATTAAATAGCATCATTGTAATAGTTTAAGAATTTTCACAAAAGGTAAATTCTTTGCCAACAAAAATTTCAGCGGTGTGTGGAAAATGTATGTAAGATAGAAGAATAACAACCTACTCCTGTCTGAGAGGTGGTGTGGAGAAGAACATCTCATTATCTATTCCTGCCTCTTCTAAGTCACACAGACTGAGCTGAAGTAGCAACACAATATACTTTCCAAGAGGCACAGTAAGTCTATGACCACCTAACACACAGCAAGGAGGAGACAGGGACTAGAATTAATCATCTAATATCTCGGTGACAATACATATTATTTGAATTTTTCCTCAATCTTCTTATTTTTCAAGTCTAGCTAAGTCTTCCCCACGAGTCCTTGTCTTCACATAATCATTCTAATAAAAACAAAAAACAATGTCATTGAAGGAAAAGCCTGCTTTAATTGAGCAAGCTGGTATGGTATGGCATGGTATTTTAAATTAAAGCTAAAGAAAACAGGAACTGTTTTGTTTTTTTTTTTAAAGGATGATGCTCACTAAAAGTTCTCTGGTAGCAGAAACACTGGAGATTTTTTATATTTGCTTTTAATTTTTACAACAAACATGTGAAAGCATAAAAGCAAACTTTTAAGATGCCAATTATAAATATAATGGGAAGAACAGTCTAAAATACTTTTAAAAAAATAAAATAAGATACTGTATATTATAAGTTCCTAGAACACTCACTATTGGCAGAAAACTATCTGAAAGATTCTTCTTTGGTAAAATTAGACACTAATACACAGCTGGCCTTTCATGTAAGGACACTTCAACTGTTATAGGAAAGAAGTTAAAGAGGATATAGAACAGGATTAGAAGACATGTTCCCACTTCCATAAACACACGCATTTTAGAGGAATGAGTCTGACCTTCTGGCAACTCTACATATTGAGTTAATAAATCACACATATACTGACTATATTAAGACTTCTCCATTTCAATTTAGCATAGGCATACTGGAAAGATGAAAGGATAGAGCATAAGACTTGAATTAGGCGTGACCTGGACAAGCAGAAGCAGCTCTGAGCTTTGTTTCCCTGTCTAGGAAAGGGGGATAATACCTGTTTAACTATATTCATGGGAACTAGAATCATATGTGACTATCCAAGTTGAAAGCTCTGGATTATTAAGTTTGCTGACCTAAGGCACCTTTGACTTCAAAAGTAATCACCAAAGGTAATAAGGCTTAGAGTTAAAAAGAAAGCATACAATTCTCTTTGAAAAATCATCACCAAGATCCACAGTGAACATGCTTTCAGCTTTGGTTATCCTTAAAAACAATCCTCTTGTTAACCCGACCTATGCAGACAAACACACTCACAACAGGAATTTCTATTTACAGGTAGAAAAGCGAGTTGAACAACCGAGATACCAGATCACAGTCGCAAAACCAGCAACTATGCATCATATAACACACTGACTCTACTAGGGTAAGCTGCTTTCTCAAAGTATAGCCAAGATTCAGGTACAGAAAACTCTGCATCACTACTGTACAACTGCCACCGCCACTGCCATATTCAGCTGCTACTGCTGCCTTAAAGAACACTGCAGGCACTAAGACAGCCAATACAACAGAGACAGTCCAGCAGCTTGTATTCAGACATCACCCACTGAAACAATGAAAAAGACAAGAAGAAATTTAACCAAGCACCAGAAGTCAGGATTATCCAAATATATATCAAAATATCTAACAGAGGTATTCTGAATCATGTGGAAAGAAGCAAGGATATATAGGAATTATATATTAAAAGTGACCAAAAAAAAAGGAAAAATAAGCATAAAACGTCAATGACCTTGAATGTGACCTACTGAAGTCATCTGGGGCACCTGATGGAAAGCCACTTAAAATCAACAAGCACATGTTTCAATACACAAGATGCACCATACTCAGAAGCTTCTTGTTCTATCTAAGAGAACTGTTTTTTAAATAATTGATAATTTTTTAAATTAAAAAGTTGATTTAAGATTATTCCAAAACATGATTTAAGCACCAGACAGAACAATAAGAAAATGTTTTCATGATAATATTTCATCTTTTTTCCCTGAATTTATTTCAAAAAAGATGATTAACTTAAGAGTCTAAAAATCCTTCAAATGACACCTCTTTTCTATACTCTCTGATTTAGCCCCACACAGTCTTATTTCAGTTCTGTTCTGACCAACACAAGCAAAGTTTTGCTCATCTATTCTGAATGAGGTTCAAGAACACAAAACAGAAAAGAGTACTAAGGAATATAAATTGAGCTAATGTTTTACACATAAGAAAACCTAAGTTAAAGACTGGCACCCTGTCCCTTCACCCTTCCAGAGCTAGCAACCTGCCAACTCCAGAAACACTCTTCCTCACTGCTGTGATTCACAAGACCTCTCTTCAGGCAGAAATGCCATAAAATGTTTCTTTGACATGAAATGGTGGCTTGTTATTCTGCATTACACACAAGTACTTCTTCAACAGCTAATGTATATCCATTTAAGACACCTTTGAGATTAAAATTATATATTCTCATAAATGAAACAAAAAGGTAACTTTTATGCAATCTTAAATGGAGAACAAAAAGAAAAAAACAATTGTGATTCTCCAAGGGTACATCAGAGTTGATATTTAAAAAAAAAAACTGACATAAATCTTTATAAAATATGTTGCTTTATTTAAACTAAGAAAAACTCCAAACTTATATGCATCTCACAGACTGAGTTTTTCTGTCGATTCTATATACTTATAGTTTGCAGCTAATCTGCTGAAAAAATAAAAGTGAGTCATAATAAAAATTAAAATGAGTCATAATATAGTATTCTCCAGTTCAATTTTCTCACTCTTAAAAACTGTCAGCACTTGCTTCTTAAAAACTTAAGCTGCAGTGTGTGTCAGGGTAACATTTTTCTCTTCCTAAGAGTAAAAATTCTCCTAACCACTCAGAATTGAGAAAAGTCTCCTTCCTCCTCATAGAAAATGCTGTGTAAGTTAACTGCAGAACTAATCTATTTTGAAAAGCATTCTGAACTAACAATCCCAATACTTTAACTAAAATCTTCCATACATAAATATCACAACACACCTTTGGTATATATTGGAAATTCTTACCCACCTCATTTATACAATCCTTTTGAGAGCAGCAGCAGCAACGAGAATTTACGAAGACAAACACTGAGCAAAAATCTCTCTTTGTAAAATCCATCAGAAAAGGCAAAACAGACTTGTTAGAGGAAAATGGGGGGGAGGGAATTGTATAGGATATAAGTTAACAGGATAACTTAGCCCACAGCATAAGCAAGGCAGACATCAAAATCAGGCTGAAGATGAATTTTCTGTTTAACACTAGCCATGCTTCCGCGACCCTCAAACATGGGTTTGCTCTGCTCAGCCAACAATCTCCTTATTACTTACTGATCAGCCCTTTAAACACAACTACATGCTGAACAGCAGGCAAACTTATTCTGCTTCTCCTCCCCCTGCCTCTCCCTCAACAGCAGCAGGTCCCTACACAAACACAATTCTTCACTTGCTCAAAGCTCCACCCTCGCCATGTCCACAGGTTCCGCCTCCTTGACACTAACACCTACACTAGAAATCTGTTTATCTGAACACCCGCTTCCCCCTACTTCTGTTGACACTAAGCTTCAAAAGAAAATGGGGAATGAATTCAGTGACCAAAATGTAAACTCAGAATATACAGCCTAAAGAACACTGGACAAGAAAGAAAACCCCAATACTGGGGTTGAGCTCCCAGTATACAGAGTTCAGTCTATAGATACCTAGTCTGTGTGACCGGGGCCATATTCTTTAAACTCACTTGAAGTGAGCGTAACAGTTCCTGTTTACCTAATTTAGAAAGTGGTGACATTAAGGTAAACTGTCTTACCACAGTCTCATGGTACATTAAAAAAATTTTAACAGCTGCGAATTAGTACACAGAAGTGTTAAGAATTTATTCTTCTCCTTTTCCTTCCCTAAAAGCCTTAATATATAGATCTACCTAAAGACATCTCCATTTACCAGGAAGAGCTCATGGACCCAAATGACTCCTGCTTTGATCCTGGTGATTAAAGAAAGGTTTCTCCTCATAGCATTTAACAAAGATGACAGAAAAAGCACTGCTCCTGGCAGTGTTATGATGGGTAACATAACAAAGTGCTGTCCCTTGTAATGTGGTAGGCCTGAATCCCCATTAAGGCAGTGCATACTGAGGCTTCAATCACTCAGGAACAGTAGCATAATGGCTTAGAAGTTATTTGATAGGAATATCTCTATTCTAAAGGCTAGAAATGACTTAACTCCAACAATTTTCCTGCTCAACATAACTCATCACTACCAAGCACACCAAGTAGGTAGTGCAGAAGGCCAAGACTGGTCCTAACTACAGCAGGTAGTCCAACACTACCTTTAGCTTCAGAGTGTGAGCAAGCCTGCTCAAGACTATGATTAGATAATGAAAACGAAACAGAGGAAAACAGGTATCATGTTCTCTGCTTCATAGGTTTATCAGATATAAGTATGTGAGAATGTTTTTAAACTTTACTGTGCAACAAACAAAACCAAAACTGAGGCAGCTTTTTTTGGACAAAGGTAAAATATAGGGACAAATATCTAACTCTGTGAAGACCAGTCTTTTTAATATACCAAAATTAAGAGTTTTCACTATGTACAATAAAATACCATTCACATATGTGTAACAGTTTATAGGTTTAAATCGTCCTTCTCTTCAACTCTGCCTTTCTCTGGACTTCACCAATTTCTTTTAAAGGCATCATTATTTCCATGATCCAGAATAGAAACCTTACTCATTCTCAGATGCGTCTTCACAACATTTAAGTACTATTATTCTCTGGGAGCTCCTTAAACAAAGAGAAACGTTTAAAACAGCAGGTAACAGCGAGCTGCTAGTACTCCTACTTCCCCTCCAATGGCTAAAGGTCTCTGGCTGGACAAAAGTGAGATTTTTACTGGCTTGTTACTTCTCAACATCATTGCTTTTTCTGCATAACTGTGACCACCAATCCAGACTGACAACATCAGTTCAGTTCAGTTACTCAGTCACGTCTGACTCGTTGCAACCCCATGGACTGCAGCACGCCAGGCTTCCTTGTCCATCACCAACTCCCAGAGCTTCCTCAAACACATGTTCATAGAGTTGGTGATGCCATCCAACCATCCCATCTTCTGTTGCCCCTTCTCCTCCTGCCTTCAATCTTTCCTAGCATCAGGGTCTTTTCCAGAGTCAGTTGTCAGTTCTTGACATCAGGTGGCCAAAGTATTGGAGTTTCAGTCCTTCCAATGAATATTCAGGACTGATTTCCTTCAGGATTGACTGATTTGATCTTGCAGTCAAAGGGACTCTTCTCCAACATCACAGTTCAAAAGCATCAATTCTTCAGTGCTCAGCTTTCTTTATGGTCCAACTCTTATATCCTTACATGTCTACTGGAAAAACCATAGCTTTGACTAGACGGACCTTAGTCAGCAAAGTCATGTCTCTGCTTTTTATTACACTGTCTAGGTTTGTCATAGCTTTTCTTCCAAGGAGTAAGCGTCTTTTAATTTCATGGCTGCAGTCACCATCTGCAGTGACTTTGGAACCCAAGAAAATAAAGTCTGTCACTGTTTCCATTGTTTCCCCATTTATTTGCCATGAAGTGATGGGACTGGATGCCATGATCTTCGTTTTTTGAATGGTGAGTTTTAAGCCAACTTTTTCACTCTCCTCTATCACTTTCATCAAGAGGCTCTTTAATTCTTCTTTGCTTTCTGCCATAAGGGTGGTGTCATCTGCATATCTGAGGTTATTGATATTTCTCCTGGCAACCTTGATTCTAGCTTGTGCTTCATCCAGCCCAGCATTTCACATGATGTACTCTGCATATAAGTTAAACAGGCACATTTACAGTATACAGCCTTGAAGTACTTCTTTCCCAATTTTGAACCAGTCTGTTGTTCCATGTCCAGTTCTAACTGCTGCTTCCTGACCTGAATGCATACAGGTTTCTCAGGAAGCAGGTCAGGTGGTCTGGTATTCCCATCTCTTGAAGGATTTTCCACAGTTGGTAGTGATACACACAGTAAAGGCTTTAGCATAGTCAATGAAGCAGAAGTAGATGTTTTTCTGGAA
>NW_011494785.1:4321731-4362469 GCF_000754665.1 Bison bison bison | reverse complement strand
CTTTAGCATAGTCAATGAAGCAGAAGTAGATGTTTTTCTGGAATTCCCTTGCTTTTTCTATGATCCAACGGATGTTGGCAATTTGATCTCTGGTTCCTCTGCATTTTCTAAATCCAGCTTGAACACCAGGAAGTTCTCGGTTTACATGCTGTTGAAGCCTAGCTTGGAGAATTTTGAGCATTACTTTGCTAGCATGTGAGAATGAGTGCAATTGTGTGGTAGTTTGAACATTCTTTGGGATTGCCTTCCTTTGGTATTGGAATGAAAACTGACCTTTTCCAGTCCTCTGGCCACTGCTGAGTTTTCTCAAATTTGCTGGGATACTGAGTGCAGCACTTTCATGGTAGCATCTTTTAGGGTCTGAAATAGCTCTGCTGGAATTTCATCACCTCCACTAGCTTTGTTCACAGTGATGTATCCTAAGGCCCACTTGACTTCACACTCCAGGATTTCTGGCTCCAGATGAGTGATCACACCACCGTGGTTATCTGGGTCATTAAGATCTTTCTTGTATAGCTCTTCTGTGTATTCTTGCCACCTCTTCTTAGCATCTTCTGCTTCTGTTGGTATTCCATCTCATTTCTGTCCTTTATTGAGCCCATCTTTGCATGAAATGTTCCCTTGGTATCTCTAATTTTCTTGAAGAGATCCCTAGTCTTTAGCATTCTGTTGTTTTCCTCTATTTCTTTGCATTGATCGCTGAGGAAGGCTTTCTTATCTCTCCTTACTCTTCTTTGAAACTCCGCATTCAGATGGATATATCTTTCCTTTTCTCTTTTGCCTTTAGCTTCTCTTCTTTTCTCAACTATATGTAAGGCCTCCTCAGACAACCATTTTGCCTTTTTGCATTTTTTTTTCTAATTTTATTTTATTTTTAATCTTTACATAATTGTATTAGTTTTGCCAAATATCAAAATGAATCTGCCACAGGTATACATGTGTTCCCCATCCCGAACCCTCCACCCTCCTCCCTCCCCATACCAACCCTCTGGGCCGTCCAGTGCACCAGCCCCAAGCATCCAGCATCGTGCATCGAACCTGGACTGGCAACTCGTTTCCTACATGATATTTTACATGTTTCAATGCCATTCTCCCAAATCTTCCCACCCTCTCCCTCTCCCACAGAGTCCATAAGACTGTTCTATACATCAGTGTCTCTTTTGCTGTTTCGTATACAGAGTTATTGTTACCATCTTTCTAAATTCCATATATATGCGTTAGTATACTGTATTTATGTTTTTCCTTCTGGCTTACTTCACTCTGTATAATAGGCTCCAGTTTCATCCACCTCATTAGAACTGATTCAAATGTATTCTTTTTAATGGCTGAGTAATACTCCATTGTGTATATGTATTTCTTTTTCTTGGGGATGGTTTTGATCACTGCCTGCTGTACAATGTTACAAACCTCCACAGTTCTTCAGGCACTCTGTCTATCAGATCTAATACCTTGAATCTATTTGTCACTTTCACTGTATAATCCTAAGGGATTTGATTTAGGCCATACATGAACAGCCTAGTAGTTTTGCCTACTTTCTTCAATTTAAGTCTGGTTTTTGCAATAAGGAGTTCACAATTTGAGCCACTGTCAGCTCTCAGTCTTGTTTCTGCTGACTGTATAGAGCTTCTCCATCTTCGGCTGCAAAGAATATAATCAATGTGATTTCACTATTGACTCTCCAGTGATATCCATGTGTAGTCATCTCTTGTGTTGTTGGAAGAGGGTGTTTGCTATAACCAGTGCTTTCTCTTGGCAAAACTCTGTTAGCCTTTGCCCTGCTTCATTTTCTACTCCAAGGCAAAACTTGCCTGTTAGAAGTATCTCTTGACTTTCTACTTTTGCATTCCAGTCCCCGAGGATGAAAGGGACATCTTTTCTGGTGTTGGTTCTAGAAGGTCTTGTAGGTCTTCATCTATATCTGTCAACATCTCACCTCCTTAAACTAAGACCAAGTTAAGATGGGCCTCACTGCTGCTTTTCTCTCCAGTATTTATTTTACACCATGGCCTGTTCAATCACCTAGCTTCATCCAATCATCTGACACTTAACCATTTCCAATTGTCTGATATCATTTAATTCGTATCACACGACTCAAATATGGTTAATAATTCCCCACACTTACAAGATGGCCATAGGATCAGAGAGCTAGAAAGAATCTGAGCTAGAGTCCCTACCTGCTCACACAAGACAACTGTACGCCAGAAAGATTAATGCCATGTCAAGGTCAGAATTCAATACCTCATGGAACCTATGAGGAGTCATGTCCAGTCCAGTCTGGTATGTATCAGACACCTACTAGATATACTGCATCATCAGTAGCACCTGGAATACAACAGAATATATTCTAGGAAGTAAGGGCCTAGTCAATGGTAAAGTAAAAACGAGAATCCAAATTCAATAATGTCTAGTTCAATGTTTCAGTCCATATTACAGTACTAACTTAATCTGGGGCAGAAAGCCCTCACAAGCCAACTTCTACCTATTCCTATCTCCCCAAGTAAGTCTAGTGAAACTGGTTGCTTTTTCACTGAATACTACACATTTTCACAAGCATTTTCTTTCTACTGCTCCCTTTTTTAGTCAACTGAGTCCTACCTCAGTATTCAAGGTACACCTCAAACCACCCAGAGACAAGGAAAAACTACAATGTATCTGTATCAACCTTCTGGCACACAGATTATCTACAAGATCCCAAGAAGCTCAACACTGTATGCTGCACTTAAAACACAGCTGCTAAGTTGCTTCAGTCATGTCTGACTCTGCGCAACCCCATAGACAGCAGCCCACCAGGCTCCTCTGTCCATGAGATTCTTCAGGCAAGAACACTGGAGTGGGCTGCCATTTCCTCCTCCTATGTATGAAAGTGAAAAGTCAAAGTGAAGTCGCTCAGTCGTGTCCGACTCCTAGCGACCCCATGGACTGCAGCCTACCAGGCTCCTCCGTCCATGGGATTTTCCAGGCAAGAGTACTGGAGTGGGGTGCCACTGCCTTCTCCTTAAAACAGCAGCAACCATCTTTCTACATCCTAAGTAGATGTAGAAAGTAGATGTAGTAAAAACTACAGTTTTTACTTGTAGTCTAATGCTGTGAGAATTACAAAACAACATTTAGTTGGGATAAGGAAAATTAGTTTTTCTGAGAAATTCTCTAACAAGGATTTTAGGACTATTGTTTAGCATCTAAAACGTTGGGAATGATTTCCAACTCTGTGGTTTAAGATTAATGGTCTGATTTATTACGTCTGGATATTAGGACCCTTTAATATTAATCAAATCATAGGAGAGTACTACAGTGACTTTGAGAATCATGCAAAATGTTCCCAGGATACACTAGATGATACACAAAGTTTTTGCCTATGTGTGTAAACTAAATTTACTAGATGGAAATAGGAATAAAATTTATAAAGCAATCATTTCAGCTAATTCCAAGTGGATTTAGATCTCTGGGACATCACCAAAAAATTCCAACTGCTAATGAAAAAAATACAACGTTTTTCTCAACTTTTCAATCCCTATCTAATCAGGAATCAGCTCCACGTGTTTCTGTAAAAAAAAAAGTACGCTGAAATGCAATCTGTTATATAAAGACCAAAAGGAATTTCACTCCAACTGCTTTAATTCTGTTTTTCCCAGACAGAATGTTCAAACCTTGCAATCCAAAGGCTAATGGAATCAGTGACAAAGTCAAATTACACAAACAAAGTAATTAAAAATCCCCATTATTTCTACCTTGGTTGTCAGAAGGCTGGATTCAGCCAGATTCTTACTGGTATGAACCATTAGTTTACAGGAATTTGAACAAACCTTATGATCCCACTGGAAAACAAGCCTTTTCAAACTCCCTACCAAATCTGACTGGCTCTATCCAAGGCAATTAGCTGACCTCCTGATTCCCTGAGGCTGATTACTCTCTGGATCCATGGGAGCCTGTGCACTGCTCCAAACACAAATGCACTATCCTCTACACCAAAAACTGATGCCACTGTGATTCCTTTACTTGCAGACAAAAATTGTGCTAAGGACCTCAGCACTATTATTTGGATTTTTTCAATGCCAGTGGGAAATTTCAAGATAACTTGAAGTTTTTCTCTTTTGAACAGGGGCTCAAACCTATGACACCAATGTTAGACTTATCAATCTTAGACTCAAGGCTGTATATTGTCACCCTGCTTATTTAATGTCTACGCAGAGTACATCACGCGAAATGCTGGGCTGGATGAAGCACAAACTGGAATCAAGATTGCCGGGAGAAATATCAATAACCTCAGATATGCAGATGACACCACCCTTATGGCAGAAAGCAAAGAAGAACTGAAGAGCCTCTTGATGAAAGTCAAAGAGGAGAGTGAAAAAGTTGGCTTAAAATTCAACATTCAAAAAACGAAGATCATGGCATCCAGTCCCATCACTTCATGGCAAATAGATGGGGAAACGATGGAAACAGTGACAGACTTTATTTTCTTGGGCTCCAAAATCACTGCAGATGGTGACTGCAGCCATGAAATTAAAACACGTTTGCTCCTTGGAAGAAAAGCTATGACAAACCTAGACAGTGTAATAAAAAGCAGAGACATTACTTTGCTGACTAAGGTCCGTCTCGTCAAAGTTATGGTTTTTCCAGTAGTCTGCTATGGATATGAGAATTGGACTATAAAGAAAGCTGAGTGCCTAAGAACTGATGCTTCTGAACTGAGGTGTTGGAGAAGACTCTTGAGAGTCCCTTGGACTGCAAGATCAAACCAGTCAATCCTGAAGGAAATCAGTCATGAACAGTCATTGGAAGGACTGATGTTGAAGCTGAAATTCCAATACTCTGGCCACCTGATGCGAAGCACTGACTCACTGGAAAAGACACTGATGCTGGGAAAGAATAAAGGTGGGAAAAGAAGGGCACGACAAGATGAGATGGTTGGATGGCATCACCGACTCAATGGACATGAGTTTGAGCAAGCTCTGGGAGTTGGTGATGGACAAGGAAGCCTGGCGTGCTACACTCCATGGCGTCACAAAGAGTTGGACACATCTAAGCGACTGAACTGAACCAAACCAAACCCATGTACTCTCAGGTCTTCTCCCTTGAAATCTAGGGGGAAAAAGTTTAAAAACAAAGGCAAGCAAAGGAATAAATTCTAAGGTTTGTATTAGTTAAGAGATGCTTAAAACGGATTTTAAGATTAAATCTTAAATGGATTAAATTCCATTTAACATGGATTTTATGCATGCATTTAACATGCATAACATTAAGGATTTCTGATCCTACAGTTAGTATTTCTCCTTCATGTCCTTGGGCAAAATGCTTAACCCCTGAATCTATTTTCTTACCTGTGAAATTTAAGTATTATCTACTTACCAGAATACAAAAGATTAAAATAAGATAGTATATGTAAAGCACTTTGCAAGGTGATTGGCAAGAGGCAAGATAATAAATGCTAGCTCATTTGCACTCATTTAAAACTTAGTGTTAAGTTCATTAAACACATTTTAAACACTGCTGTTTGTTGAATGTCACTAGATAAAAGAATTGAACAAGAGACAGCTTATTTTACTACCTGCCATAATGATGCTAATGCTAATAATAATGGTAATACTTAGTTCAGTTCAGTTCACTCGCTAGGCCTCCTTGTCCATCACCAACTCCTGGAATTTACCCGAACTCATGTCCACTGAGTCGGTGATGCCATCCAATCATCTCATCTCTGTTGTCCCCTTCTCCTCCTGCCTTCAATCTTTCCCAGCATCAGGGTCTTTTTAAATGACTCAGCTCTTCACATCAGGTGGCCAAAGTATTGGAGCATAAGCTTCAGCATCAGTCCTTCCAATGAATATTCAGGACTGATTTCCTTTAGAATGGACTGGTTGGATCTCCTTGCAGTCCAAGGGACTCTCAAGAGTCTTCTCCATCACCACAGTTCAAAGAATCAATTCTTCAGCGCTCAGCTTTCTTTACAGTCCAACTCTCACATCCACACATGACTACTGGAAAAACCACAGCCTTGACTAGATGGACTTTTGTTGGCAAAGTAATGTCTGCTTTTTAATATGCTGTCTAGGCTGGTCATAGCTTTTCCTCCAAGGAGTAAGCATCTTTTAATTTCATGGCTGCAGTCACCATCTGCAGTCATTTTGGAGCCCCCCAAAATAAAGTCTGTCACTGTTTCCCCATCTATTTGCCATGAAGTGATGGGACCAGATGCCATGATCTTTGTTTTCTGAATGTTGAGTTTTAAGCCAACTTTTTCTCTCCTCTTTCACTTTCATCAAGAGGCTCTTCAGTTCTTTGCTTTCTGCCATAAGGGTGGTGTCATCTGCATATCTGAGGTTATTGATATTTCTCCTGGCAATCTTGATTCCAGCATGTGCTTCATCCAGCCCAGCATTTCTCATGATGTACTCTGCATATAAGTTGAATAAGCAGGGTGACAATTACAGCCTTAACATACTCCTTTTCCTATTTGGAACCAGTCTGTTGTTCCATGTCCAGTTCTAACTGTTGCTTCCTGACCTGCACACAGATTTCTCAAAAGGCAGGTCAGGTAGTCTGGTATTCCCATCTCTTTAAGAATTTTCTACAGTTTGTGGTGATCCACACAGTCAAAGGCTTTGGTATAGTCAATAAAGCAGAAGTAGATGTTTTTCTGGAACTCTCTTGCTTTTCTGATGATCCAACAGATGTTGGCAATTTGATCTCTGGTTCCTCTACCTTTTCTAAATCCAGCTTGAACATCTGGAACTTGATGATTCACGTACTGTTAAAGTCTGGCTTGGAGAATTTTGAGCATTACTTTACTAGCATGTGAGTTAGGTACTGACTGCTAACTGTATTTAGGCACTTTTCTTATTTATCCTCAGTACTAGTTTAGGCTCAGAGAAGTTAATTAACTTGCCCCAGGTATCACAGCCAGGAAATGACAGTGGCGGGATCTGAACACAGGTAGACCCACCTCCAGAGCCCACTTCCTCCATGGCAACACTGTGTTTCACTCCCTATAGTTCTGGATTCATGCATTCATCTCACAAATACTGAGTGCCTTGTACCCACTGGGTCTAAACACTAGGAATATAGCCCAGAATAAGCCAAATAACACCGCCAGCCCAAGAATATGTTCTAATTGGGGCTTTAGGTAAACACAGTAAGGCTGTGACAAAAGTCATGAAAAAAAAGAAAATCATAAGGAGACAGAAGTAAAGTGTGTGCACTTGTAAGGTCATTTTAGATGGATGGACAGGGAAGGCCTCTCTGAGCAAGCAGAGACAGTAGAACCTGAATGAAATGCATGTGTACAACAATGACACACAACAGTTTATCATCAGTGCACCACAGAATGTAATTATTCAGCTGGTAAATTACACATCTCCACCCTTCACGTTGGCAGTTACACACAGGTTTAAAGGCCCTCAGGTCACAGACTGACACTGCACTAGACATTTATGGATTCAGTACAGAATTCTGATATAAGCAGGGGACCTGGAATAACAGAATAACAAATAATCCTGTTATATTCTAGATATGTAATCACAGGCTATCCATTCTGAGCTTCAGACTATTTATTTACAAAATGTAGATAATAATACTAGTAAATCGCTCCTGGCCAGGGTTGTTGGAAGAATTAAATTACATAATATATGCAAAGTGCTTAATGCAATGTCTGAGACTAGCATGTACATGTGTTAATACACTGCTAACATCTGCTATTTACATGGCAGTTGTACCACTGCAAGGTCAGACATGTAATATACTATTTCAAGGTCTATTTCAGTAGAAGCATCACTATTGCTTATATAATCATATAAATCACTGTATAACCTAGGTACTTAAAACTCTCCACACATTTATCTCAGCACCCAAAACATGGGGAAAAAAAAAAGCGGCTAGAAAATTTAAAAAGGACTAGTAAAAACTGCCCCTTTTATTTCTTCAATGGAAGTCAGAAGATGGGAATGGAGGTTGGTGAAACCAAGACAACACTTCCCAAATAAGAAATACAATAATTGACAGTACAGAATAATGAACTGTGGATAATATGGAACTCAATTTTCAAAGCTAAGAGGAAAAATAAAGAACACGTAAATGCTTTCAGTATTCTTAGAAATTAAGGATTCCAACAGTTCAACTGACTTAATACCTCAAGCTTTTTATTCCAACTTTTCTGCAGCTTGACTTACTTACTATTTTGCATTTTTAAAAAGCAACTACTGAATACGACCAAAAAAAAAAAAAAAACCGCAATTAAATAGGGTTAGATTTCGAAGTCAATTTGTTTACTTATAATGTTAGTAAAAATGTTCCATGAACAATGGAACAAAAATTTAGTCAAATAATGTTTGCTATTACAATAGTCTTTTTTTTTTTTTTTAATTTAACCAAAAATAAGGTATACAGACCTGGAAGGGACCTGTGGTGATCTCTGTTCCAGCTCACACTTCTCAAACTTTAACATACACAAAAAGTATCTTTGGATCTTGTGAAACGCTGGTTTTGACCCAATCTGTCTGGGATAGGGCCAAAATTTTACATTTTTGGGGACTGCACATTGCACAGCAAATATCTAAATAGTGATGTGAGAACTGACAGAAGAACACATGAATAGATGACTTTATCAAATGCCTTTCTAATCCTGGAATTCTGACTCTGTCAAAGTTACTGTTTTCTGCTTGATTTATACCAAGTAGTTTCCCCCATTTTACAGAATATATTGTGTATGTACATATATAAAGTTTATCAGTTTCTAAGCCACTACTTGATTTCACATCAGTAGGATAAAGTTAATATTTCTAAGGTGATCTTATTTGCAGGGTAAATTCAACTCCTCGAAACTTACTAGTGTCCGACTTGACTATTATCTGGGATTCCTTTAACTGAATCATTTATTCTTTAAAATATCACTGAGTACCTACAACACGCTGAATGCTATGCTACAAACACAACACTGTAAGCAAAGATTTAATAAATCAGGCTCTAGGACAGTACCTTTTAAAACACTGTATATTTCATCCCTTCTGTTCCCAACTCCTCTCCAGGTGAGGGTGGCTATAGGTTCAAATAGTTTAAACAATGAGAAAAGAAGGAAGAAACTACAGAAATATAAAGGACATTCATACGATGCAATATTATTCAGCCATAAAAAGGACTGAAGAACCAATTCATGCTAAAACATGGATAAACCCTGAAAACACTATGCTGTATCAAAGCATAACACAAAAACAAAGTCTAACACAAAAGGCCATATATTTAATGATTCTATTTGTATGAAATGTGCATAACAGGTCAAATCACAGAGACAGAAAGCACATTAGTGGCTGTCAGAGGAACGACTGCTAATGGGTATAGGGCTTATTTCTTGAGGTGACAGAAAGGTTCTGGCATTAGTGGTGCTGACTGCAGAACACTGAAAACACTAAAACCCACTGAATTTTACACCTTAAAATGATTTAAACAGTTAATTTTAAGGTATGTAAATTTTTATCTTAAAAAAAAACCCACACAACCCATTGAGAGACTGAAAAAAGTTAAATACCATACTAAGACTATGGAAACTGTGATGTTGGTCTTCTTAGGGTCTATTAAGCTAACACCAGACTTTTTTTATTTGAGAAGGGGATTCTCCTCTCAACTGAGCTAGAGCTCGCATTTGCAAATAAAGATTCATCTGTTAATTGATTACACTGTTTCATATGCATTATCTTAAAATCAAATTGTTTTCTTTACTTTTACCAAATAACTACTTACATAAACTTTTACCTAATTTTATGGCAGTGCTGTCTGTGCCTGACAGTCTGAAGTCAAAGAACTCAAACCATTGGTTTTAGCCCTGAGCCTCTGGTGAATAGCTTTTTACCCGATAGGGCTGACTCCATCCTTCACGTACTCATCTTACTTAGTCATAATTTTAACTAGGTAAGCATATTTGGTGGGTAAGTATGAAACAGGGTAGAATTTAATACAGGTCACCCTTTCATTCTGCATTAAAAAAAATTGGTACTACCATGTAATTTATAACTTAATTTTTTTACATAGGAGAGTTATTTTTTGGACTTCATTTAACAAAAAGAAACTAAAATTCCATGATCCTTTGAGATATTTTAAGTACCAACCTTTATTTGTTTAGAGAAATAATCAGGAGTTGAATTCACAAGATTAATCAGAGACACCTACCCCTAGACCACTAGTAATGCCTGGGCAGTCTCTCTGACAGCAAAGCACTATCTGATAATTCTTAATAAAATCTACCAAGTTTCAAGTTAGAAATACTGCAAGATCCACAAAGAAGGGCAGTAGCTGAAAGAGACAGTAGAGAATGTTTAACTATTTAGCTAGCTTATGTGTACTTAATTCTTCTGGTCTGTTCACTATCAAAACATTCAGCATTGCTGGAAGGTAAACAAAGTATTTCTGTGAATAGGTATTTGTGTTTAAAATCTAGAATTATCACCTCAAGCAATAATGCTAGGTTTAACATGCTATCTGCTCTTTGGCAATAGAAAGAATAAATATGGCCAGTGAAAAATGGTTATTACATTAAAATCTCTTATGTTCTCACCACTGAAGTGATAATTCTACTCTTAAGAGAGAGAAAAGACTGCTTACAAATTATCAGAGCTGATTACTGAAGTAACTACTTGTGTACATTGAGATTCTCCTGTCTACTCCAAGTATAGAGGCTAATGGCATTCTAACAGAACATCACCGCTACTTCGACAGATCAGTAATTATTTACAGAACTCTTCAGAGAACTTTTTAAGTTTTGGTGGCATATATTTAGGAGTTGGCAACTTTCTGTTAAGAGCCAAACAGTACATAATTTAGGCTTTTGGAACTAAACAGTCTGTTGCAATTACTCGACTCTACTATTATAATATGTGAAAACAGACATAGAAAATACAGAAACAAATGAGTGGCTATCTTTACTTTCTTCATGGATACTGAAATTTGAATTTCATATAATTTTCACATGCCATCATATACTATTCTTCTTTTGATTCCCCCCTCAACCATTAGGAATGCAAAAAGCATTCTTAGCTCATAGGCTGTACAAAAATGGGTAGCAGGATGGATTTGGCCCATGAACCTTTGCTAATTCCTGGTTTAGAGTATAATGGAATGAAGAAAAGTTACAGATGGTTTAAGTGAGTAAATAAATTACACTAACCATTCTACATACAAACTGTAAATTTTATAGTCCTAAAATTAAGGTATTTAACCTCATAATCAAGTTCAATATTCAGTTTGATCTCTGTTCAAAGGATATGTATTTACAAAGGGTATTTTCATATTATTGTTTGTTTTCATAAAGATTAAGCGGAAAAGAACACCTTAGCTTAACCGAATTCTAATCTATAAAGAAAACTGATCTCTCAGCCATCTGCTGTGGCCACTTCTAATCCTTTATTTCAGCCTATTAGTTATTCCTTCAGATTACTGCAATACTTCTTAACTGGGTTTTCAACTTTTATTAGTTTCCTAATATATCCATCCTCTATCCTGCAGTCAAAATAATCTTTTAAAAATTTAGGTCTGATATTATAACACCTACCAAGTGTGGGGTTTTCTTTTTTTCGCTGTACCGAGTGGCTTGTGGAATCTTAGTACCCAGTCCAGGGATCAACCTATGCTCTCAGTAGTGAAGACACAGCACCCTAACCACTGGACCGCCAGCGGAGTCCCATGACACCTACCATGTCTTACAGTGGCTGCAATGGTTCCCCCAGCACTCAAGCAGAGTCTCAACTTTCCTTTCCTCCCTTATCCCTTGTCTCTTCTTTTTCCTATTTCCAAACTGCAGACACACAAATTATAGATTTTTTTCACATGCAGTATTATCTTAGTCACTCCCTGTTTCACGTAATTTCCCTCACCTGTTCAAACTCAATCAGGCACAATTACTACATGCTTTGTTACATACTGACCCTAGGAAAACTGTTTTTATACCCTATGGTAACTGTCTGGTTTACTTGTTTACTGTTTACTACTCCTTCACTGAGTAGTAAGCTCTTGATAGACAGGTTTGTCTTTTACTTAGCAATAATATTCAATACCTAGGATCTAGTAAGAAGTCTGGAACATAACAGAGATTTAAATATTTGTTGGATGAAACCATGAGCTATTATGGGTTGAACAGTGTCACCCCCACAAAAAGATATGTTAAAATTCTAACCCTCAGTATCTCAGAATGTGATCTTATTTGGAAACAGGATCACCGCAGGTGCAATTAGTTAGAAGAGCCCAATCTGGAGTGGGCTGGACACAACGCAATCTGACCAGTGTCCTTATAAAAAGAGGAGACACAGAGAGATGAGGGGTGAACACCGTGTGATGCTTTCTACTGTTGTTCCCTTCTGCATGGTTTGACGCTACCCAGCTTCTTAGATATGGCCTAAGATCACCAGTCAGTTCTGACAGGACTTACGCTGGTCACACGACGGTAGATCTGTGCAGCGTTCTGACACTCTGAGTACGGGTATTCAGACGTGGCCATCTCGAGCATGCACATCCCAAAAGCATAAACATCAACGGATTCATCGTACTTCTCTTCATACATCTCAGGGGCCATGAACTCTGGGGTACCTTAAATTAAAAGAATGATTCAGACTCAATGTGAGGAGAAACTGCAGATGTACTTGAGGCGGCGGGGGGGCGGGGCAGCAGAGGGGCTCATCTGTGAGAGAGAAGTATGTAGAAGGGGTAAAGATGAAAGAAAGACAGGTAGGAAGTGGGGGGAGAGGAGAGAAATCACCTTAGTCTGCTCCATCAAATCTGTTACAGACCTCTCACAGCAATTCCTTTATAAAAAGAAGAGGACCATGCATCTGTTTATTTACTGTTTCAAGTGGATTACTGTTATACAATGTCAAAATAGAGCCTCACATAAAAGATAAACTGATATAACTCATATGAAAACAAATGGAAGAAAAAGGTAAGAGAACAGCAAAGAGTAAAGCAGAGAAAATGGCATCTGTCTGTAAGACAGGATGATAGGTTAAAAAGATAAAAATACTTGTCTGCCCCCTACTGTATGAGAGCTGTAAAGTTAACATTTAGAGCTAGTCTCTTGCCAATAACAGTCTATTGATCAACTTCACTTTTAAGGCAGCTTTGCAGTGTAAAAAAAAAAAAACCTGACATTCAGTGCATTTTTAAAATAATACAGTGTAAACGTCTGTGAGGCCACTCACCCTCCCCGTAGTCTGCGAATCTACTGCAGGTGTAAGAAATGTGAGGGACACCCTACAGACACACACACACCATTCAGTCTGTATTTGTGTTCTCATACTGAATTAAGAGTGTGGAGTGTGTGATTCCACACACCAAGTTTCCAATGTTTCCAAAGAAATTAAGCCCAGATACCTCAAATTACAGAACATTTCTAAGAACAGGCTTGCACAATACAATTTAAACAAGAAAGAAGAAAAAACTCTTGGGCCAGAGATTAACATACCAAAGACAATCAAAGAACTGTTTCCTTTATAGGCAACAGGGAAGGCAGAAGGGAAATTCAGCTTTAAATAACTCCCCAGAACACTATTTTTTTATCAGGATGTGCAAATTACTGGTATTCTGTGTTCTTTCTTACTAAAACATAGCATTCTAGCCCACTTAAAAATGAGTAGTTTTCTTGCTGTTGTCATTGTTACCTTTTGAGAGAATAGAGTTCATGAAGATTTCAAGCTTTCAAACTGTCGCACCCTCTTCAGAAGGGAAAGCTTATAAAACAATAGGCATTAAACTATATTTTCAGCTGCAATGTCCTGACACACAGCCTTGTCCTGTAAATCAATGACTGTCGAGGAGGGCAATTGGCCCCACAGGGGACATATTTGGCTGTCACGACTGGAGGGAGGTGGACAAATGGGCATGCTACCAGCATCCAGAGAGCAGAGACCAGGGGTGCTGTTAAGTCATCTTACAACGCACAAGACAGTCCTCACAACAAAGAACCATCCAAACCAAAGTGTAACTAGCACTGAGACAGAAAACTGTTTTAAGCAGATCTTTTGAAGAGCAGAAGAAAAAGTTGATAACGAACCATTATATTTTTACATTTTAAAAGTTTTAATAGGCAGATTTTTTGAATATAAATATATACAACAGAACTTTTCAGAAATTAAATTATATATAAATTCAGTTTCTTTCATGGGGAAAGTTAACATAGTTTATCTATTATATAAGTGTATGATACTAAGCATCAACAAAATGACCCAAGAAGGTGATAGTGCTATTACATAAGGTTTTGTCAACGAAGTTCACCTTACTTCTATTCATGTAACTTCACAAAACAATTGTCTTCAGGATGCTTCTAGAGGCATAAATGCAGAGAACTCCATATCACTTCCTGGGTTCAAGCTATGAATTTCTGAAGGTTTATTTCACATTATAAAAGCTCTGACAGAGTCAGGTTTCTAAATAAAGTGAATGTCAGAAAGCCAGTCAGACTTTCACAAGGTACCTGTGAAACATACCTATCACACTCTTGGCAAAAGAAGCCCGCTTCAGGGTGGCCAGACCTAGGTCTCCAATCTTGACTGAGCCTGTGGGGCCAGTGATAAAGATGTTGTCACACTTAAGATCCCGGTGAATAATAGGTGGAGTTCTAGTATGAAGAAACTGAAGTCCTTTAAGAATCTGACGGCACCAGCTTCTCAAAACTTTGATCTTCATCACCTTAAACCTTTTCAGGTACCTAGAGAAGGCAAGTTACACCAAACAGGTTATCGATGATATGCGTTTACTGCTTTGAAGAGTTCCATTAAATTCTAGCATATCTAAGATGGGAATATCAAATTTAGAATATTAAGATTCAGTAACCTAAGGTTAGCCCTACTTTTAGCAAGGTTAAAGGGGATAGGATAACAAGTAGTTGGCAAGCAAATTCTGATAACAAAGCACAAAAAACAAATTCCTTAAAATTAGATCACTGCCAAGATGACTGACAAGAGGTAGAGTTTGACTTCTGGTAAATGGTGGAGCAACCCTTACTGGATGCAGATATAAACTCCAGTGAATATACGTGCGCGAGCGAACACATACACACACCTGAAGATTCTATAGATCAATCAAAATCAGGCACAAATTGGAAGGGAGGACACATGAGAAAAAAGGGTAAGCACTAGTCTGTGCAGGTTGCTCAAACCTGGACACAACCCTGTAGTTTTACTGGTTGAGGAATAAATACAAGGACAGAGTTCAAGATGACTGCAGCACCTAAAACAGTGTGTTCAATACAACTTTCTACAATAAAAGTCCGTCTAATACAATACCCACTAGACAATGAAAATATTTATATTTAAATGAATTAGATACATTAAACTTAAAAAGGTCATCTCCCAGCTGCACCAAATTTCAAGTGCTCAACAAATGCACATGGCAAGTGGCTACCATTTTGGATGGTGCAGATTACAGAACATTTCCATCACCACAGAAAGTTCTGTTGGACAACAGAGATCCTGAAAGGTGGCAGGGGTGGGGGAATCCAGAAAGGAGGTACAGAAGGGGCACTCCAAGTTCTGCATATTCACTCTGCCCAAATCTCTGGCTAACCTCTCAAATATATGTGTATGCAGCAGATTACAAGCAACCCAGCTAAAGCTAAAAGAACAGAGTTTTCTGACAAACGGAGGTCAGATGCTATTTCATCTGGACATAGAGAAAAAAATGAAGCACACAAATGGTAAATATAAAAGAATATACTTTCCTAGCATTATCTTTGTTACATGTGACTACCTAAAGGAAAATTTATAACACTGTGTTACAGGATCTATACAACAGACATACATAATATAAAGCTTATAGCATAAATTATAAGTACTAGAGATAAATGGGCCTATATTTGTGCAAGTTTTCTTTATTTTACATAAAATTGTACAGTATCAACCATAAGCATGCTGTGAAAAGTTAAAGATTTAAGTTTAAATAAAGATTTAAAGATTTAAACTGCTAAAAAAAATACCTAAAACGTACACATACACACAAGGAAGATTAACTAAAAAGCTAATATAGAATCTAATATGAAATTTTAAAAACAAATTTAAAAATGAAATTCTGCTTCACTTGGGGGGTGGATAAGAGATAATTAAAGAAAACTTAGGATGAAAGTTGGTTTTATGGTTTAAAAATATATAAAGAGTTAATCCTGGAGAATGAGGAAAAGGTTGTCAAAGAAGAGTAAGGCATTTACTGAAATGAAGGAAGTGTTCTGTATGTTAACAGTTGTTTTTTTTTTAAAACAGTTTTGATCAAAACTCATCAAATGATAGAACTATGATTAATATTTTCACTGCTTATAAATGTCATTATAAGGAAAAATCAAGCATACAAATATTGGAACTTTGATGAAATGTGTATGTACTCAAGTGTTTACTGATGTCTGCAACTTAACCTGGAATGAAAAAAGAGGGGGATGACTAGATGAACATATTTGGTAAAGCAGACACAACAGAGGTTAACTAAATTAAAGAATCTAGGAAGAGACTATGTATGTGTTCACTATATAATTCTTTCAACTTTTATGTATAATTGAAAAATTTTAGAATAAAATGTTGGGAAATGTCAATTATCTCTCCTTACAACTGGAAGAAAAAACAAAGAATACATATATATATATACATTTAAGCTTATATATGCATGAGAAACAATGAAAAATAAGAATTAAAATTATGACTTTTTAAGAGAAAAAATATTGGGGAAAAGATGAGGCTAGCTTGTATCTCTTTCACATCTACAAAATGATAAAATATAATAGATTGTCTATTAAACTTGTATCTTATAACCTTATTAAATCTGTTTAGAATCACTGGAATTTTCTATGTAAACAATTACATAATCTGCAAACAGGAGCAGTTTTATTTCTTCCTTTCCTATCTTTTTGTTTTTTCCTGGTTTCCCCATTCTTGTTCTGGGCAGGCCCCTTTAGAACAATACAGAACATAAGCAGTGAAAGCAGGCATCTGTGCTGTGTTCCTCACCTCCCAGGAAGTAGTGATGTATAAAGCTTTTTCACAGATGCTCTTAGCAGTCTGAGGAAGTTTCCTACCACCCCAAGTCTGCTAAGAGTTGTTAGTAAGGAATAGATGCTGATTTGTCAAATACTTTTTCCACATATACTGAAATGATCATACAGTTTTTATTCTGTTGCTGCTAAGTCACTTCAGTCGTGTCTGACTCTATGCGACCCCATAGACGGCAGCCCACCAGGCTCCCCTCTCCCTGGGATTCTCCAGGCAAGAACACTGGAGTGGGTTACCATTTCCTTCTCCAATGCATGAAAGTGAAAAGTGAAAGTGAAGTAGCTCAGTCGTGTCCGACTCTCCGTGACCCCATGGACTGCAGCCTACCAGGCTCCTCCATCCATGGGATTTTCCAGGCAAAGGTACTGGAGTGGGGTGTTAATGTGTTGAAAAACATTAATTCGTTAAACCAACTTGGCAATCCTGGGATAAACCCTATTTGTCACTGACATACTGAAATTCCCATGGATAGCAAGGAGATCAAACCAGTCAATTCTAAAGTAAATCAATCCTGAATATTCATTCGAAGGACTGATGCTGAAGCTGAAGCTCCAATACTTTGGCTACCTGATGTGAAGAGACGTCTCACTGGAAAAGACCCTGATGCTGCGGAAGACTGAGGGCAAGACGAGAAGAGGGCAACAGAGGATGAGATGGTTGGATGGCATCACTGACTCAAAGGACATGAGTTTGAGCAAACTCTGGGAGACAGTGAAGGACAGGGAAGCCTGGCGTGCTGCAGTCCATGGGGTTGCAGAGTCTACTATGACTGAGCGACTGAACAACAACAGTGTGATGGCTAGAATCCAATTTGCTATTATTTTGTAAAGGAATTTGGTACCTATATTCACGGGGGACACTGCTCTATCAAGTTCTTTTGCTGTATCTTAGGATTTTGGTATTGGGGTTATGCTGGCTTCAAAAAAGGAACTGGACACTATTCTTCCACTCTGTTTTTTGAGAAAAGTCAACACACTTGGTCCCCCTCCACTAAAATAAAGTATGATAAATACATAGAACATAAAATGCACCACCTGAAATTGTTGAAGTATTAGTCACTCAGTTGTATCCAACTCTGAGACCTCATGGATTATAGCCCACAAGGCTCCTCTGTCCATGGGATACTCCAGGCAAGAATACTAGAGTGGGTTGCCGTTCCCTTCTCCAGGGGATCTTCTCAATCCAGTGATTGAACCTGGGTCTCCCACATTCAGGGCATTCTTTACTGTCAGAGCCATGTTCATATTATTATGCACAATCATCACCACCATCCATCTCCAGAACTCATCTTGTGAAACTGAAACGCTATACCCTTTAAACAGTGACGCTCCACTTCCCCTCCTCCCTGAGGCCATGCAACTATCACCCAACTTTCTGTCTCTATGAATTAGCCTACTCTCAGTATCTCATGTAAATGGAATCATACAGTATTTGTCTTTCTGTGACTGGCTTCTATCAGGTAGCACAATGCCCTTAAAGTTCATTCCTGTTATAGCATATACCATAAATTTCCTTCTAAAAAGGCTGAAAAATATTCCATTGTACATATACACCACACTTTGCTTATCCATTCTTCCACTGATGAACACGTGGATTGCTTCGACTTTGGGTCCATTGCGAATACTGCTGCTATGAACACGGGTGTACAAGTATGTCTTTAAGACCCCGTTTTTAATTCTTCTGGGTATATACCAAGAAGTGGAATTGTTGAACCATATGCTAATTCTATTTTTTTATTTTATTGAATAAACTGTATAGTTGATAATGTGCTTTAATTTTTACTACACAGCAAAGTGACTCAGTTATACATATATATATTCCTTTTCATATTCTTTTCCATTTTTTTTATTGAGATGTAATTAACATATGTTGGTTTAAGGTATACAATATGATGATTCAAATATGTATATATTGTGAAATGATCGCCACAGTAAGTCTAGTTAAAATCCATCACAAAACTCCAACTTTTTTTTTTTTACTGTGATGAGAACTTTTAAGATCTACTCTCTTAGCAACTTTCAAATATACAGCACAGTATTATTAACCGTAGTTACCATGCTATACATCACATTCTTAAGACTTTTATTTACAACTGGAAGTTTGCACCTTTTGTCCACCCACCCATTTCATACTCGCATGTACTTGCCCCTGCCTCACCAATCTGTTCTCTGTTATCTATGAGTTTGGCTTTTTGGTATTGTTCATATGGTATTTGTCTTTCTCATTTCACTTAGCACAACCCCCTCAAGAGTCCATCGATGTTTTTTGGCAAGATTTTCTTCTTCATGGCTGAATAGTATTTTATTATAGATATACATACCATATTTTCTTTATCCATTTATCCATCAATAGACATGTAGGTTGCTTCCATGACTTAGCTAGTGTAAATAATGCTGCAATGAACATGGGGGTACATATTATCTTTTTAAGTCTGTGTTTCAGTTTCTTTGGTAAATACTCAGAAACTGAATTGTGGGGTCATATAGTAGTCCTGTTTTTAATTTTTTGAGGAGCCTCTGTACTGTTTTCCATAGTGGTTACACCAATTTAATCCCCACCAACAATGCACAACAGTTTTTTATTTTCTCCATAGCACTTGTTATCTGTCATTTTGATAACAGCCATTCTTTTTTTAAAAAAAGAAATTATTTATTTTTGGTTGCTGGGTCTTTGTTACTGCACGTGGGCTTTCTCTAGCTGTGGCGAGCAGGGGTTATTCTAGTTGCAGTATACATACAGGCTTCTCATTGCTGTAGCTTCTCTTTTGCAAAGCACAGGCTCTAGGGCATGCTGGCTTTACTAACTGCAGCTCGTGGGCTCAGTAGTTGCAGCGCATGGGCTCCAGAGTACTGGCTCATTAGTTGTGGCACACAGGGTCAGTCACCAATGGCAGGTGGGATTTTCCTGAACCAGTATTGAACCAGTATTCCTCACATTGCAAGGGAGATTCTTAACCACAGGATCCTCAGGGAAGCCCTGATAATAACCATCCTAACAGGTTACCTCATGTGGTTTAGATTTGTGTTTCCTTAATGACAGGACACTGAGCATCTTTTCATGTGTGTATTAGCTATGTCTGTATCTTCTTTGGAGAAATATCTATTCAAATTACTCGCCCATTTTTGAATTGAGTGTCAGCAGGAATGTAAAATGAGTCAGCCATTGTGGAAAACAGTTTGGTGGTTCCTCAGAAAGGTAAAGAATTACCATATGACTCAGCAATTCTACTCATAGGAACATAGATCTAAAAGAAATAAAACCAGGTACTCAAACACTTGTACACAAATGTTCAGAGCAGCATTATTCCCAATAGCCAAAAGGCAGAAACAGCCCAAATATCTATCAGCAAGTGAATGGATAAACAGATTGTGGTTTATCCACAAAACATTATTTAGTCATAAAAAGGAATAAAGCATAGATATATGCCACAACATGAACCTTGAAAAGATGGTAAGTGAAAGTAGCCAAGGACAGACACATATTTTATATTCCATTTATATGAAATATCTTGATCAGATAAACCCTTAGAGACAAAATAGTTGGTAGGGAGAATGGAGAGTTGTTTGATGGGTTTTAGTTTCGGAAGATGAAGAAGTCTTGAGATTTGTTTACATAGCAACATGAATGTATCTTAAAGTACTAAACTATATACACTTAAAAATGATGAAGACAGTAAATTTTATGTGTTTTTTACCACAGTAAAAAAAAAAAAAATTCCCATCCACAAATCCTAGAGATCAGCTAGTCCAACCATGCATTTTACACATGGAGAACTGAGGCCCAGGGAAGGGGCTCTCATTGCCCTAAATCCCAGCTGGCCAAAGTCAGAGCAGGGAGCAGACACCAACTACGGTCCAGAGCTCTTTCTACTTTACCTCTTGCTGCCTTTGCTATGAGGCTCAGAAACTGAAACAGATGAGGATGGGAAAAGAGAATGTTAAACTTAAAAGAAAAATGCCTAAAAACTTAATTGTGTGCAATTAAAGAAAAAATATATTGCGTGTGGGAGAAGGCAATGGCACCCCACTCCAGTGCTCTTGCCTGGAAAATCTCATGGACGGAGGAGCCTGGTAGGCTGCAGTCCATAGGGTCGCTAGAGTCGGACACGACTGAGCGACTTCACTTTGACTTTTCACTTTCATGCACTGGAGAAGGAAATGGCAACCCACTCCAGTGTTCTTGCCTGGAGAATCCCAGGGATGGGGAGCCTGGTGGGCTGCCGTCTATGGAGTCGCACAGAGTTGGACACGACTGAAGCGACTTAGCAGCAGTAGCAGCATATTGCGTGTGAAGGGGGATGGGGTGTTCTTTTAAGGTGACAAAAATGTTTAGGAACTTGACAGATGTGGTTATAAAACACTGTAAATGTAATAAATACCAATGAATTGTACACCTTAAACAGGATAATTTTATGTTGTATGAATTTTATCAAAATTAAAAAAACTACTGTGTACTGACAGAATGACAACCCACTAAGTATTCAAACCAGAAAAAGAATCTCAAGAAGAAGATACACACAACTATTACCAATTTTCCTTAATTTCACAAATTTCCTTAATTCATTCAAATATTTATCGAGTCTCAGGTACAGTACCAGGGAGCACAGTCTAAGAAAAGAAAAAGACATGTGAATAAGAAGAACCCTGGACAACTTAGAATAAAGATGTTGCCATAAATATTAGAAAAGTTGGAAGGGAAATTAGAATTTGCAGGGAGAGATAATCTGTTGGCTTTTCACATGTCACTTTTATGCATCCACGGGCACAGGCACAGGGGTACATCCAGGAGACCCAGGACTATCCATACTTGACCTATCCGTATTCCTGGAAGAGGTGATTGATCTAACTGTTTTGGCTTCAATTTCTGATGCTCCTGTGGGAAACTGAATTATCTGTATAAATGTCACAATACAATTGGCATTCAATACAAAATTTGCAAGGACATAGCAAAAACTGCCCAATATGAAGTGATAAAATAAATAGGTAAAACTTGTCAATAAGCTTCAGCTTCATTTCAACCACTAGAGGGCTCCCTTGTCACTTGATTTCTGATCTCTCAGCCACTCAACTTTAGAAACGGCATTCACCATGACTTAAAAGTAACTAGGCTTATTCTGTGACAACGTCTCAGTTAATACTTACCAACACATAATTACCAGACCACTTTATACACCAGAGGACCTTGTGAGCAGGGAATGTGCTCCCATACTAACGTTTCCTCCTTAGGATGTTGGGCAACAAGAACTGATAAGGCCTGAAATAAGAGATTCAAGTTCTCTTCTATTTCCTCGTCAGCTTTTCTAACAGAGATAAACTTACGTTTTAAGAGTTCCAGATGTCATCAGTTCAGTCACCAACACAATGCACTTCTTTCCCTTTACTGTGGATTCCCAGGAATCATAGAATCGAACAATATTGGGATGCTGAAGACCCTTTAACATTTCAGCCTCTTCTTTAAATCGCTGCCTCTCAGACTTTGTTAACTTTCGATCCTATAATCAAAAAGCAAAAGAGAATATGATTTAAGATTAGGAGTTTGGGACTAAAATAGGTATACACTACCATATTTAAAGCAGATAACCAAAGGACCTACTGTATAACACAGGGAACTCTGCTCAATATTCTGTAATAAACCAAAAAGGAAAAGAACTTGAAAATGGATACATGTATAACTGAATCACTTTGCTGTATATCTGAAACTTAAAAAAAAAGACAGAATATGGTTTAAAATAAAAAAAACACACCAAGCCACATAGTCACACTTAGATGCTAAACATGTGCTATATTATAATGACCAACAATGTTAAAATAAAACATCCTAACACTGAAGTTGGGAGAAGGCAATGGCACCCCACTCCAGTACTGTTGCCTGGAAGATCCCATGGATGGAGGAGCCTGGTAGGCTGCAGTCCATGGGGTCGCTAAGAGTCGGACACGACTGAGCGACTTCACTTTCACTTTCCACTTTCATGCATTGGAGAAGGAAATGGCAACCCACTCCAGTGTTCTTGCCTGGAGAATGCCATGGACGGAGAAGCTTGGTGGGCTGCAGTCCATGGGGTCGAACAGAGTCGGACACGACTGAAGCGACTTGGCAGCAGCCGCAGCAACACTGAAGTTACTAATAATAACTTCATCAGCCTGTTACGGGGAGTATGAGAACAGGCTAAACTGTATTTAAGAAAACTCTCGATTATAAGGTCACGCTTGAGATTATTTTACTATCTTCACGGTTAATGTGTGCTTCAGATACACAGTTTTTAGGTACAGTTAATTTACCAATTCCAAGGTAAGTCACCTATTGACAGAGACATGCAATTTAATAGTGAAACAAGATTGCATTTTGGAAGTAGTGAGATCTTAATTTCTCCCCTCTCCCCCACAAGGAAATTGAGGGATGACTGTGTATGCCTTCATTTCATAGGACTGTTATAAGAAGTAATCTACTAGGCATGTTTCTATCATATATTTAAAGTGCCTGGCACTTTACGGGTTAATTCACTTCTTATCTGAGATAAATGGAGAAAAGCACTTAATCTGATGTTCTTCCTTTAACAAAGCACCATACACACAAACTGTGCATTGCCCTGTAAATTAAAGTTTAAACTGTCAACTACCAAAGCACGTAATACATATTTTAACAAACTATTCCAGGCATACAATAACATAATGTGTTTAAACACTAAAGACGTAATGTAAACTCTCCTGTGTAACTAGATAGCCTTTCCCATTGCTGCCCTTGAATAACTCTTGGTAAAGAATCCGCCTGCAATGCAGGAGATCCCAGTTTGATTCGTGGGTTGGGAAGATTCATTGGAAAAGCAATAGGCTACCCATTCCAGTATTCTTGGGCTTCTCTTTGTGGCTCAGTTGTTAAAGAATCTGACTGCAATCTAGGAGACCTGGGTTCGATCCACCAGTACTAGTACCCACTTCCACTACTACTACTACTGTTACTATTACTACTACCCTGATTAGATATACCATTCCTATCTTAAAATACCACACTAGGCATTCTTTGAAATTACACTAGTCATTAGATCTTCTAGGAGAGCTTATAAATATATACATTAATAATGCATACTATATCACAAATTCAAAAGGTTTAATAACTATTTTAATACAATTTGTTTTCAATATACAGCCTTGACGTACTCCTTTTCCTATTTGGAACCAGCCTGTTGTTCCATGTCCAGTTCTACCTATTGCTTCCTAACCTGCACACAGATTTCTCAAGAGTCAGGTTAGGTGGTCTGGTATTCCCATCTCTTTCAGAATTTTCCAGTTTGTTGTGATCCACACAGTCAAAGGCCTTGGCATAGTCAATAAAGCAGAAATAGGTGTTTTTCTGGAACTCTCTTGCTTTTCAATGATCCAACAGATGTTGGCAATTTGATCTCTGCTTCCTCTGCCTTTTCTAAAACCAGCTTGAACATCTGGAAGTTCATGGTTCACGTACTGTTGAAGCCTGGATTGGAGAATTTTGAACATCACTTTGCTAGTGTGTGAGATGAGTGCAATTGTGTGGTAATTTGAGCATTCTTTGGCATTACTTTTCTTTGGGACTGGAATGAAAATTGACCTTTTCCAGTCCTGCGGCCACTGCGGAGTTTTCCAAATTTGCCGGCATATTGACTGCAGCACTTTCACAGCATCATCTTTTGGGATTTGAAATAACTCAACTGGAATTCCATCACCTCCACTAGCTTTGTTTGTAGTGATGCTTCCTAAGGCCCACTTGCCTTCACATTCCAGGATGTCTGGCTCTAGGTGAGTGATCACACCATGATTACCTGGGTCATGAAGATCTTTTTTGTATAGTTCTTCTGTATATTCTTGCCACCTCTTAATAGCTTCTGCTTCTGCTAGTTCCATCCCATTTCTGTCCTTTATTGAGCCCATCTTTGCATTTGGTATCTCTAATTTTCTTGAAGCGATCTCTAGCCTTTCCCGTTCTACTGTTTTCTTCTATTTCTTTGCACTGATCACTGAGGAAGGCTTTCTCATCTCTCGCTATTCTTTGGAACTCTGCATTCAAATGGGTATATCTTTCCTTTTAAACCATGCCTCTTAGTCAACAAGACTGGCAACTGTCCCAGAAAAACCTCAGTGTCAATTCACTTTTCCTACTCTGGTTTCTAGTTTCTTCTTAGTTTTTAAACCTTGGAAATCATCCTGACATCCCCACAAGCTCAACTATGCATTTAAAAGGATAGGATTTTGTAGTTCTTCTCATTAAAATTTTCAAAGTATCTGGTATTATACAGTGGGAAGAATTTTCAGCTTGTTTCATTTTCCATTTACTGACAATAGTGTTTATTAATGTATGTTTTATTAAAAAACTATTGTTTACCATATATTCTTACACGTCCTCATTTCAGGAAACTATTCCAAAAAGAAAACCTAGATCACCTGTTAACTCTCATACATTACTGCTGAATTATGAAAACTTAAACTGTAACGTTAATCTACTCTCAGAACAATCAGAAGACTAATCACACATGAGCCAAATGAATTATAATATTCTACCTACCATTAAGTAATACTTAATTTTTATATTTTCATATATAGTCTACTACTTGTCTTGGTAAGTACTCTTATTTTCTGAGGCATACAACATTCATTTCAGTTTTAGCGATTATTGTCTCTCTTCATAAACGGTTAATTAGATTTTAAATACTTGAGTACCCTGTGTCAGGCAATAGGATACGACAAACGTAAGAGACAAGTTTCCTGCTAGTCTAGACCTTCCAATGTAAGAGGCAGAGGCATTAACTTAATAGATATTAAAAAGAGAAAACATTTTTATTTGTATTTATAAAAAGAGTACTTCGAGAGCAAGTACTGGATATAAGACCCAATTCTGTGTGCACAAGCTAGTGTTGTCCCCCACCATAGCAGGCTACCCTAAGCATTGAGATCATGGGCATGGAGCTCTAGTGTTAGAATACCCAAAATGCTTAAGACCACAAGAGTCTGCAGAAAGTGCTAAAGGCAAACTTGGAAATGCAGGATATAGACTGGAGGCAAGGAGGCTCAGAACTTTAATAACGGTGAGCTACGAGATTTAAACTTATTCACTTAAATGTGTTTATTCAACCAGAGTTTAGAGCCTCTGGAAAGTGTATCACTTACAGTAGACCACTGCAGCTGAAACTTGGAATTTACATTGTACCGGATAAGGTAGTTTACAGTACTTAATAGTAAACAAAATGTTTTCTCTCAACTGGTATAGCCAGAAACTGTCACTAGAGGTTAACCAAGACTGTAGCATAATCACTCTACATTGTTACTTAAATTTTAATTTATAATCTACATAAAGATTGTTTCTATGCTATCCACAAGTGTTTTAACATATACAAGACTTGTAAACCTTTTCTCCAGAAAACTCAAACCAAAGTAATTTATTCATGTCTTTCTCTACTGCCTCCATCCTATTTCATTCAAGCTGTCACGATCTCCCTCTGGATTTCTGCAGTAAACCTACTAGCTGTTTCCACACATCTAATCTTATTACCCCTGTACAATGTGTATTCCACTCTGTCCAAATACAGTCAGAATATTTTAACATCAATTTAATCAATTCTATGGTATGCCCACTTCACTGATTCTTAGAAATGTCATTTTCCACATTTTTAACATCTCTGAAATTAGAGTGCATCATACAACTGGAATCTTAGACTCAGTGAAGTACTGTATGTCATAATCCTGTTTAAAACTCTCTACTAGCTTTCTGCAGCCTTTAGGATAAAGGTAGAAAACCCCCATGACCTACGAGGTCCTACACAATACAACCCTTGCCCACTCTCAGAGCCTTCTTTCTTGTCACTCTCATGCTTCCTTTCTCAAGCATGCCATGCCTCTTCCCATTCAGGTCCCTCACACATGCTTCCTTCTATACAGGATGCCCTCCCGTGGGCCTTTTATGCCCGGTTAACGTCCAGTCATTCACACAGGGACAGCACTGTTGACTGCCCCCTACTATAGGTTATATCATCCCCTCCTGCCTATCTGTACAGTGACATGAACTATCTATATGCCTCTTTCAGAGCTCTTAGTCACAAGTAATATTATAGTGAGGCTTATTCTAAAAGCGGTGACAAAATGCCTTTTCAGGGTTCTATCTTTAGCATCTGACAACCTAGCATTGTTCAGCTGCCATGTGTTAAATGAATTCATGAATGTGCTTTCCAAAAACTAAAGTGTGTGTACCTTCTTCACAAGTAGTTAGCACTTCCTCAGGAATAAAATAAATTCTTACGACTTAAAAGAAAGGTAAGGATTAAATTTGGGCCTCTGAGACTCAGTAACTTAACACAACTCAAACACTACAACCAATCTGCAAAGGTCAAGGCTGCCACCATTTTGATTTTTAAAAGGATTTGTTAAAAGCCATTGTAAAAAGTCTGCCAACTACTCATTTACAGGAAAATATAAAGGGGGGGGGGGGGCGCTAGTAACGAAACAGGGACTTCTTCCTCAACAAAAATCTACAACCAATTTTCTTCTACAGAATAAATACACTGAATGCAACTTTTATCTAATTTTGCCTCAAAGTCATCTATACTGTAAATGGAGACTATTTTATGTGTCTATTATAGATTTTTATCCTCCCTGAAAGCTATTGATGACTTATTTTAAGGGAACCTTCTTTAACATTAGAAATATGAGTACAGGACTTCCCTGGTGGTCTAGAGGTTAACTTGGAATGCAGGGGACATTGGTTTGCTTCCTGGTTCAGGAAGATTTCTACATCCCGAGAAGCAACTAAGCCCATAAGCCACAATTACTGAGAGCACCTGCAGCAACTACTGAGCCAGCACCTGATAACTACTAAAGCCCTCAGGCCCTAGAGCCTGTGCTCTGCAACAAGAGAAGCCACCACAATGAGAAGCCCACACACCATCAAGTAGCCCCACTTGCTGCAACTAGAGAAAAGCTCATGTGCAGCAATGTAACACTCACCACACCCCCAAAATTAATATAGATTAAATTAAAAAAAAAAAAACTATGAATACATATTACCGACTAAGTAGGGAAAAAGTCCAACCAAGTAATTTGGTGTTTCTTTCAATAATCTGTTAACTTGTTCTATCTATAAGACTTCTTAATCTAGGACAATTTCACATCTCAGAGAACTACACTATTTTAGCATCCACAAGAATTTGTAAAACAATGTAAAAGAGATGAAAACTAACAGAAGCACACAGACCATAAGCACACCTGGGGCTTCTTAATTAATATTTGTCAAGTGTTTGCTATTTGCACCAACTGGTTGTTTTACTTCTGTTCCCATTCTCAGAAAACCCCTGAGATACAGAAATTTAGAGTCTCCCTCAAATTCACAATGAGAAGCAGAAGCACAAATTAAATGAAGATTTGATTCATAGCTCATGTTCCATTCACTAAACTAGACAAACATATCTTAATTTTTATATAGCTCCTAGAACATTTTTCTTCTCAGAAGAGCCATGTTGATATTTGTTATTAACTAGGGATCACTGAAAAGAACTAGGCACTTTACTAAATTATAAACTACAGTTGAAGGTAAAATAAGAGGAGTATATATTGTTTAAATACTATCATTTGTCAAATATAACAAAAAAGAAGTAAACTCACAGATACAGAGAACACACTTGTGGTTACCACCGGGGGAGGGGGCCAGTATGGCGTTGAGGGGGGTGGGAAGTACAAACTGCTGCGTATATGACAGGCTATACAGATGTGCTGTACAACACAGGAAATACAGCCAATATTTTGTAATAACTGTAAATGGACTGTAACCTTTAAAAGTTATATAAAAAAGAGAGACTTGGACACTTAAAAAAAACATTGCTAAGTGACAAATTATCATGAAGTCAATGGTAAAATTTATTTTTTATTTTATTTTTTGGCCACACCATGCAGCATGTGAGATCTTAGTTTCCTGAGCAGGGACTGAACTCAAGGCCCCTGCATTAGGAGCAGAGTCTTAACCACTAGGGAAGTCCCTATTTCTAACTCTAAGTATCAAAGAAAATTTCGAGCAGATTAACACAGCTGTTGCTTTTTGGCATCTTTTTCTCCAACACTATCAAACTGGGTATTTCTGGGGGCTTGCTACACTCTCCCTACTGCAACACTCATTACCTTCGGTGTAAATGAGAGCTGATGCAGCTAACCCACTCTATTCGTTTCATTCATTCCTTTCCACCTACATAAAACTGTTTTGACAGGCTAAATGAACAAAACCAAGGATCACTGTCACACGGCCTCCCATAACATGCACAGTTCCAGGCAGCTGGGGGTGGAGGTGGGGAGCCTAACAACAAGTGAAACAACCATTCATCTCAGTGCCGTCCAAATAACAGTGCTCAGGAGATTATTTGCTGATGCAATTTCTTCTTGGGTGAGAAATGCAATGTAGAATGACCTACAGCAATTTGACTCTCCAGTTCCTTGCTCTGTATATTTTAAACATCCTCTGGAAGCATTTTCTCATTCCCTAAATTTCAGTATTCTCTAAAACAGCAATCCTATGCCTTCCTATTGATTATTTTATCAGCCGCAGAAACAAACCTTCCAAACAAATTGCTTAACTGAAACAGTGAGCTTGATTTTCATAAAATCAAATCAGAAATATTTCCTTTATTAGTTAATTAACATCTGTACCCCCAGAAAATTTGACACTTGAGACTTATTAACATTTAAACTTCTATGCATTTTATTTTTAGCAATATTCAAAATTTTACTACTAAAATAAGAACACATATGATAAGTCTATCCATCAAAATATGGGTGGAGAGCAGTGTCTGGAGCTCCTTGATTAGAGTATGTGAGGTCAATGCTGGAGTCCTCCCTGTTTATCACTGTCTGCACCACACTGACTTCACACAGCCCTGAGCACCTACTCCATCTTTTCCAGTGATATGAATTGCTGGGTGTTGGAATATGAAATAAAAACTTGTCTTCAGGCATAGAGAACAGCAGTTTGAACCACTGTTTGGGCCCATGCAGCATGGGTTCCAGTAAATATTTACCAAAAATTTAAATTATTATTCTGTATTTTGAAAGAAAGTTATCACATAAATGACTAAGTCCAGATTCCTCTTTTACACAGGCCTTCATGGTCTAAAATAACAATTCAAAGATAGTATTTGAATTGAAATACTTAACAAAGAAAAGTATTTTGTACTCTTAAAGTCTTCTATCTACTAAATACTTTGCTTTTTAACTACAGGTAACATCTTCTTCTTCTTGAAAATCCCCAAATAATCAGACTTGAGGCTTGAAGGCTTGAGGAAAGGTGGGGAAAATAACTAATAGAAGCAAAATAATGATGCTCATGCAAAAACTCTTAACTGTTAACAACAACAACAAAGATTAATAGGGTTTTTAAGGTGTTGTGAAATACCCTGTGAAAATTAAACCTGAGTTTTACATGGCCAAATCTACAGAGTAAAGCCATGGTGGCTCAGTGGTAAAGAACCTGCCTGCAGGAGACACGGGTTTGATCCCTGGGTCGGGAAGATCCCCTGGAGGAGGAAATGACAACCTACTCCAGTATTCTAGTCTACTAAATCTCATGGCCAGAGGAGCCTGGCTGACTATAGTCCATGGAGTCGCAAGAGTCGGACATGACTGAGCGACTAAACAACAAATTCCTTCTACAAATTTCATTATGACCTTCCAATATGATACCCTTAGGAACAGGGTCTATCCTGTAGAGAAGAGAGTCTATTTGAATTTTCCTCAATAGGTCAAGTCATCAAAAGAAGAGCAAAAAAGAACCTAGCTGTTCTAACTCCTCCTCCACTGCTCCCTTCTCCCTCTGGCTCATCTTTATTCGCATTTTATTTTCTTACAAAACGTTCTCTGTTTCAAAGCAGGAAGAAAAAATAACCTACTTACACAAGAAAGTCTAGAGTGCTCTCTCAAACCAGACTTGTGCTAATTTATTTAATAGTTCTACCATTAAGCATCCTCCACGTCATCCCAAATCTGGGCCACAAATAAGTAAACGTGGGGCTTGAGATTCTCACCACCCTTCTTTTTTCAGAGGCACAAAACCAAAAGGAAATAAAAAATATCTAAAGCCTGGTACATATAGAAAGCTTTATGTTAAGACTAAAAAATGTAGCAGATACTTGTAATAGCTGAACCACAAAAGAATAAACATATTTAGTCCTATCAGAAAATAGCTATTTTCACTAAATGACTTACAATATCTATTGTTTATAATACAGCAAAATTCAGAACACTACCTAGTCTCATAAATAGGTTTCATTGAGATAAATTAGATTTATCTGAATGTGAATGCAGTTAACTGAGAGGGCTAAATTCCAATGGTTATCGGGTAGGAACTTATTCTAAAACTTTCTAAGCAAAGAAAAGAAGGCCAAGGGGGGACAAGGAGAGTTGAAGGTGGATGCAAAGATCAAAAAACTCTTGATAATTTACAGGAAGAAAATTTTACACTTCAGAGACAAAAGTTACTCTGCAATGGATACCGAAAACAAAGTCCAAATGAAATGGGGTTGATGTATGGTCACCAAGGGAGAGACCAACGAAACAAAACTTAGTGGGTCATCCTGGTAAGAACTGGCCAGCATTGGGAACTTAAATGTGGTGGGTACACATCACAAAACAGCAAGAGTTTTATCACAGAATTCAGAGTCTGATATCCAAACTGTTTTGTTTTGTTCAGGAAAGAAGTCAATAAAGTCAAGTCCAGTATATAAGAACACGGGCTTCCCTGATGGCTCAGCAGGTAAAGAATCTGCCTGCAATGCGGGAGACCTGGGTTCAATCCCTGGGTTGGGAAGATCCCCTGGAGAAGGAAATGGCAACCCCCTCCAGTATTACTACCTGGTAGATCCCATGGACAGAGGAGCCTGGTACAGTCCACGGGGTCACAAAGAGCCAGACACGACTAAGCATGTAAAAATACAATGCGTGAGCTTTTCTACGTGCCTGACAAGATATTAATCCAAGAAAATTAGAACAAAGCCAAAAAACTTTTAATTAAAAAAAAGGAGAGAAGACTCTTTAACATAGCCATTCATATGAACTTTAAATACTTATATACCCTCTTTTCTTCTAAAATCCTCTCATTAGCTCAGCCTTAACCTCTCTCTTTACCATACCCACTTCCGAGGCAGTGAATTCATACTTAACTTTACAAGGAAACTCAGAAGTACAGACAGCAGTAAGATTTGAAGAGTAAGGAATGAAAAACAAACCCAGAAAGCCTGATTTGCACAAGTACATCCATCTTTAGAGTTTTATATTGAGAATGAATACTTGATATCCTCATGCTTATCAAGGTCAAGACTATTTTAATGTACTGTTTTACCAATTCTGGAGTACAAATTATTATTTACAAATGTCTACTGGACATTTTACAGTCAAAACTTCGATGTATCTCCTACTCTACAAAGTTTCTTCCACAAATCAGCTTATCCACTTCAATTTCCTTGTTTCTCTCTGTCTTTCCAAGTAGTAAAGGTGGAATCTCCTTTAATCTCTGAAATTTCATCATTTTCCACATGTCCTTTACATTATTGCAACCCAGTAAAAGGTATAACTACGTCCTATCAAAAAATCTATCGCCTAATTACGCTTTTTTCCACCTCATTCTATCCTTTAGATTCATATGTTCTCCAAAATACTTTTTAATCACACCAAGTCCCCTGCTCTGAAATAGTAAGTGTAAAATTAGCCAGTCAATTTTGCCTCATTACAAGAATCCTCTGGGGTAGCCAAGGATTCTCATGCACTGCCCTCACCCTAGTGAATCAATCAACAGGGGAAAGAATTTCTTACAACCACTAAGTTTGGGAAACCCTCGGGTACATCAAATCCATGTTCCAAAGCCACTCAGATCCAACTTTTCTTCTACACTTTCCAAAACAACCCATACAGGTAGGAATGAATACTGTAATCCACACAGCATACTCATCTCTTCTTCTGCACTCCTGTAACTAAAGAAACTGCCATGAGTTTTCTTGCTGTAAAATGCAAACATCATCCTTCTTGACTAAGTTATTCTGAGGAATCGACATACTGCATGCAAACTTTTAAAACTGTGTAAATCATTACACAAAAGAACAGAATTTTTATGTCAGATACTTCATTCATAGGGATTTATTCGATATATATTCATGAATACAATTCACAGTTGGCCAATTTTACACTGCAGTGGAATAGACTACTGAAGAAGTCATCTGGAGAAGTTAGCATTTTCTTAATTTGGGACTGCAAGACATATCAAGAATGGGTAAAACAATTCTGGAACCTGAAGTCAAGTGGACCTTAAGAAGCATCACTATGAACAAAGCTAGTGGAGGTGACGGAATTGAATTCCAGCTGAGCTATTTCAAATCCTAAAAGATGATGCTGTTCAAGTGCTGCAGTCAATATGCCAGCAAATTTGGAAAACTCAGCAGTGGCCACAGGACTGGAAAAAGTCAGTTTTCATTCCAATCCCAAAGAAAGGCAATGCCAAAGAATGTTCCAACTACCACACAATTGCACTCATCTCACACACTAGCAAAGTAATGTTCAAAATTCTCCAAGCTAGGCTTCAACAGTACATGAACTGTGAACTCCCAGAGGTTCAAGCTGGTTTTAGAAAAGGCAAAGGAACCAGAGATCAAATTGCCAACATCCACTGGAACATCGAACAAGCAAGAGAGTTCCAGAAAAATATCTACTACTGCTTTACTAACTACACCAAAGCCTTTGAGTGTGTGGATCACAACAAAATGTGGATTGTTCTTCAAGAGATGGGAATACCAGACCAACTGACCTACCTCCCGAGAAATCTGCATGCAGGTCAAGAAGCAACAGTGAGAACTGGACATGGAACAACAGACTGGTTCCAAATTGGGAAAGGAGTATGTTAAAGCTGTATACTGTCACCCTGCTTATTTAACTTACATGCAGAGTATGTCATGTGAAATGCCGGGCTGGATGAAGCACAAGCTGGAATCAAGATTGCCAGAAGAAATATCAATAACCTCAGATACGCAGATGACACCACCCTTATGGCAGAAAGTAAGAAGAACTAAAGAGCCTCTTGATGAAAGTGAAAGAGGAGAGTGAAAAAGTTGGCTTAAAAGTCAACATTCAAAAAAAAAAAGTCAACATTCAGAAAACTAAGATCATGGCATCTGGTCCCATCACTTCACAGCAAACAGATGGGGAAACAATGGAAACAGTGATAAAGACTTAATTTTGGGGGGCTCCAAAATCACTGCAGATGGTGACTGCAGCCATGAAATTAAAAGATGCTTGCTCCTTGGAAGAAAAGCTATGACCAACCTAGACAGCATATTAAAAGGTCTGTCTAGTCAAAGCTATGGTTTTTCCAATAGTCATGTACGACGTGAAGGTTGGACTATAAAGAAAGCTGAGCGCTGGAGAAGACTCTTGAGAGTCCCTTGGACTGCAAGGAGATCAAACCAGTCCATCCCAAAGGAAATCAGTCCTGAATATTCACTAGAAGGACTGATGCTGAAGCTGAAACTCTATCCAATACTTCGGCCACCTGATGTAAAGAACTAACTCACTTGAAAAGACTCTGATGCTGGGAAAGACTGAAGGCAGGAGGAGAAGGGGATGACAGAGGATGAGAGGGTTGGATGACATCACTGACTCAATGGACATGAGTTTGAACAAGCTCCAGGAGTTGGTGAAGGACAGGGAAACCTGGCATACTGCAGTCATGGGGTCATGAAGAGTAAGACACGACTCAGTGACTGAAGTGAACTGAAAAAAATTCTGTGCTCGACTTAGAGAATGAATTACAAATTTATATACATATGAAAGTGAAAGAAAGTGTTAGTCATTCAGTCGTGTTGGACTCTTGGTGACCCCATGAACTGTAGCCCACCAGACTCCCCTATCCATGGAATTCTCCAGACAAAAATACTGGAATGGGTTGCCATTTCCTTCTCTAGGGGATCTTCCTGATCCAGGGATCAAACCCAGGTCCTCCTGCATTGCAGGCAGATTCTTTACTGTCTGAGCCATGGGTTTCCCAAGTTATATGTGTATATTCTGGTTCAACTAGTTGAACAGAAGATTTAAGGCAATTTGCTTTTTTAATTAACTACATTAGCAACCAGATGATAACCTAAGTGGCAGTTTATAAATTCAAGTCATTGTTAATTTTGTTAATAAACTAAGTTTGGCTGTAAGCAGGTTGGCATGCCCTAAAATGTCAGCAAATTTCCCAATTAGTTACTCTGAATTCCTTTAGCAGTTAAAGGGAGTATTTCTGCAGTTATCATTTGTAATTAAAGACATTCTCATAGGAATAAAGTATTTATAAAGGAAAACTGCATTATAACTGCAAAATAAACATTAATTTGATTTCAGTTTAATTTGCAAAACTGAAAGTGTATTTTGATTTTATAGTTGTTTAAGATCTATAAAACACAAAGAATATATATTGTTTTCTACTTACACAAATAATATGTTAACAATTTAAGTTAACTTCAAACCCATTAGGAGGCTACCATAAAAACAAAAAACAAAAACAACTTAGAAATTTAAATGTTAGCAAAAATACAGAGAAACTGGAACCTTTGGGCATTATTGATAGAAATATAAAATGGTATAGCCACTGTGGAAAAGTGTGGCAAATTTACTCAAAAATCTAAACAGAATTAGCATATAATCCAGCAATTCCACCTCTAGGTTTATACCCAAAGAAACTGAAGCTGAGACTCACACAGATAACAACTTTTATACCACTGTTCATTGCAGCAGTATTCACAGTAGACATAGTGTGGAAACACCCCAACTGCCCAACAACAGATGAATGGAAAACAAAACCTGGTAAATATGTAAAATGGAATACTACTGAACCAAATAAAACTGTCGTATTTGTCAGTCATAATGACTGAATACAGTAGTATGAGTCAATCTTATGTATGACTGAATTATTTTCCTTTTCATGTCTTCTCCCAGCAGTGTGGAAGGTACCTTATTTCATTCTATCAGAGTTTCCTTTACTTGTCCAACAACACTCTTTGCCTTACATCTAGAGTCAGGCTCTCTGGAGTGCCTTACAGTAGTTTAAACCATGTTTACCACCTTCCTTACCTCTTCTTGCTACAGTTATCTGGAAATTGATTAATGCTTCCTTTTTGATTCCATAGACCATTCATCACAAATTCCCTTTACAGCCATGCTTACACTTTTAACAACTTCATTTATATTGTCAGTCATTATAAAATAGCTTCAATTCTCGATGCCTTAAGTCTTGTTTCAATACTCTAATTCCTTTAAATAGTACACGCCATGGTCTTCTGGGAGTCTGACTTTGCATCTTTAGTATTAATAAATAACTGTATTTCTCCACATGGACATTTATAAGCTGCCCTTTTTCCTAATCTTTAAAGTTCAATTATTTTGCTAGAGTCTTTGTCTAAGATGTGTATTTGTTGGTTTTTGATGAGAATGAAGTAATGAGTTCTTTCTGTCTGTATGCAAAGAACTTTTTTAACTCAGAAAAATCATCTTCTAGGCTATCAATTATTGGTCCCTTTAGAAACTCAACTATCCATAAATTGTTTCTCTCTTCTTTGAATTCACTTCTCATTATTATTGACTTTCTGTGGCATCTGCTTTTTTTTAAATGATATTCAATGTAGATTTAAATTCTGCTATTGTTGTCTTGAATTGTCTTCTCAAGCCCCCCTTAAAGTAGTCTTATCTTCTTTCTCTCATGCCAGAAATCCAAGTTTCCATGCATCTTACTGAATACGTTAGCATTTTAATTTATACTTTTGGATCCTGCATGATTCTTCCGAATTCTCTTATACCCATGCTTTTTTCTTTTGGCTCTTTCTTGAACGAAGATCGATCTTCCAAACTTGTGTTTATAGCCCCACTGTGAGCCACACATATGGAAGGCAGGTGACTGGGAGGGGAAAAAAAATTGACAGCCATGCAGCAGGAAACCTGAATGCTAGAGAAAAGCTCAATGATTTTGTATTTTTTCTCTTTAAAATATTAAAAACTCATTGCCAAATTACAAGGTGATCAAAAAAGATGAAGCCAAAAATGTGGGGCGGGAGGGGAGAGGCGGGAGAGAGAAAAAGATTTAGAACTGTCAGTTCAGTTCAGTCACTCAGTCGTTGTGTCCGACCCCATGGACTGCAGCACGCCAGGCCTCCCTGTCCATCACCAACTCCCGGAGTTTATTCAAACTCATGTCCATTGAGTCAGTGATGCCATCCAACCATCTCATCCTCTGTCGTCCCCTTCTCCTTCCCCCTTCAATCTTTCCCAGCATCAGGGTAACTTTTCAAATGAGTCAGTTCTTCGCATCAGATGGCCAAAGTACTGGAGTTTCAGCTTCAGCATCAGTCCTTTCACCATACAAATAAATATGCCCCAGAAAAAAAAAAGAAAGAGAGAGAATAGGGAAAAAAAAAAAACAGGAGTAAAAATCAGCACATTCCCCAAAGCAGCAAAACATTTACAAGGGTCCATTAACAAACTGCCCAACACAAAGGATGGCATAGAAAAGTTAAAAACAAAAAGGATGCTCATGAGAACCAATTATTCCAAGTTAATAGAGGCTGATAACAAATTTTTAAAGGATTTACGTGTGATATTATGGTTTTAGGATTCTTTCCATAATCTTTTCTAAAGGAAATCGACCATTTTTTCTTAGTATATTATATGACAGTAACCTTATTTTTATCCTAAATTTACTATTTAGTTCTCTTGTACATGCCTCATTTTAACAGACAACAGGTAGACCAATATATTAACACACTGTCCTTCATAATTTTATAGATTTTTCAGGTCATCCAATTTTGCTAAGCTCTGCCTTAAATAGTTCTTTCATAGACAGCTGACAATCTGGTAACTCAATGATTCTAAAAACCACAAAGAAAAGGTCTGACTTGTTCTTCATGACATAGCCCTTTAATGACTTGGCAACCACCATCATTGCTAGACCCCAGAGATTTTATTCTTTAGATGGAGAGGGCTGGCTGTGCTCCACTGCTTCAAGTTTATTCCTTAGCAGTAGGAGGATGACACAAGTGTCTTGGCCTTATTTCTTAATTACAGTAGCTACAATGTATTACTCACCAAGAACTAGTTACCATACTAAAGAGTCCATATGTAGTCCCATTTATTCTGTGTATCAACCCTTTTAGGGAGATGCTATCATTATCTTCATCTTACAAATGAAGAAAATGGAGGCTTTTAATGACCTAGCTGGAATCTGAATCCAAATCATGTCTCTTTTCCTCAGTTCAGTTCAGTCGCTCAGTCGTGTCCTACTCTTTGCGACCCCATGAATCGCAGCACGCCAGGCCTCCCTGTCCATCACCAACTCCCGGAGTTCACTCGAGACTCACATCCATCGAGTCAGTGATGCCATCCAGCCAGTCTTTTCCTCAGACTTCCATAAAAACTCCACAAGGACAGAATAGTCACAGAAAAATGGTTACCATTTTTAAAAGATGAATATATATTTGTGCAAAGGTCTGGAGAACCGGAAGCACATGAAAATGCAAAAAATACATGGTTGCCTCCGGGAACAGCAGTGAAAGCAGGACGACACAGACAAGGAGAAACTTTCAGGTTCTGTTGTAAACATCTGCATACAGCTTTATTATTAAACAATTCAAATTTATTCCTATGTGCATGGTTTTCTCTTACAAGAGTCACAGATTACAAAAATAATAAGAAAAAAAAAGTCTTATTAACCAGAAGTAAAATTACTATGGTTCTGTGCTAAGCTCTTCCACCTTTGTATCTTTGCTCTTCCTCAGCCTGTAACACATGTATTTCCCTCCCCGCCTTCACTTGGCTAATTTCTTCCGCCAGAAAACGCATATATATGGAATTTAGAAAGATTGTAACAATAATCCTGTGTACGAGACAGCAAAAGAGACACTGATGTATAGAACAATCTTATGGACTCTGTGGGAGAGGGAGAGGGTGGGAAGATTTGGGAGAATGGCATTGAAACGTGTAAAATATCACGTATGAAACGAGTTGCCAGTCCAGGTTCGATGCACGATACTGGATGCTTGGGGCTAGTGCACTGGGACGACCCAGAGGGATGGTATGGGGAGGGAGGAGGGAGGAGGGAGGAGAGTTCAGGATGGGAAACACATGTGTACCTGTGGCGGATTCATTTTGATATTTGGCAAAACTAATACAATTATGTAAAGTTTAAAAATAAAATAAAATTAAAAAAAAATTTTTTTTTCAGAGATTAAAAAAAAAAAGAAAAAGAAAACATCCTTGACAAACTCTTGCACTTTGAGGGGGAGGTAGGAAGTAGTAGTGCTTCGGATTTACCCAGATGGTTAAGAAAGTTCCTGTCCTTAGGAAGACAGACAGTTCAGTATAATGGGAAATCCTACAGTTCTTCTCTTCCATTGTGCGGACTCTGGCTACAAGGCTGAGTAAAATCAAACTGCTATTCCCAACTGAAGCCCAGTAGTGGGATATTATGATGCATATTTAAACCTGGACTAACAAATGATTTTCAATCCCCAAAAAATAAAGTCTGACACTGTTTCCACTGTTTCCCCATCTATTTCCCATGAAGTGATGGGACCAGATGCCATGATCTTTGTTTTTTCAATGTTGAGCTTTAAGCCAACTTTTTCACTCTCCACTTTCACTTTCATCAAGAGGCTTTTGAGTTCCTCTTCACTTTCTGCCATAAGGGTGGTGTCATCTGCATATCTGAGGTTATTGATATTTCTCCTGGCAATCTTGAATCCAGCTTGTGCTTCATCCAGCCCAGCGTTTCTCATGATGTACTCTGCATAGAAGTTAAATAAACAGGGTGACAACATACAGCCTTGACATACTCCTTTTCCTATTTGGAACCAGTCTGTTGTTCCATGTCCAGTTCTAACTGCTGCTTCCTGACCTGCATACAGGTTTCTCATAAGGCAGGTCAGGTAGTCTGGTATTCCCATCTCTTTCAGAATTTTCCACAGTTTATTGTGATCCACACAGTCAAAGGCTTTGGCATAGTCAATAAAGCAGAAATAGGTGTTTTTCTGGAACTCTCTTGCTTTTTCGATGATCCAGCAGATGTTGGCAATTTGATCTCTGGTTCCTCTGCCTTTTCTAAAACCAGCTTGAACATCTGGTAGTTCACGGTTCACATATTGCTGAAGCCTGGCTTGGAGAATTTTGAGCATTACTTTACTAGCGTGTGAGATGAGTGCAATTGTGTGGTAGTTTGAGCATTCTTTGGCATTGCCTTTCTTTGGGATTGGAATGAAAACCGACCTTTTCCAGTCCTGTGGTCACTGCTGAGTTTTCCAAATTTGCTGGCATATTGACTGCAGCACTTTCACAGCATCATCTTTCAGGATTTGAAATAGCTCAACTGGAATTCCATTACCTCCACTAGCTTTGTTTGTAGCGATGCTTTCTAAGGCCCACTTGACTTCACATTCTAGGATGTCTGGCTCTAGGTGAGTGATCACATCATCATGATTGTCTTGGTCATGAAGATCTTTTTGGTACAATTCTTGTGTTTTCCTGCCACCTCTTCTTAATATCTACTGCTTCTGTTAGGTCCATAACATTTGTGTCCTTTATTGAGCCCATCTTTGCATGAAATGTTCCCTTGGTATCTCTAATTACCTTGAAGAGATCTCTAGTCTTTCCCATTCTGTTGTTTTCCTGTATTTCTTTGCACTGATCGCTGAGGAAGGCTTTCTTATCTCTTCTTGCTATTCTTTGGAACTCTGCATT
>NW_011494785.1:4297174-4321631 GCF_000754665.1 Bison bison bison | reverse complement strand
TTTTTTTGGGGGGGGGGGGGGAGCCTCCAAAATCACTGCAGATGGTGACTGCAGCCATGAAATTAAAAGACGTCTACTCCTTGGAAGAAAAGTTATGACCAACCTAGATAGCATATTGAAAAGCAGAGACATTACTTTGCCAGCAAAGGTCTGTCTAGTCAAAGCTATGGCTTTTCCAGTAGTCATGTATGGATGTGAGAGTTGGACTGTGAAGAAGGCTGAGCGCCAAAGAGTTGATGCTTTTGAACTGTGGTGTTGGAGAAGACTCTTGAGAGTCCCTTGGACTGCAAGGAGATCCAACCAGTCCTTTCTGCAGGAGATCAGCCCTGGGATTTCTTTGGAAGGAATGATGCTGAAGCTGAAACTCCAGTACTTTGGCCACCTCATGCGAAGAGTTGATTCACTGGAAAAGACCCTGATGCTGGGAGGGATTGGGGGCAGGAGGAGAAGGGGACGACAGAGGATGAGATGGCTGGATGGCATCACTGACTCGATGGACGTGAGTCTGAGTGAATTCTGTGAGTTGGTGATGGACAGGGAGGCCTGGCGTGCTGCGACTCATGGGGTCGCAAAGAGTAGGACATGACTGAGCAACTGAACTGAACAAATGATTCCCGTATCACCACACACATAAAAATACAAAGACTAAAAACAGCCAACACTCTTGCAATTTAAGATTAGAAATGGAGAGAAAATTATCAGCAAAGGACATATCAGTCATTTTAATGTGTGTTAGCTGCTCAGTCGTGTACAACTCTTTGCAATGCCAAAGACTGTAGCCTGCCAGGCTCCTCTGTCCATGGGATTTCCCAAGCAAGAATACTGGAGTGGATTGCCATTTCCTTCTCCAGGGGGTCTTCCCAACCCAATCCAACCTGGGTCTCCTGCATTGCAGGCAGATTCTTTATCATCTGAGCCATCAGGGAAGCCCAATCATATTAATAGTTAATGTTATATACTTTAGTACAATGTTCTGTGCTAAATAAGCTACAGACAAGTTTATCTGCCCCACTCAATATTTTTCACAAAGTAAATAATAAACACCTGAAAACTAAAATGGCTGACCATTTTATGACAAGTTATGATGACAGTGATCAAGAAATTCAAGAAGACAAAGTGGTTGTCTGAGGAGGTCTTAAAAGAGCTAAGAAGAGAAGCAAAAGGCAAAGGAGAAAGGGAAAGATATACTCAACTGAAGGCAGAATTCCAGCAAATAGCAAGGAGAGATAGGAAAGCCTTCTCAAGTGACCAACACAAAGAAAGAAAACAATGGAATGAGAAAGACTAGAGATCTCTTTAAGAAAATCGGAGATACCAAGGCAACAAACATTTCATACAAAGATAGGCGCAACAAAGGACAAAAACAGAAGGATCTAACAGAAGTAGAAGAGATTTTGAAAAGATGGCAGGAATACACTAAAGAACTATACAAAAAAGCTCCTAATGATCCACTTAACCACAATGGTGTGATCACTCACCCAGAGCCAGACATCCTTGACTGTGAAGTCACGTGGGCTTTAGGAAGCATCACTATGAACAAAACTAGTGGAGGTGATGGAATTCCAGCTGAGCTATTTCAAATCTTAAAAGATGATGCTGTTCAAGTGCTGCACTCAATATGCCAGCAAATTTGGAAAACTCAGCAGTGGCCACAGGACTGGAAAAGATCAGTTTTCATTCCAATCCCAAAGAAAGGCAATGCCAAAGAATGTACAATTGCACTCATTTCACATGTCAGCAAGATTATGCTCAAAATCCTTCAGGCCAGGCTTCAACAGTACACGAATCGAGAACTTCCAGATGTACCAGGTGGTTTTAGAAAAGGCAGAGGAATCAGAGATGAAATTGCCAACATATGCTGCATCACAGAAAAGGCAAGGGAATTCCGAAAAAACATCTGCTTCACTGACTATGCTAAAAGCCTTTGAGTGTGTGGATCACAACAAACTGTGGAATATTCTTCAAGAGATGAGAATACCATACCACATTACTTTCCTCCTGAAAACCCTGTATGCAGAACAAAAAGCAACAGTTAAAACTGGACATGGAACAATAGAGTGGTTCCAAACTGGGAAAGAATATGTCAAGGCTTATGTGTACTGTCATCCTGCTGATTTATGTACTCTTCTATGCAGAGTACATCATGTGAAATGCCAGGCTGGATGAATCACAAGCTGGAATCAAGATTGCTAGGATAAATATCAATAACCCCAGATATGCAGATGACAATACCCATATGGCAGAAAGCAAAGAACTAAAGAGCCTCTTGATGAAAGTGAAAGAGGAGAGTGAAAAAGTTGGCCTAAAACTCAACATTCAAAAAACTAAGACCATAGTATCCAGTCCTATCACTTCATGGCAAACAGATGGGGAAAATGTGGAAACAGTGTCAGATTTCATTTTTCTTGGGCTCCAAAATCAATACAGAGGGTGACTGCAATCGTGAAATTAAGAGATGCTTAGAAGAATCGCTATGACAAACCTAGACAGTGTATTAAAATGCAGAGACATTACTTTACCAACAAAAGTCTGTATAGTCAAAGCTATGGTTTTTCCAATAGTCATGTATGGATGTGAGAGCTGGACCATAAAGATGACTGAGTGCCAAAAAACTGACGCTTTCGAACTGTGGTGTTGGAGAAGACTCCTGAGAATCCCTTGGACAACAAGATCAAACCAGTCAATCCTAAAGGATATCAACCCTGAATATTCATTGGAAGGACTGATGCTGAAGCTCCAGTACTTTGACTACCTGATGCAAAGAGCTGACTCCTTAGAAAAGACCCTGATGCTGGCAAAGACTGAAGGCAGGAGGAGAAGGGGGTGACAGAGGATGAGATGCCTGGATGGCATCATGACATGAGTTTGAGCAAATTCAGGGAAATAGTGAAGGACAGAAAAGTCTGGCATGCTATAGTTCACAGGGAGGCAAAAAGTTGGACATGACTTAGTGACTGACCACCACCAACACGATGGCTCAGACAATGAAGAATCAGCCTGTAGTGCAGGAGACCCAGAGTTAATCCCTGGACTGGAGGAATCCTGGAAGAAGGGAATGGGTACCCACTCCAGGATTCTTGCCTGGGAAATTGCATGGACAGAGGAACCTGGCAGACTACAGTCCATGGGGTTGCAAAGAGTCTGACACGATTGAGCGACTAACACTGCATGCATGAAATGTACTCCCCCTCCTCCTTTTGCTTTTTTCTTTAAAAAACAAAACAAACAAAAAAAAAACCCACCTCTTTCATGCAAAGTACCTCTTGGCCAAATATAAACTTGAACCAGAATTACAGAAAAGCACACATCTAGATTTTGGGTAAATTAAGGACTATGTTGTACAAGAAGTTCTTACCATATAAGTCTTACAAACAACCAACGTTTATAACAGCATTCTGATATGGCTAAAATTTTGAGTATACACACGAAAATTTCCATTTAAGCCTATTTGTGTAGTAATTGCCTCTTTTTCTTAGTTACAAGAAACATTTTTTAATATGTTTCATAATTAAAAACAATAAAACTCTATTACCAACATTTCTAGATTTCTTTTCCAAGTTTGCAACTTCATTAACAATATACTATGGTATTATGCCATCCACGAAATTTATAATACCCCACCAACCCTAACAGAAACAATTTTATGTCCCTTTTTAAAATACTAGCTCTCTATAATTTAAAAAGATCGAAAGACAATCATGTTTCGCATCTTAACAGCACATTTTCCTTAGTTTTCCACTGCAGCTGCAATTCATCACCCTAAACACCACAGTTTCTAAACCTAGCTCTGCCTCTGCCGCTAAGTCGCATCAGTCATGTCCGACTCTTTGCGACCCCATGGACTGTAGAAACCTAGCTCCACTCACCAAATAATATCAAGCAAATCATTTAATCTTCTCGGATTTCTACATCTTCACCTCTAAAATTATAAGGACAAGATCAGCCAGTGCCAAAGATGTACTAAAGTTCCATTCCAAAAAAAGAGAGAGAGAAAGGAAGAAAATGAAGAGAAGGGAAGAGAAAGAGGGAAGGAAGGGAATGAGGGAGGGAAGGAAGAAAGAAACAGACAAAGTAACATTTAGGTCCTAAACTGGAATCTCCCAAAGTTTAAAAAAAAATGTTAATACTAAGGTATGGGACATTGAAAGATTTTTGTCACTTTAAAACAGTGATTAGCAGTTTCCTATAAGGCCTCTGTCTCACAGAAAACATTTCATTCAACTAACTGCTACATGTTCCTTTTAAAGCTCACCACACAGACAAACATAGAAAGTGAAGACAGATTCACAGGGAAATATATTAAACATGTTTACTATTCTTAACAAAGAAAAGACAAACAGCAAAGAGGATGGCTTAGAAGGCTAAAGCAAAGTCTCCCTACCAACCTTCTCTGTTCACAAAACTTCAGTTTAGAAACCACTTTATCCACAAGCATTCTGTCTCCTCCTACTTGAAGTTCCTTCCCATCCCTCAAGACTAAGTAGCAGGCATTGTCCACTGCCTACTCACCATTCCCAAACTCCTCCTTGCTAACAGTGTTCACTTACTTGGTTCAAGCATCCACCTTGCGACAGAAGAGAAGCAGGTCCTACCTCCAGTCCAAGGAAAGGAATCACGACTGGCCTAAACCAGTCGCAGAGTCCCATTCCCAAGACTTGAATTAGGCATGGGCACATAACCACAACTCTGGCCAGTGAGACAAGAGACAATCTGAAAGAAATGGTTTCTTCTGCTGCTGAACACCGTCCAGGTCACATGTGATGCCTGAGACTGGCACCAAGGGGCACTGGCCCGAGAATGGCAAAGATACTGCTGATGACATGACTGAATCAACCTATCTGGAAATGCCCTATCTTTTATGAAAGATTATAAATCTTTATTCACTAAAGCTGGCCTTTTGGCTACTTGCTGCCAGAAACATCCTGAAAACTCTCAGCACTTTCAGAAGACACTTTTATCAAAGTAGATGTATCTAAAAACACTATCACAGGACTTATCACAGACTATTTGTGACTTAGAATGCCTCCTTGATTTTCTCAGTGTATAAGCTGAGAATATAACCTCAATACATGTTCTGTGAATAAGTGCGCTGGTGTATGTGTGTAAGGTGTACATCTGACATATTACAAAACATACCAAGAAAGAGTATCAAATTCACTTGGGAAATGTTGGTAAAAACTAAATTAAACAGGCTTCTTTAATGCAGGACTTCTTATGAATCTACAATACACAATATCCACTCAACTCCCAAATATTAGGAAAAAGCAATTTCAGGCAATGGAAAGTAAAGTGAATATCAACTTGTTTCATAAAAACAACTCATGGCAGCACACAAAAAGCAGATTTTTATGTATGATTGGGTGGGGAAATATGGTGGGTACATGCAAGGGTTAATGCAGCCAAATGCAGGAGTCAGCCAGACTATCCAAACATCAGGATGAGATGGCGGCCCACATGAAGGCAATGGGCTGATACATGATCCTCAAACATTAGCTAATTAAGTAGTCTAACAAGGTAAGAATATATGGATTTAAGCAACATGATGAACAAATGCAGAATATTTTCCTCTAATAAATAATAGAGCACATGATCATAGAACTTCAACTTCCTCTAAAGGAGAGATGACAGAAACCAACCATAAGTTATTCTCTGGCCATATGCAATAAACCTAGGATTCTGATTTACCTAAATGAAAACATCTAAATACCAACATCGGAGTTCCAAAAGATTCCCCAACAGCCCGGTCAGATCACAGTGAGACACAGAATAAACAAGCCCCAGCCATTAAACTGCTTATCCGTTTCTCAATGCCTAATTCCAATGCCAGCAAGCACCTTGAGGTTCATCAACTTGAAGAAAACATTTAAAATTAAGGAGCAACTAAACTCAATAAAAAAAATACCTGGGAAAAAGTAGAAGCTAGGAAAAGAGTTGAAAACTTCAAGGAAAAAAGAGAAAAAATTCTCAAATGAGAAAAGCTTGTATACACGATACAAGTTGACTTATTTTTTTTTTAAATAAAACCCCTTGGAAGTTAAAAAATATGACAGCAAAAATGAAATAGCATGGTTAAGCCAAGATTTTCTAAGACGAAAACTAGAGAAAAAAAGACATTAAAATACAAGAGAAAAAAAGACAAGGAAATTATTAGACCATTGTTTTAGAAGAACCAATATACATATGTAATAACAGGAGTTCAGAAGGAGCAACAGGGAAAATCAGTTCAGTTCAGCTGCTCAGTCATGTCTGACTCTTTGCAACCCCATGAACTGCAACATGCCAGGCTTCCCTGTCCTTTACCAACTTCATGGAAAATAAAGGGTAATAAATAAAGCAACAAAGTAAAAATTATCTGCTGATGGCCAAGGAATTTTCAGACACAAAGAGCCACATGGAAAAATTAGGCCCACACCAAGAAATGGCAACCCACTCCAGTGTTCTTGCCTGGAGAATCCCAGGGATGGGGGAGCCTGGTGGGCTGCCTTCTATGGGGTCACACAGTCAGACAAGACTGAAGCGACTTAGCAGCAGCAGCAGCAAGGCACATCACTGAAGACAAGCCGAGAGACCTAGAATCTTTGCTAGAGAAAAAGTATGTTACAAGGGACAGAGAATCCTACCAGCAGCAGACTTCACAGCAACATTAAAGTTAAAACAAATTATAGATTCTTTAGGAAAACTATTTCCAATCTAGAATTTGGTATCTAAATTGCCAATTAAGGAAGGGAGGAAAAGTGAAGATACTCTCAGAAAATGCAAGGTTTCAAAAATATATATATCTCCCAAATACCCTTTCTGAGACAAATATTAAGGTACACTTCAAAAATAAGGGAAGAGACCAAGAGAAAGAAATGGAATTCTGTAAACAGGACCCACCATTAGCTAGAGATAAAAGAATTGAGCGAATGAGCGAAAGGAGACCCCTAACCCGGGCATCAACCTGGAAAGCAAGCAATATGGATTGGCGAACGTTGTTAAGTCTCTAAAAGAGGAATCTCCAAAATGGAAGAATATCTAGAAGATTCAACACACTGACAGAAGATTTAAACAACCAGGAGAAGAACTTTAGGGGGAAAAATGAAACACATAGAAACTAAACAAAAACTCCAGAGAAAGCAAAAGGTTGTACAATAAGTGAAAACTAATCATATATTACTAGGCTCAACTTTGCAGAGCATTTACATAGTCATAAGGATGTAAACAAAGAGTCAGACACAACTGGGCAACTGAACAAGGATGTAAACACTAAATATTTCAACTTCTTTGCAGGAGATGACAGAAAAGGATACATGACAGATGTGGGAGTAACCCACGGAGAGAATCAAAAAGACAGTATCAAAAGTTGAAAAAACAAAACAAAACCCTACAACTGCAGAATGTTAAGTAGATATATGGAGTAAATATCTACAGAAATAACTTAAAAAAAAAAAAAGAACCCTGCAAGTAGGTATCTCTGAGGACTAGGAAATTCGAAGAGGAAGGTGGAAAGAGAATGGTGGCTGCTTTTTCGGCAATAAGCCTCACAGAACTATTTATCTCTACCAATTATGTAAGCAAGCAACCTATCATAAAATTAAATGTGCGTCCCCAGTTATATATGTTTGCTACGGTATAATCTGAATACATGGACTAAATGTTCCCTCAAAATGATTAAGTAATTTATGATATGGTTATACTATTATACTTTGAAAGCTGCAAAATTGTCAGTGTGATACAGAAAATTATCAAGTTTTAAATTTAAGCAGGAAGGGGTAGAGGTGGTAACAGTATTTCAACTTTTGCAAAAAGCTGTTAATTTCTACAAAAATTCATTGGTGACTGCTATAATGTGTACAGGGTTTCTTTCTGGAGTGATAAAAATGTTGTAAACTGCTTGTGGTGTAAGCCGCACAACCCTGTGAATATACTGAAAGCAAAGCTGTACACTGTGGATGGGTGAATTTATGGTATGTGAGTATCTCAGTAAAGCTACCGAAAAAATGAATGAGGAACACAGGTACAAAAACAATTAAGTGAAGGACAGTCTTTTCACCAAATGGTGCTATCACAATTAGATAGCCACGTGCAAAATAATGAACTTCAATCTATACCTCTTACCATATTCAAATAGACCTAAATGCAAAACCTAAAATTATAAAATCTCTAAAACTGGGTTAGGTGAAGCTTTCTTAGATATGACACCAAAAGGATAATCCAAAAAAACCAAACTGACAAGACTTCACCAAAATTAATAACTACTGATTCTTTACAGACATGTTGCTAAGTCACTTAAGTTGTGTCCAACTCTATGTGACCCCATAGATGGCAGCCGACCAGGCTCCCGTCCCTGGGATTCTCCAGGCAAGAACACTGGAGTGGGTTGCCATTTCCTTCTCCAATGCATGAAAGTGAAAAGTGAAAGTGAAGTCGCTCAGTCGTGTCCAACTCAGCGACCCCATGGACTGAAGCCCACCAGGCTCCTCCGTCCGTGAGATTTTCCAGGCAAGAGTACTGGAGTGGGGTGCCATTGCCTTCTCCATACAGACATGTTAAGAAAATAAAAAAAAAAAAAACAAGCCACAGACTGTAAGAAAACACTTATAAATTCTTACACCTATTAAAAGACTTGCATTTAGAATACATAAAGGACTCGAAAAACAAACCGATTTTTTAAAAGGTGGGCAAAATATTTTAACAGACATGTCACCAAAGATACACAGAAGGCAAAGCAGCACAAGAAAAAGATGCTCAACTACATTAGTCATTAGGGAAACACAAATAAAAACCATGACATACCACTACACACCTATAAAAATACCTACAATTAAAGACTGACCATACCATGTATTAGGGAGAATGCTATATCAACTGAATTCCTATATCCTGCAGGCAGAAATGTAAAATAACACACTTAAAAAAAATGGCTTGACAATATTTCAAAAAATTAAACATATACCTAACATACAATCCCACCTTTCCATTAACAGTATTTATTCAAGGAAAATGAAGGCACGTAACCGTACAAAAAACTTGAACACAAATATACATATCAGCTTTATGTGAAACAGCAAAGACCGTGGAAACCCAAATATTCATCAAGAAGTAAATGGATAAGCCGACTATGATACAGCCATTCAAAATACTACTCAGTCATAAAAAAAATAAACTACAGATCCACACAACATTGATGGTACTCTAAACTGTTACAGTGAGTGGAAAAAAAAAAACAAAGAGGCACAAGGAGACTTTTGGAGATGATACATACGTTCATTATCCTGAATGCTGAGATGATTTCATGGATCTACACATACACCCAAGCTTGTTATTAAATTATACACTTTAAGCATGTGCAGTTTACTGTATGTCACATAAAACTTTTAACATGAAAACATAACAGAAAAAGTGATGAATTATATGACACTCATAATCACATGAAAAGCAAACACAAACAAAACTGTACGAAAAACTGACACACAGACAATATGTTGTTTAGTCGTTAAGTCGAGTCCGACTCTTTCTCGACCCCATGGATTCTAGTCCACCAGGCTCCTCTGGGATTTCCCAGGCAAGAACACTGGAGTGGGTTGCCATTTCCGCATCCAAAGAATCTCACGGATCGAACACGTGTCTCCTGTATTAGCAGGTGGATTCTTTACCACTGAGCCACCTGGAAGTGGCTCACAAAGGTAAACAACATAATGATTTGATATTTGTATAAACTGACAAATGTTCACCACAGTAAATCTACTTAATACCTATCATCAAACACAAGAAAATTTTTTTTCTTGTGACAAGAATTTTTAAGATCTTTCTTAGTAATACTCAAATATGCAATGCAATATTATTCATTATAGTCACCATGGAAGTCAGTACCTTTTGATCCCCTTAATCTGTTTCACTCACTCCCCCGACCCTGACTCTCGTCATCACTACCAATCTGTTCTATATACAAGTTCAATTTCCATTAGTCTTTTTAAGACTCTACATGTAAATGAGGTCATATGGTATTTCACTTTCTCTCTTTATTTCATTTAGTATAATGCCTGCAAGGTCCACCCATGGTGCCACAAATGGCAAGATTTCATTCTTTTTTATGAACAATATTTCATTCTATATAACACAAGTGTTTTTCTTATAATCTCTAGATCTTCCAAAATGTGTATACAGAGTATTACTATTTCTTCAACTTGAAACTGAGGAGAACTTGGGAGAATCAAATTTCATCTATGCTTGCAATCACAGCCTCACTATCATTTGGGATAATCTAAAACTTTTATCACTAACTTCTTGAGATGGTGGGGAAAGTTTGCTCAAGAACAGTTTAACAAGAGGTCCTTAACATTCAGAAGATAAAAAAAAATTTTTTGAACTATCAGAACTGAGTTGTCCAGTGATGGTAGCCACTAGCCAAACATGGCTACTAAAATACTACTTTGAAATGCTGCTGTCAGGGAATTATATTCAGTATCTTATAATAACCTATAATGGAAGAAAATGTAAAAAAAACCAATATATTCCTGTGTGTGTGCTGTGCTTAGTGCTCAGTGGTGTCCAACTCTTTGTCATCCCAGGACTGAAGCCTGCCAGGCTCCTCTGCCCATGGGGATTCTCCAGGCAAGAATACTGGAGTGGATTGCCATGCCCGCCTTCATGGACTTCTCAACTCAGGGATCAAACCCAGGTCTGCCACATTGCAGGTGGATTCTTTACTGTCTGAGACACCAGGGAAGCCCAAGAATATTGGACTGAATAGCCAATCCCTTCTCCAGGAGATCTTCCCAACCCAGGAAATCGAACCTGGATCTCCTGCATTGCAGGTGGATTCTTTACCAGCAGAGCTACCAGGGAAGCTGATTAGTGTGTGTATGCATAACAATCACTTCTGCTATACACAAGATACTAAAAAATATACACTGAATTCTGAAGATTTAATAGAAAAAAGGAATATAAAATATAATTTATAGACTAATGCTATAATGAAATTTTGATATAGAGGGTTATATAAAATATATTGTTAAAATTAATTCTACCTCTTATTTTCTTTTAATGTGGCTACCAGAAAATGTGGGACTTCCCAGGTGGCTCAGTGGTAAAGATTCCACCTGCCAATACAGGAGGGCAGGTTTGATCCCTGGGTCAGGAAGATCCCCTGGAGTAGGAAATGGCAACCCACTTCAGTATTTTTGCCTGGGAAACCCTGAGCCTGGAGGGCTACAGTCCGCAAGTTCACAAAGAGTCAGACACAACTGAGCGACTGAGCATACATGCGCTAGAATATTTAAACCACATTATGTGGTAGTCACTGTATTTCTACTGGACAGTGCTGATTTAGGACGTTAATTTTTTACATCTAAATTTGTCATCAGTTCAGTTCACTCACTCAGTCGTGTCCAACTCTTTGTGACGCCATGGACTGCAGCACGCCAGGTCTCCCTGTCCATCACCAACACCCAGAGTTTACTGAAACTCATGTCTTGAGTCAGTGATGCCATCCAACCATCTCATCCTCTGTCATCCCCTTCTCCTCCTGCCTTCAATCTTTCCCACCATCAGGGTCTTTTCCAATGAGTCAGTTTTTGCATCAGGTGGCTAAAGTATTGGAGATTCAGCTTCAGCTGAATGAATATTTCAGCTTCCAATGAATATTTAGGACTGATTTCCTTTAGGATGGACTGGTTGAATCTCCTTGCAATCCAAGGGACTCTCAAGAGTCTTCTCCAAACAGTGTGGCGAATCCTTAAAAAAATTGGAAATAGAACTGCCATACGATCCAGCAATCCCACTGCTGGGCATACACACCAAGGAAACCAGAACTGAAAAAGACATGTGTACCTCAATGTTCACTGCAGCACTGTTTACAAGAGCCAGGACATGGAAGCAACCTAGATGTCCAATGGCAGACAAATGGATAAGAAAGCTGTGGTATATATACACAATGGAATATTACTCAGGTATTAAAAAGAATGCATTTGAATCAGTTCTAATTAGGTGGATGAAACTGGAGCCTATTATACAAAGCAAAGTAAGTCAAAAAGAAAAACACCAATACAGTATATTAATGCATATATACGGAATTTAGAAAGATGGTAACGATGACCCTATATGCAAGACATCAAAAGAGACACAGATGTAAAGAACAGACTTCTGGACCCTGTGGGAGAAGGTGAGGATGGGATGATTTGAGAGAGTAGCACTGAAACATGTATATTATCATATGTGAAATAGATGGCCAGTCCAGGTTTGATGCATGAGACAGGATGCTCAGGGCTGGTGCACTGGGATGACTCTGAAGGATGGGATGGGGAGGGAGGTGAGAGGGAGGGTCAGGATGGGAAACACATGTACACCCATGGCGGATTCATGTGAATGTATGGCAAAAACCACCACAATATTGTTAAGTAATTAGCCTTCAATTAAAATAAAAAATAAAATAAAAATAAAATAAATAGGATTATTCCATTTCTTAAACAAACATAAAAGAAGAGCCTTCTCCAACACCTCAGTTCAAAAGCATCAATTCTTCGGCACTCAGCTTTCTTTATGGTCCAACTCTCACATCCATATATGACTACTGGAAAAACCATAGCTTTGACTAGACGGACCTTTGTCGGCAAAGTCATGTCTCTGCTTTTTAATATGCTGTCTAGGTTGGTCATGACTTCCCTTCCAAGGAGTAAGCATCTTTTAATTTCATGGCTGCAATCACCATCTGCAGTGATTTTGGAGCTCCCCAAAATAAAGTCAGCCACTGTTTCCAATGTTTCCTCATCTATTTGCCATGAAGTGATGGGACCAGATGCCATGATCTTAGTTTTCTGAATGCTGAGCTTTAAGCCAACTTTTCACTCTCCTCTTTCACTTTCATCAAGAGGCTGTTTAGTTATTCACTTTCTGCCATAAGGGTGGTATCATCTGAATATCTGAGGATATTGATATTTCTCCCAGCAATCTTGATTCCAGCTTGTTTCTTCCAGCCCAGTGTTTCTCATGATGTACTCTGCATAGAAGTTAAATAAGCAGGGAGATAATATACAGCCTTGATGTACTCCTTTTCCTATTTGGAACCAGTCTGTTGTTCCATGTCCAGTTCTAACTGTTGCTTCCTGACCTGCATACAGATTTCTCATAAGGCAGGTCAGGTGGTCTGGTATTCCCACCTCTTTCAGAATTTTCCACAGTTTGTTGTGATCCACACAGTCAAAGGCTTTGGCATAGTCAATAAAGCAGAAATAGATGGTTTTCTGGAACTCTACTGCTTTTTCGATGATCCAATGGATGTTGGCAATTTGATCTCTGGTTCCTCTGCCTTTTCTAAAACCAGCTTGAACATCTGGAAGTTCATGGTTCACATACTACTGAAGCCTGGCTTGGAGAAATTTGAGCATTACTTTACTACAGTATGAGATGAGTGCAATTTGTCATACATAAATATAATTAAGATGAAGTCTCTCACTACAATTTTACTTCCACCTTGTTTTCCTTGAATTTCACTTCCATGATGTTTTCCTTGAATTTCACTTCTACATCTAAATTCTAGTCAATTTCACTGACTTAGGAACCCCACAGTGATATACTCAATGATACACACCAAAGCCCCATAGGAGGATCCTCAATTTTAGAAATGTTATTCCACCAAATATTTTCCTTGGTTTTCTCATCTATAAAATAGAAATGACAAGATACTACATACAGGGTTACTTAGAGAACTGAATGAAATGATGCACTACAGAACATGTAAAGTGGTACTGTTACAGAGCCACTAGATTAGTTAGCTACGTTAGTTAACTGCTACTATACGATTTTCTCTCAGGATTCAAATCTAAGACTCAGTGAAGTGAAAAGTAGGTGATGAACTTTTAGGATCACTTCCAATCAAAAACCTCAAGTTAATTTCCAAGTCTAACCTCAGAAGTTAATTTCCATATTGTGTGTGTGTTAGTCTCTCAGTTGCGTCCAACTCTTTGTGATCCCACGGACTATACTTGCCAGGCTCCTCTGTCCATGGAATTCTCCAGGCAAGAATACTGGAGTGGGTTGCCATTCCTTTCTCCAGGGGATCTTCCCAACCCGGGAGCTCCCACATTGCAGGCAGATTCTTTACTGTCTGAGCCACCAGAGAAGCATATGATAATGACTTTTAATTACATAAAATATCACACTGTACTATGAGTATACTGCCATTATTTCCTTGGTATTTAAAATAACCCAGTCCAAAAAAAAAAAACCTAGTCAAGTATACAAATTATCATTTTGAGATGAGGAAAAAGACTTAGAATTTAAGGAAATGAGAGGTCCAGAGTTACCAATATTAAGTATATTCCAAGAGAACTTCATTTTAATCCTTACATTAAAAAAGTAAGCCACAAATTCCATAAAAACTCAAACCTGGGAGCAGAAGGATGGGGAGAGAAGGAATCTGACAGGATTAAAAGACTGGTAAGTTTGAGTTAAATCTCTCTACCTTTCTTGAGGGTTAGAACCCAAAAGGAAAGAACCTATTTAAAATACATGTATGTGTTAAAATTATATATGTGTCTTCTACAAAATACCTTTAAAAACTCAAACGCAAAAAGGTGCTTAAGGGTTTTTGTGCCACCAGTTTGTGTCATAGCTAATGCCAATCTATTAATAAGGGACTAAAGAAAACTAACAGATCATTAAATTATCTGCACTGAAGACTAAGCAACTATAGATTTTATATACGCCTAACTTCAACTGTTATGAAAAATCATTATCTGTTCCTCCCTAAGAATGAACACTATATTCAGAGCTTGTGTTACCGGCAGGAGCTGAAATTTATACAGCCACTATATTTTTCATTTTGGGGAAAATATTTATCAACAACTTTCTGCTTTATTTAACTAATTCAGTTTAAGAAAAAAAAAAGAACCCAGTTTCAAGTTTTTACTTTAAATAAAGTGTTTTCAAAGAGTACACTGTAAATCACACACACACACAGATGAAACTAAAGAGATACATAACTCTTCACTGGTAAGGTAATTTGTCAAACTTCTGTCATTTAAAATGTGTATACGCCTGGTCTAAATGTACAATGTATTTCTTAGAATAGAGCTCAGTTAAAAGGTTTGAAATCTTTAAAAGTTAAAAAGGAATCTTCCCTAGTAGCTCAGACGGTAAAGAGTCTGTCTCCAATGAGGGAGACCGGGGTTCAATCCCTGGGTTGGGAAGATCCTCTGGAGAAGGAAATGGCAACCCAATCCTGTATTCTTGTCTGGAAAATCTCATGGACAGAGGAGCCTGGAGGGCTACAGTCCATGGGGGTCACAAAGAGTAAGACATGACTGAACGACTCACACACAAAAAGGTTTGAAAACACTGCAATGCAGTCTGTGTATAGCCAATCTACTAGGCATCAAGTGACTAGAGGAGCTGTCGGGGAAATCAGGCTCAAAGTAAAAATCTTCCTTCTTGATTGTTCACGAGGAAATGAAGCATATTTAAGGCAACAAACGAAAGCTGAAAGGACCCTTAAACAATTTCACCACTCATTTTATCAGTAAGACAACATACTCACCCAAGGTCATTCTTCTATAGTTAGCATTAGAACCAAGTTTCCCATTTTAATTCTCTTTGCACTGTATTAGGCAGCAGAAAAAATGTTATCAGTATGTAAGTGCTAATTCTGAATTTCCTATTTTGGTTTCTAATAACCAAAAGAAACTGCAGTTTAACACATGCAGCCATTTCCTCAAGCACTCTTCTAGTGGATTAATGACCACACCAGCTCTCCCATTAAGAGTTTTTCCCAGCTAGTTACCTGGTACTTAGCTTTTTATGGCACTTTCCTTTTCCCATTATGCTCAGCAGTGCATGCAACACACTAAGTTTAGGAATGCAACTCCACTGCTTTGGAAAATGCATGGCCAGGGCCACAATACAAATGAAAATTTCCTGAACTTCTACATTCTGTCCCAATTTTAGAAGCAAAGTACTACAAAATTCAAATGGGGGTTTTTGGTAATCTGTGTATCTCACTCAGTATGAAACATTATAAACATTTTAAGTGGTCTCTATTCAGAACAATAAACCTGGATGTAAACACAAAAGACTTCCTATCTACTAACAAATCTTCATCAACTGAGTCAGTAAGAAAAGAAACATTCAAGGTCTGCAGTCTAAACAAGGGTGATCTCTCTACAAAGAGCAAGAAACACTAAACCCTGCCCATGGTGGGCAGATCATCACCACTCCATACCAGAGTGGTCATACAAGCAATGACTAGTCTCCACATCCTTCTTCCTAATACCCATAAAGTCATAATATCATCTGCAAGGAATCCCCAAAAAAGATACCTCAAAATTATTTCTTTAAAGAATATTAACTGCTCACCCTTAAACAATTCTATTAATGATTAACATCAAAATTCCAGATTTAAAAAACTGCTCAACACTGGGAATGGTTGAGACTGGAAGTTATTTCTTCTGATTTCTGAGCATTACACTGAGTAGTCAAATTAGTGTCGTACATAGACTATTTCAAACAAATGCAGGGAAGAGGAAATGGGAGTTGACTGAGGTAGTGTCCTTCACACTCAAACAAAAGGAAATGTCTTAGTTATTCTCTACTTCTCAAACTTCCAGGGTAGTGGTAGATATATTTTTAAAAACAGTATTTCTATTCCAGTCCATTCAATTCACAAGACTGTATATGGATTTTTTCTTAGAATATCAAGTGAAAGAGAATTTATAAATAAACATATGTATGTCTATATTTTAAAATTATATTCACAGCAACATATCTTATTTTCCCAGCAGGGAATTCCTCATATGCAAATAAAAGAGTTGCTAAAGTTCACATACTAATTTTTCTAAAATATAACAAAAATAAATATAGTGTTCATCTCTTTTGAGAGAGTTGACAATATGATCATCACTGTCAGGAGAAATATATAATCAGTGGCAGTTTTAACAGAAAAGAATGCTATCCTCCTGAATGTGGGGGTGGGGCAGGAGGAGGAGGAATCAATCCATTTTCCATTTTATAGTAGTAAAATCGGCAGAACTGCCAATTTCCAGTCCTCCAACAGTATTCCCCGCTGCTGCTTACTCCTCTCTCATGTTTATTCCTCCCTCAGTTCCAAGATTTTCCTAAATTTTAATTTCCTGGCAATATGTGACTTTGATAGTAATATTTTTTGAACCCCACCCTGGCCCTGTGGTGGGGTTCGCCATGTTACCAGGGAGAAGTTATACCTGTTACTAGACTGCTGGTGCTGCTAAGTCGCTTCAGTCGTATCCGACTCTGTGCGACACCATAGACAGCAGCCCACCAGGCTCCGCCGTGCCTGGGATTCTCCAGGAAAGAACACTGGAGTGGCTTGCCATTTCCTTCTCCAATGCATGAAAGTGAAAAGGGAAAGTGAAGCCGCTCAGTTGTGTCCGACTCTTAGCAACCCTAAGGACTGCAGCCTACCAGGCTCCTCCATCCACGGGATTTTCCAGCCAAGAGTACTGGAGTGGGATGCCATTGCCTTCTCCTGTTACTAGACTACTACCAGTATTACTAAGAATTTAAAATTTCTGTTCTGCAGTTTAGAATATATATTCCTAGTGGTTTTTTTCTTAAAATCTTTTATTTTTCCGTAGTTTGGTTATGTTAATCTCTTTACAAAGTGGGTATGTCCTATCCTATATTATTAAATCATTCATAATCCTAAACCTTAATCACATAGAGTGTTTCCTTCCAATTTCAACAAATCACTTTTTAACAAATTACTCACCTGGTATGATAATCTAGTCACAATATGTCAACTTTTCTAGGTTTATGTTATATTTGTGTGCACACATGCTCAGTTGTTCAGCCACGTCTGACTCTTGTGACCCAAAGACTATAGCCCGTCAGGTTCCTCTGTGCATGGGATTTCCTAGGCAAGAATACTGGAGTGGGTTGCCACTTCCTCCTCCAGGGGATCTTCCTGACCCAGGGATCGAACCCTTGTGTCCCACATTGGCAAGCCAATTCTTTACCGCTGAGCCATCTATGGTCATGTAATCCAAGCCTTTACCTTCCACATTTCTTCTGAATGAGCACCTACTTTGTATGACTAGGTCTTTGCATTCTAGTCAACAATTACGACTCTCAAATACAGGATTACCAATTAATTTTCTATAGTCCATATTCTTTTCTAAATCCCATTTTCTTTTACTGCCTTTTGGAAGTCCTTGGAAAGTAAGTAATTTCTCTCCCAAAGCACCTGCCCTGTTACAAATTCCATACAAAGCAAGAACAATACATTGAGATTCAACTTTGACCACATGTACTTAAGACACAACATCAAATGCCAGGTTAAAAACTGAAAAATTATCAATTTGGCTTTTGGGTCACACATAGACAACCTACAGTATCCATTTTAATGTGCACTACTAGGTAATTATAAAGTTTGAAGAGAAGCATACTGGCTTTTAAAACAAGAACAAAAAGAAAAACACATAAACAAGAATGACTTGGACTTAACTCCCACTTCCGTCACTTGCCAGTTGTGATCTGGGCCAATTATTTAATTTCCAGTCTTTTCACCTGCAAATGGTAATTGATCTCTGTGTGTCACAAGAACTAAATGAGAGTGTATATAAAACATAGTGCCTGGTCAATAAAAAGTAGACCCTAGAAGGAACTGTTAATGAAAACACAACTTGTCATAAAAACACAGAAATCTAAAGCAAACTGAATTAAAAATCATTGTGTCACAAAAGTATTACCTGACGTGCCATTTAACTCATCACATTAAGTAATGCCTTAATTTACTCTCTAAATACTATATGAAAGAAAATAGAAATGAGGAAATAACCATTAATGTGATTGCAAAAGTAAAATTTTTAACACTGAGGAGAAGCTATACATTTGTCAAAAATCTGTATAAATTAAAATTTGAATCTTAATACAACAGTATAAATATGTCCACAACAACATAACAAATTTTAATACTAAGAAAAGAAAAATAAGAAATTAGAAATAGTTACCTAACTTTGGAGGAAAGACTTGCTACAATTAAAAAGTAATGAAGAACAAAAGAATAAAGTCAAGTTCTGAAGACATAAAATATAAAGCAATGAGAGTTTCATGATAATAAGGGCAGTGAAGTCTCAGTGAGGTCACCAAATCTCTTTTGGAAAATAATCTTGCCATGTGTAGAAAGTACATAAATATTCATACTCTTCAGAACCAGTAATTCCATTTCTGAATTTAATACTAAGAAAATAGCTCTGAACAGTGAAATCTTAGGTATCAATTCGTGTTTTGCTTACAAACCAATAGGTAAATTCTTTGCCTAAATTCCCAGCCTTTGAAGTCCCTAGCCTCCAGGTCTTTTGTGTTATTTTAGAACCAGCAAATAGAAGACAATCCCTTCAACTGGGTTCTGTTTGAGAAAGCACAGCCCAAAGAGAGACACCAGAAGCAGGGGTGGTAAAAGCACTGAGGAGGAGTTTGAGGAGGTAGAGATGGGAGGGAAAGAAGGGGATAGCAGGATTCACCAGACCATTATCAGTACCCTTTTCAGTACACTGACTGGGAGGTGAGCTGGTAAAGGGAGAGAAAATGATGGTAACGTTGCTTCAGAAAATTCTAGAGAAGATCCTATTACCCAACAGTCCCTGTAACTTGGCCTTCAAAAGAACCTTCCAGGCTTAACATAAAGGCGCACGTCATTCAAGTGTTGTACATACTAACTTAAGATCAAAATGTCAGTTCTGAAACTGACATCACAAAAGCATATGCAGCAGTACTAAGAAGCAAAAGCAATTATACCAGTGAACAAGATGCTCACACACACACACACCTATGACCCCAGCAGAACATGAGGGCAGGATTTTTCTCTATTTGCCAACTAAGTACCTGGCACGTAAGAGTTTATCAGTTGATATTTGTTGAATAAATATAAAACCCACCTTGGGCAGGGAGAAACAAAAGGAAAGTATTCCAAAATGATACATAAGCATTACTTTTTTAGTGATAGAATTTCAGCAGGGTTATTTTAGTTTCAATTTTTCCCTGTTCTCTAAGATGTCTTTGAGCATACACAACTTGTATAATGGAAAAAGCAATTAGGAAGCAGTGCACTTTAAATGCATTAAGAACTTCCTGTACTTTAAAAACTTCTCTGTAGAGCTCTACAGTAGCTTGGGAGTAGACTTTGCTAAAAATTTAAATAAAGGAAGCAGATTTAAGTTATCTGAAGTGGGTAGGAAGTAAAAAAAAGAAAAAAAGCACACTAAGGCTTTTTCCCCTGTAATCTAGTCAATGTACAAAACTAAACTTCCTCAAAGAACTTTCAATGTACTGTTATTAAAGCCCCTAATACTCAACTTTTACAAACTTCTCAACCACAGTAACTGTTCTAGAAGCAAATGCCTAATTTAAAATAATACTCTGACCATGCCCAAAATCATGAGGTGAATGAACTCTCTGCTAATCTCTTAACAAAGGCTGAAGGTGAAAAACTAATCAGCTTTGCAATATATCAACCGTGACTTTAAAACTTCTGTTCAGAGTGATCAAATCCATCAGTGATCGGTTTCCAAGATTTAGCCATCACTAAATGTAGGTATTTGTGAGCCAGACATCCTGATTTTCTCTTAATGAGAATTAAGAAGAATTAATACATACTCAAGTAGGAATTCAAGTGTTTTACATACAAACTTATGATTAAAATATGAGTTCTAAAACTCATGTCATAACTGCAGGTACAGTGGTTAAAAAGCATCAAAAACAATTCTAACAGTGCACAAATAATATTTTTATCTAAATATTTAGTACTTTTTAATCTAAAATTTCAAATTTTTAACATACGAAATGCTCTTTTCTATATAAATCAGGAAAATTATGTGACCTTAACAGTATATTAACAGCGACATTAACACACACACCAATTATGACTATGAACAGAATTTGCCGGTTGATCTAAAAACCTCAAATGTTTAAGGAAAATGTTTCTGCTATACAATGAAACTAGCAAACTGTAGGACCATACAATATGATCACCGCTATAAAAACAAAAATCCAACACACTGAAATTAGACTGTTAGAAATCCTAACAATGCTTATCTGTAGATGAAGTGGCACATTCCAGGTAATTTATATTTCCTCTTTGCCCTCTAATTTACTAATTTTTATGAGAATGTATTACTTTTATAAAACTTTCTTGTAAGCCTTTGTCTGTGACTTAAGGTTGTAAAATCTATGGTGGAAATAAATGAAGCTTATAATTCAGATAACTAAGTCAAAATCAAATTAACAGGTAGCTCTAAAAAGTGACTACCAAAACGTCCTTAAACAAAAAGGAAAACTGGTTTCCATGGTCATTAAACTATCATACAGAGTTTGAAAAGCTTTGTCTTGCTATCTCAAATATTTTACAACTTTATTAAAGCAGGTAGCTATATCTTCACTAATCTTTTCAACCTTCTTTACTGTACAGGAACAGTTAGTCAAAACATTAAGTATTTTGGAGAAACTTAATGCAAATAAGTTGTTGAACTATAAATAATGTCTCTTTTTATAAGCAAAAGATACCAATAAATCAATGTAACCTATTTATCAGTATCATTAAACTTAGGAATATGGACACTAAATGAGCCAACAACTTTAAGAAAACACAGTGGCTATTAATGATCAAAGAATATAAATAAAGCAGCAAGTTTACACATTCAATATACATCCAAACATGCATTTTATTTGAAATAAAATATTTACAGAAAATATTTCAAGATATTTGCTGAAAAACTGACTTCTAACATTCTCCTTGCAACAACTAAAGTACTCAAAGAGTAAGATCACAAGAAATATTTCTGATATAGACATGTTGGTAAATAGCAAAAGACAAGATAAAATTTTAATGAACTGGATGCCGATTTTCATAATAATCATATTAAAAGCACCACAAGCCCAAAAGAAAAGACATTAAAAACCCAAATTTCTGTGTTCAGCAACAGCAAAAGAATTGTGCCTTGCAAAGGGTGCTAATGAAAGAAACCACAAAAAGGAAGGTGCTAAGATATTTTTTTTTTAAAGGAAGTAGTTAACTTAATTTACTGCAGCATCAGCTCTCTTACAACATTTTAACAGAACAGTCCAGGTCAGTGGTAGCCAAGAGAAATATAATGTGAACTATGCTGCAATTTTTCAATTTTAAATTTTCATGTAGCCGTACTTTAAAAAGAAAAAAGAAATTAATATTTATTTCCTCAATATACCCAAACATTATCATTTTAATATGTAATCAATTTTTTTTAATTGGGATATTTTAACTTTTAAAAAAAATACAAAGTCTTCAAAATCCAATGAGTCTTTTTTTATACACAGCCACCAGGGAAGCTCTTTTTTATACTCAGAATATATTAATTTGGATGCTAAATTTTCATCAGAAAAAGACTGAAAAAAACACTAATTATTAAGTCAGTGCAAATGTCATCGCCATTTTTTGCATTGTTGAAATTTACCATTTGATATTGGAATACATTCTTAAATAAATGTGGTTATGTTATACATTATTTCAATGCATATTTCTCTTTTTTTTTTTTGCGACAGACTTTTTACTTGCCATTTATTTTAGACTATGGAAATGATGTTAAACAAAAAGCGATTTCGAGCAATTTTCTTACTCAAGTTCAAAATAGGTCATAAAGCAGCAGAGACAACTCACAACATTAAGAACACATTTGGCCCAGGAACTGCTAACAAAGGTGCAATACAGTGGTGGTTCAAGAAGTTTTGCAAAGGAAACGAGAGCCTTGAAGATGAGAAGCACAGTGGCTGGCCATGGGAAGTTGACAACGACCAATTAAGAGCTGTCACTGAAGCTGATCCTCTTACAACTACAAGAGAAGTTGCCCAAGAACTCAACCATTCTATGGTCATTCGGCATTTGAAGCAAATTGGAAAGATGCATTCTGAAGTGTCATCTCTTATTCTACACAACAATGAACCATTTCTCAATTGGATTATGACATGCGACAAAAAGTGGATTGTATACGACAATCCATGATGACCAGCTCAGTGGCTGGACAAAGAGGCAGCTCCAAAGCACTTCCCAAAGCCAAATGTGCACCAAAAAAAGGTCGTGGTCACTGTTTGGTGGTCTGCTGCCTGACTGATCCACTATAGCTTTCTGATTGCTGGTGAAACCATAACATCTGAGACGTATGCTCAGGAAATTAATGAGATGCACCAAAAACTGCAACACCTACAGCCAACACTGGTCAACAGAAAAGGCCCAATTCTTCTCCACAACACCACCAACCGGACATGGCACAACCAACAACACTTCAAAAGTTGAATCACCTGGGCTACCATCCGCCATATTAACCTGACCTCTTGCTAACCAACTACCACTTCTTCAACCATCTCAACAACTTTCTTCAGGGAAAACGCTTCCACAACCAGCAGGAGGCAAAAAATGCTTTCCAAGAATTAGCTGAATCCTGAAGCATGGATTTTTATGCTACAGTTCAGTTCAGTCGCCGTGTTCAGTTCACTCAGCCATGTCCGACTCTCTGTGACCCCATGAACTGCAGCACGCCAGGCCTCCCTGTCCGTCACCAACTCCTCCAAACTCATGTCCATTGAGTCAGTGATGTCATCCAACCATCTCATCCTCTGTCGTCCCCTTCTCCTCCTGCCCTCAATCTTTCCCAGCATCAGGGTCTTTTCCAATGAGTCAGCTCTTTGCATCAGGTGACCAAAGTATTGGAGTTTCAGCTTCAACATCAGTCCTTCCAATGAACACCCAGGACTGATCTCCTTCAGAATGGACTGGTTGGATCTCCTTGCTGACCAAGGGACTCTCAAGAGTCTTCTCCAACACCACAGTTCAAAAGCATCAATTTTTGGCGCTCAGCTTTCTTTATAGTCCAACTCTCACATGCATACATGACTACTGGAAAAACCATAGCCTTGACTAGATGGACCCTTGTTGGTAAAGTAATGTCTCTGCTTTTTAACATGCTAAGTTGGTCATAACTTTCCTTCCAAGGAGTAAGCATCTTTTAATTTCATGGCTGCAATCACCATCTGCAGTGATTCTGGAGCCCCAAAAAACAAAGTCTGCCACTGTTTCCCCATCTATTTGCCATGAAGTGATGGGACCAGATGCCATGATCTTAGTTGTCTAAATGTTGAGCTTTAAGCCAACCTTTTCACTCTCCTCTTTCACTTTCATCAAAAGGCTCTTTAGTTCTTCTTCGATTTCTGCCATAAGGGTGATGTCATCTGCATATCTGAGGTTATTGATATTTCTCCTGGCAATCTTGATTCCAGCTTGTGCTTCATCCAGCCCAGCATTTCTCATGATGTACTCTGCATAGAAGTTAAATAAGCAGGGTGACAATATACAGCCTTGATGTACTCCTTTTCCTATTTGGAACCAGTCTATTGTTCCATGTCCAGTTCTAACTGTTGCTTCCTGACCTGCATACAGGTTTCTCAAGAGGCAGGTCAGGTGGTCTGGTATTCCCACCTCCTG
>NW_011494785.1:4285429-4296636 GCF_000754665.1 Bison bison bison | reverse complement strand
CTTCTGCTTCTGTTAGGTCCATAACCATTTCTGTCCTTTATTGAGCCCATCTTTGCATGAAATGTTCCCTTGGTATCTGATTTTCTTGAAGAGATCTCTAGTCTTTCCCATTCTATTATTTTCCTCTGTTTCTTTGCCTTGATCGCTGAGGAAGGCTTTCTTATCTCTCCTTGCTATTCTCTGGAACTCTGCATTCAAATGGGTATATCTTTCCTTTTCTCCTTTGCTTTTCACTTCTTTTCACAACTATTTGTAAGGCCTCCTCAGACAGCCATTTTGCTTTTTTGCATTTCTTTTTCCTGGGGATGGTCATCTTGATCCCTGTTTCCTGTACAATGTCATGAACCTCCGTCCACAGTTCATCAGGCACTCTATCAAATCTAGTCCCTTAGATCTATTTCTCACTTCCATTGTATAATCATAAGGGATTTGATTTAGGTCATACCTGAATGGTCTAGTGGTTTTCCCCACTTTATTCAATTTAAGTCTGAATTTGGCAATAAGCAGTTCATGATATGAGCCACAGTCAGCTCCTGGTCTTGTTTTGTTTTTATGCTACAGGAATAAACTTACTTCTCACTGGCAAAAACGTGCTGATTGTAATGGTTGCTATTTAGATTAATAAAGATGTGTTTGAGCCCAGTTATAATGATTTAAAATTCATGTCTGAAACTGCACCAACCTAACAGGAATTAATGTAATTAATTAATGTAATTAATTAATGTAATGTAATTAATTCCTAGTAGAAATTAAATACAGACATTATCTGTATTTATAGGAAATGATTATGAATGTGCTGAGGGAAAAACTCACCTGGATTACTGCAATATTCTTAAAGCAAATTCACAGCAATTTATGTCACCTGTTTAACTGTAGGCTTAAAAAAAAAAAAAAAGCTGTACCATATCCCCAAAAGCAGCAGTAGAGAGAATATAAAAGGACAGAAAGTGAATTAATTTTCAAATAGCCTTGCTGGAGTGAGAAGGGTGCCTAAGGGACCTCCATCCAGAGGAGCCAAGAGACTACTGGCTATTCTGAACTCTGTTATTCTCAACTCCCTGACTCCAACTGTACAGTGTTCTTCACACCACCAACAAATGTTTCAGCTCTTTGGTCACCAACTGGGTGTCCTACTGATTCAACTCATTTCTGACACTAACCACCTGGAGTCAGCAGGGACCCCTGCAGATGCTAAGTTCCACAACACTGCCTTCACTTCAGACACTAGCTTAGCTGCAAGTCCCAGGTTGCCACCTACACTTCTGACCAACCAATGAATCCAGGGTTTCCATGACCCCTTCTTCAGGTTTGAGAACTTGCCAGAGTGGCTCAGAGAACTCAGGAACCGCCAAACACAAGAGATACACAGGGCAAGGTATAGCCTCTGAGGAGGGTCACACAGCTCCCATGCCCTCCCTCTACAGTGTACCACCCTCCTGGCACCTGGAAGTGGTCATGAACCCAGAAGCTCTCTAAACTCTGTGAATCAGGGGGTTTTATGGAGGTTTTACTACTTAGGCATGGTTGAGTGAATCACTGGCCATTGGTGAGTAGCTCAACCTCCAGCTCCTCTTCTCCTCCACTCCCAGAAGCTGGGGGTGGGAGAAGGGCTGAAAGCTCCAGCCCTCTAATCATGGCATGGTCTTCCTGGTGACCAGCACCTACCCTGAAGCTATCTCTGAGCCAGTCAGTCAAGAGTCACCTCATTAGAACAAAAGATACTGCCATCCTCCTGGAACTTTCAAGGCTTTTAGGAGCTCTGTCAGGAATCAGGAACAAAGACCACATACGTATTTCTAGATTATGCCAGTTCATACATACATTTAGGATAATAAGAAGCAAGTTTGTCACTCTCACAAGTAGGGTGTGTATATAAATGGAAAAGGGGAAAGCTAGAAAGACCTCTAGAACTGGAGATATGAATGTGAACTCATGGCTTTCAACAGACAGACAGAGCTTACCAATACTATAGGGGTTTCCCAGGTGGCTCAGTGGTAAAGAACCCACCTACCAAGCAAGAGATTTGCGTTCAATCCCTGGGTCGAGAAGATCCCCTAGAGAAGGAAATGGCAATCCACTCCAGTATTCTCGACTAAGAGTTGGACGTAACCGCACGACTGCAGACACACCAGCACTGTAACCATCAATCTGTCTCTATTAGGTGGAAGTTTGATACACAGCGGCCACTAAAAATAACATCCCGTCTCAAAAATTTAAGTCTAAAACAGACGTTCAAGGGACTTCTCTGGTGATGCAGTGCTTAAGACTCCACACTTTCACTGCAAAGGCTGTGGGTTTGATATGAGGTTAGAAAACTAGAATCCAGCATATCGCAGGGAACTGCCAAAAAATTAAAAATAAACAAAAGTAATAAAAAATAAACAGACGCTCTATATCATAACCAATATAAGTAACTTAGGATACACCAGGAAGTTAATAAACACACCATCTCCCTCCTTATAGCATCTACTAATGTAAACTGGTTAAAAGGCTACTGAAATGGAGATTTACTTCATGAACTTAAAGTATAAAAGGTGTAAGTTGCTCAATAACAAATTGTAATTTCTAAACAGAACAAAAAAATTCAATTCCACTATAACTCAAACTTCTTCCTAGTTTAACTGAAGTATTTTGCAGTGGAAAAAAACAAGGACTCAGATGCCATGTGATCTTAAACATGCTATTAAACCTGTGTTTGTTTCCTCAAATATAAAATGTTTAAAAATCTGCCTTGTACTATACCTCTAAGAATTACAAATAATATGCTATGGGCATAAGACTATGCTTATCACCAAAAAAATCCTATTAGGTAAGTATTAGTAATTATTAATACTTTTCCAGATTAATTTAATTAGCAAGGAACACTCTTCAAAAAGACAAGGGCTTAAAGAAGTTATTTAGGCTTTTTGTTGTAGATACGTCCATTTCAACCACATTCTAGAAATAGCGTAATAATTAAGAATCTTTCTTGTAATAGTTTCACGTGAAATCTGCTTCCTCAAGTGACACACAAAGACAGTCATTTCAGAGATGCCCCACTAAAAAAGTCTGTATCGCCAGATTAACACCCAAATGCAGCATTAATGCCAGAGACTAACTACAGAGAGAAACAAGCTGTTTTAAGAATCAGTTTATCATGCCCAACAATTGAGTATTATAGAAACTAGTTGACAAACAGCATATGAAGTATGAAAACCTATTTTGGATTGACTTAACTATCCATAAAGAATAACCAAAACTAAAACAGTAACTGCCTTAGAACAGACTCTTATCTGAGGCAGAGAAAGCAGACACATTATTATATATCAATGTTTTAACTTTTAAAGACCTTTCCCTGCTCATCTATCCATGTTCTCCAAGATCATGCCTTCTACTTACCCAATCTTTCTTGCCCCATATTTGTTCAAACCTGTCTAAAGAAATGGCCTACTCTTACCGTCTCTACTTCTTAACCTCCCTTGTGCGTGTGTGCTCAGTCACTTCATTCATGTCCAGCTCTCTGCAACCCCATGGATCATGCCCCACCAGGTTCCTCTGTTCATGGGATTTTCCCAGGCAAGAATACTGGAGTGGGTTGCCATGCCCTTCTTCCTCAGCCACTCTTTAAACTCACTGCAAGTCTTCCACTCTTCTGAAGCTGTAAGATCACCAAATATCTAGAGTGAATGTGACATAACATTAGTTATTGTTAATTCTGCATGTGTATGTGAATTTGTGGTAATATCCTTTGTATATCTTTGAATATATTGAACTTCTCTGCTATATTCCTTCCTGGAAATTTTATTCTTTCTGTTCTGTTCTCCTGCTGTTTTGTTTAGTCTCCCTGGGCTCCTTTTTCCTTTGCCCACCCTTTAATTATTGCTCTTTTGCCCTAGGCCCATTATTCTTCTCTGTCTTTTCCTCTGTTTCTCTTCATATATATCCTTTCCTTAGATAACTGCATTTACTTCCATTATTTCAGCTATGACTAATACAGACAGCCTCTATTTCTACCTCAGACCCATTCTTTTACGCTTCAGGAATGTATCCAGTGGCCTGGTTGAACTTCCTCCTGGAGGTATCACAAGCACCTCACACTCATCATGTCAACTGAATACACCTCCACACCCCTTCCCCTCAAAGGCTTCCCCTCCATTCTCTCCTATTTCCTCCCTCAGCTGACAGTACCATTTTTTATTCCCACCCTCTCGCCTGTGCTTCATTTTTCCTCCAAATTCCACTTCATCAATAAACCCTGCCCATTTTCTCTACTAAATATTTAAAAATTCCGCTCTTCTATTGTCTTAGTTCAGGCCCTAGAAATCTCACACTCATACATAAAACTAAACTCTACATATTCGTACTCCTTAAATAATTCTCCACAATTAATTTTATACTCCTCTGCTTCAAATTCTCTCCACTGCCTACAGCCGAGTATTTGTGTGGGAAGGGTGTGTGGACAGTTCAAAGAGCATGTAAATACGATAATGTCTACGAACTCTTTAGCATGTTAAAGAGATGTTATATTGCATTTCCCAAGTCTACCATAACCCAGGATGAGTGACCAGTCCAAGCAGAGAGAAAATCCACAGAGATGAATATAGTCACCCCTCAAGGTCCTCAGGGAGCTGGTTCCAGGGACGCTCCCCAGCCTCCACCCAGGATGCACAAGTCCCGTCTATAAAATGGTGCATTACTTGCATTTAATCTATACATATATTCCGTATACTTTAAATAATCTCTAGCTCACTTATAATACCTAACACAATGTAAACGCTACATAAATAGTTGTAAACACAATGTAATACACACAGTTGCTACAAGTGCAAAAAATTCAACTTTTGCTTTCTGCTATTTCTCTCTTCCAGTATACTTTCCATCTACAATTAGTTGAATCTGTGAATGCAGAACCTGCAGATATGGACAGTGACTGTACATCATGTTGTCTGGCTCAAAACCATTGGCCAGGAAGAGAATCCTATCATTACCTCAAACAACATGTTTACTTCTGTCAACTAATAGAGACAATGACAACAGTAATGATGTGCTTCACTACTTCATTTCACTTCTCACTGTTTGGTTTATATATTAGTGCTCGATTAACTCAACACCATTCACCAGGTACCTAATGACGAAAACACAGATCACCTGTGTCTGAGAAACTGCACCCTAGCAGCTCAAAAGGCATCTACAAAAACAGTGGATTTTCTTAACTAACCTGAATATGATTATACCAAGCAGATTTCCAAACATTTTCTTAAATTATTCTTAAAATCTTAATTTCTTAATATTTCTTAAATTTCAGGGAAAACTGTATTTGCTTGTGATGACAAAGCTTATCTGACGATTCTTTTCTAAAAATCATTAAGCACATTAACTTAGCACAGCACATTTAATATGTCAATCTTACAATGCCAAGACTCAAGTCAGAACATCAAAAACTAAATTATTTATGAAAGCCCACTCGAAAAGCTAAATTAATACAAATTCAGGTAGAGATAGTCTACAATGAAGTCAACCACAAAACCAAGCAAATACTAAAGTTTCTTCTCTCCTGAAGAACATATCAATAACCAATCTTTTTAGAGCCACACACAACATTAAGCCTGCCAGTTGTCAAAGGCATAATCCTCTTCCAAACAAAAACACTCTTAAGAAAAGCTTCTGGCAATTTCTTTTCAGTCCAAAAGCTGCTCTTCAGTCTAAAAGCTGTCTTAAGATTTAATAAAACCCTTAAACTGAACAATATGCTCCTAAAACCCAACTACGAAGTTTAAAATAATTAATCTGTAACAAGTGATAATTAATAGCCTTCGAAATGGATTTTTCTTTGAAGTATCATACTTTACATTTTTCAAAGTACCTTCACATAGTATTTCAGTTGCTCCTCAGCAATCCTGTGAAGTCAATAAGACATGTTACTAATAAATCAGTCTTACAGAGTTAAGTTCCTTACTCAGGGTCAGATAATTGGGTAACACAGAATTCAAGTTATCTGCCTCAGAGCTGGTTTCTGCTATATGTGTTGTATTATACCAGAGTGAAATCTCAAAATACAAGATTAGAGAATCTGCTGTGGACCAATGAAAGGCAAGGAATATGGATGAAAAAACCCTGAGATCTACAACTATTTCTAACTTAGTAACAGAAAAAATTTAATACTTACCAAAGTATATGGAGCATCTACTTATGTCTTCAAAGAGCTCAAAGACTAATGGAATAGACAAAGAATGTAAATGATTTTTAATCAATGTGAAGAAAGAATGATCCCAAGAGCAAAGATCTCAGCAAATTCTGGAAACTAGTCATTCAGAAAGACTGCCATTTGGGAGCAACAAGTTATGAAATTAACAAGAGGAAGTTAGGCAGAGGACAGGTAAAGTTAAAGGATGTGAAAACACTGATGACACCATGTTCAATTCCAACATTTCTCCTGTAAGAATGGTAGCAACAGTATGGAGGTTTGCTATATTTTTCAAGAATAAATGTAAACAAATCAAAATTTTCATCAGTACCCTCAAAAAGGTAGCCTAAAAAAAAGATGCTGCATCATCACAGTTAATATATATGTGCCACATTCGGTGCTAGAAGTTTTTTATATATCCTAATTCATTTAATCATCACAACTACTCTGTAAAATAGGCACTCATTACATTTCACTTTACAGGTAAGGAACTAACAAAGAAGTTTACCCAAGGTTACACAATCATTAGCTGAGCCAGGATTTGAATGGAAAGTCAGGCATTTTAGTTCTTAATCACTGTGTTATACTGCAGAAAAAGAGTGCCTTTTCCAAATCCAAGTGCAGGTCATGCTAAGTCTCACCTAATCCCGCACACTTGATTTTTAATACAGGACCAAAAAAAATATAAAATGCGAACAATAAGTAAATATAAAGAACTGGCATAGCAAAACCTAGAAACCAATTATTGTGAATTTTTCACAGTATATGAACATTTTCAGAACTTATAATTTGAACATAACCATTCTTGCAGTTTTTACAGCTTTATCTAAAATACTAACTTATCAGGAAACACAAATAACACACTTGATTTCTGAAATCAAGCTGATTTCTGAAAATGAGAGCCCAGTTTTAGCTGAATGTTTCCACAGGGATTAACCAAGATGACTCTAAATGACCAGGATCTTGCACTAGAATCTGAATGTCAAGAAATGAACTCAGTCACCCACAATAGATTCCCAGTTTGTTTTACACAAAAACAATCTCTTTCCAAGTTCTTACTCTACAAACAATTGTGATACTAAAGATCTGAAAAAAGGTAAGAAAAATGGAAAACATTTAAGCCCCTAAAACAAAGAACTATATTAAAAAAAAAAACAACCTAAATATAATCTTTGTCCTGTACAAAGGTTATTTCTTCAAACAATAAGTCTACATATATTTTAAATTAACTCTTACCTAGCCAAAATTATTCTGTCTTTAATTATTATTCTGTCCTGTTGAGAAGGGACAAAGGATTACTTCAAACAAGTCACCAATCATTCTTTAATTTGCACAGCAGCTACCCTTGAGCTACCTGAATTTTGCCCATACTCCAACAAATCAGTGGCTCTGAAAATTTAAAAGCAAAAAGACTCCAAAGACTATTCTCTGAAATTTAGTTTCTGAGACTAAAAGTTAGTACAGATTCCTAAAAACCAAGGAATGTGGCACAAATTTAAAACATTAAGGTAAGAAAAATCCTCACTATTCAAAATGGGAATAACAGTTCAATGAATTAAGAACAAAGAATAAGTTATGGTTTCTTAATCACAGAACCACAACAAATTTCTACACACCATCAAAAAACTTTTCATAAAACATTGATATCATATACTCATGATGAGACATGAGCCTTAACTTGCTAAAAGCCAGAAAAAAGCATACACTAAGTATTTTGGAGTTTAATCAAAATTTATGATTTGACTTCTCCTTTCAGGCAGATCTGGAAATAATCTTATCAATATATTCAGTGAACTCTGTATTTAGAAGCAGCATGGGCAGAAGTGCTTAGAGTAAATGAATCGCAGTGTATAATTATGTTTTATCAAAGCAATTATGCTATGTTTCTTTAAAACAAAAACAAACCCTCCCTAAAAAAGGCAATGTAAATTCTGTAAAGTCCAGCAGTAACAACATTTTCTGATCAAGCCAAAAGAGAAGTAAAATTAAGGCACATCACCTGCCTAGTAAAACCAGGTAAGTAAATATGCACCTTAATGGATCTCAGTTATCACTTAAGATCCTGTAGTATCAAAGTACTACCCACGTATTAAGAGTCAGTATTTGTTTTAATAGATAACTATGCATATTGTGACTCTAAAAATAGGCTTGATGGAAACAAATTTGACTCACATACCACACCCATCCATCCTTCATCCCCAAAAGCCTATTTATTTCTCCATTTGAAGTGATAAAATCGCTACCCATATCATAAGTCTGGAATCTGCCAGGGTTACAGGATCAGATCTCTCCAAAAATCTGACAGTAACTTCCACATCAAAAACAGAACTGCTTCATTTGAGATTTACTAATTAACCATCTACTAGACTACAAATGCTTTAACATTTCTCAAATTATTAGATCCTAACCAGTTAATTTTATTCCTTATCAACCCAAGAAAGTCATTTACAAATAAGTTACTCTACTTCAGGTTCTTCATTTATCAAATAAGAAGCTGGGCAGAATAGCCTAAGATTTCTTCCAGTTTTAATACATGACATTTTTAACTCAACAACACAATATTTCTCCAGTCTTCCTACAGAAAAATTTGTAGTAAGTATACATTTAGTGAAAAAAGTTTATTTTTCCCCCAATGATTTAGTAATCCTTTGGCTTGTCCTTGAATTTAGATCCAAAGACAATAACTCAACCACTAACCTACTGAGTAGGTTGTTATCAAGTGTTTTGGCCAAAACATCATAAATACTGTCCAACTACTGCTATAAAAGATCTTGGGACTAAGATAATCACATTTTAAAAACAAAAATGGAAAACTGTCAAAGTAGGATCATAAAAGGAAGGTTCCAAAGCAGGGTACCACTCAAATGCATTTTCATTTGGTTCTCCAGCCAAATTCCAAACTAGCATAAAAATAATATGGCACTGTTATACATAGAGAGAAGATATTCTTTTGTTTAACCATGACCATGCCTAGAGAACAAAAATCAAACATTCATGAGTTCTAGAAAAAAAAAAATGAGAAGCTTAGACAAAATCGTGACATTAGACAAACTGAGGTTTTTTTCACCCACTGTATCAGTAGTTTCAAGATAATAAACTATCTGAAGATTCCAGGTGACAAAAAAAACATACATTCTGAGAAGTCTTAAAAGTTAAAAATTGAATCTAACAAAGTTAATCCATAAAGTGCTCAACACTTACTTGGGTCTAGTCTTGAGAGTAAGGTAACAAATAGAGGGGAAAAATTATTAAAAAGCACCTATTCAAATATGAAACAATAAAAGAATACAATACAGGATCAGTAGCAATAAGCACCTTAGGTATTAAAAACGTAACAGGTGTTTGTTTGCTTGTAACTAATACTCTGCCTGTAAACCAAAACAAATCAGATCAAAGTTTCTGAGTAAGAATGACCAAAGAATAAAGTTATAATTTGACAATTAAAAAAAAAAAAACAGGTCTACCACCTTTCGAACTCTTAAAACACTACAAAATTGAGTTTTTATTTCACAATGCCTTTAGAAGTTCTGTATCACTAACTATAAAATTTAAGAAATTATATTCCTAAAAAACTTGTCAGTTTTTTAAGTTTACTTCCTTCCACATGTTAATTTTCCTTCACACTTGATATGACCTTGGTCATTTGGAAGGTGACATTCAAAAGGTTAAATGTTAACATATTGGGTCACGGATAATAGATAAATTCCTAGATCACTCAGGTACTTTCATATCCTATTTCAGCTTGGTTCATTTCCTTTGCCAGAAAAATATGGATACTGGCATTTTTCACGTATAATGTCAGTGGTTTTTTTATTCAGTTCAACTCCACTTCTTCCAATAACCTATGTGAACACACATAGGTGAGGACCAACTTCAGTCAAGCTGCTACAGATCAAGCCAACAAGTAGCCCAAACCCCGTTATAACCTTGTCAACCAGGATGACACACCATTATTTACACCATGAAAACCTCCTAGAGGTTAAAAATGAAGCCTTTGTCACTCATTTGTACCCTTGAGAAAGTTTAGCTTAAAAATCTTTTACAAGATTAAAACAATGATAATGACATTACAACTCTCAAAACACAATTTACATCAGCTCCTGTATTACCCACAGAACAGCGAGTGGGCTAAAGACACACTAGTTTTAATAACAACGTCTGCTCACGGTTATCAAAACTTGCTTAAACATCATCAGGTGGAACGATATCAAACACCCAACTGTAACTTTCTAATCTCAAACTATCCAGTGAAGGAAGCCTTTTTTAGTTTATTAGATGCCGGTGCGACCACCAACTAAGATTCGTCGAAAAGAAGGTCATTCGTGAGCAAGGTCGTTCTTAACTTAAGACCGCCTGTTCTCAGGAATGGAAACACGCATCTAACACACGAGCAGTTCATCACTGCAGACCTCTGATGAACACAAGGCAAGAGGACTGTACTTTCCGAACTCAAAAACTTCCCCGCTCATTTGGTTTCCTGCCAGACACTAAAACAATGACGAGGAGGCAACGCGCTGGTATCCGGATGACTTTCACCACTCCTTCCCTAGGAGCGAATCTCTGGCTACAAATACTAACGCCTCACCTGTGCCAACACCCCAAATCCTGGTGACTCTTTCGAAAGTTGGCCTCCCCCCACTCGCAGCGAACAGTCAAGAGGAAGACACGTAAAGGGAAAATTCGGCCAAGTGGCCGAGCCAAATGTGGGACCCACAGCACTATAAGAGAAAGAAGGTGGGGTATACCTGCAGCTCACACCAGGCGACCTCCACGGTGGTCTCGGTGTCCAGACCCTTGTAGACCGTCTTAAAGGAGCCCCTGCCAATCTCGATGTCAAACTTGAGAAAGCGGCCGTCGTTGGACATGCCCACGGCCTTGGTCTCCAACTCCTCGATGTCATCCTGCTGCTGGCTCCGTCCCTCCGGGGGCTCCTGGGCGCTGCCGCCGCCGCTGCCACTTCTCGACGTCGGAGGCTCCTCTCGGCTCCCCGCGGGGCCCGGCTGGACAGCCTGGCGGTCTCTGCCCGCGCTGCTCGGGGCCGAAG
>NW_011494785.1:4267845-4284133 GCF_000754665.1 Bison bison bison | reverse complement strand
GCCCCGCCCCCCGCCGCCCGGGGCGCCCCACCCCCACTCCGCTCGCGGGGCTCTCGCGCAGGCTGTCTTGCCCTGAGACGCTCTGGGACTTGTAGTTGACACCTTGAGGAATGAACGGGACAGAGCAGGAAGACGCCTACGACTCCCGTGATGCCCTGCGGTGGCTTAGCCTGAGGCCCCACGGGAGCTGTAGTTCCCTTTGAAACCGCCTCTTCTGGAAGGCGGATGGGAGCGTCACCGCGGGTCGCTAAGCCTCATCCTTTAGTGGGCGCTAGCTAGGAAAAGCATGACTTGGGCATTAATTGTGGAAGAAGGGAAGAGAAAACAAGAGAAGGACTCAGGAAGAGGGGAGAGGCTCCCACCATGCTGTGCTGAGGAGAGAGCAGGCTCTTGGGATTGCCATGGATGGAAAACGAGCTGCTGTTCCTATTTAAATACGGTGGCGCGACCGGAGCGTGGGCGGAGAGCCGGGAGGAGCCGGACCCCCTCTGCTCGGGCCACAGACTTTGTGCATAACACTGATTGGCTGGGGGAGGGGGGAAGCTCCCTTCCATGGCACTTAAGGCCGCATCCTGGGCTTCAAGCCCAGGACAGATCCTCTGACTCGCAGAGACGGGCCGCCCCACTGCAGTCAAGGGTCACAGCGAACTCCGCCCGGAAAAAGCGCACAGCGCGCGGGAGGGGATGGATTCGAGAAGAAACGAGGTCTACGTATCTTTGCGGGTTTTACCACAAACTTGAAGGAGCTGAGTTGACTTGGATGAAACTTAATGTGCTCCTGTCTCTCTTGGTGCTTAGTAAAAACAGCCTGCCTCTTCCTTTAGAGGTGCCTGAGTGTGCCCGTGTGATCCACACCCCGGCTTTGGACCTGCGGCTTTCTCGAAAGCATCCTCGGGCTCCCTGGACCCCTTGCTCCGCGCAGCCGCCACTCAAGATGGTGCAGGTGATGAGCACCAGGGGGCACCCGACGGAGCAGGAAGCCAGACCCAGACGGCGGTTGAAAGTCTTAAGCCCAACGGTAGGAGCGGGAAGCGCTGAAACGTGCGCAACTGTTCCGAGCGCGCGTGCGCTCCGCCCGGGCTCCGGCCCCGGCCCCGCGCCCGCGGCGGACCGGCTCCGGAGCGCACGGAAGACCAGCGGTTGGAAGCAGCCGGACGGAAGATTGGTTAGCGCTTCGTTTCCTAGCAAATGCCCAAAGCTAGCTGCATGAGCTCCACTTAAGAGAGAGGTCTGGCTCTACAATCCAGAGCGATTTATCTGATACGTAGAACAATTACTCTATTTTTTTTAATGTTTTTAATCAAAAGCTACCCTTTAGGTATACAGAAAAGTTTGTTGTAAAGCCAGCAGTTATTAGGTTTCATGAAGCTAGCAGATTATGAACATTTTAAAACAGTTCAGTAGGGGCCACTGAAGTCTTAGTGTTCGCATTCCATTGTTTTAGAGACTATCCCCTTCCCTCATTTGCTTTGGTAATGGTAAATATCATTACGGTGTATTAAGTGGTTTGTCTTCATTTGTAAACTTGGTGCAAAGGGGAGAAATGCCTCTTACATGGGACTTCTTGAGGCAGCTCCTTAGAACTTGACGCAATTGTTGCTTTTTACTAGAGAAAATAGCCTACTTTAAAACATGAGACAATTGATTATATATTGGTGAGTTGAAAGGAGATCAGTAACTCACAAAGTTCGTGTTTGGGGAACATAAAAAATGAGGATGTTTATGTGAACGGCCATTCAAAGCCTTTGTTACTACCTGGTCGTACTTACTGGACCATGAAGCTCTGGCCACACTGCACTGAACACAAGCCGCATGACAACCACCAGGCCCTATCGACAGTCAGGAACAGCTAAATTCATTGTAAATAATTTCATTGTTAACTCAAAACCCATGTGACGGCTTTTCCAACTTGTGTAATGGTAGCTTCACCAGGAAAACAGGTACAGTGCTAGATTTAAAGATTAAACTGTGTATGTGAATATTTTACTACCGCACTTGTTTGTTGGGCTCCCTTTTTAACACCTACCCACTTTCAGTGGTATTTGCTATGAGTCATTATTATTATATCCCAAATCGTGCTTTTCCTTTCTCTGTAAAGTCAGGTGTCCAGTAAAGAACCGACCTCTGTAATCCAAATATAAAAAGCATCAAGAGGTAGCAGAAAGAACCCAGTGGATACTCTAAGCAGAGACTGGACTGCCTGGCAGGTGGGTCCATAAGAATACAAGTTTTTATTTTCTCTCACCATGTTCTTTACTCATTTAGGTCCCTGTTCATTTTCTCACCCTGATTCATGTTTCTTTCTAGCTCCCATCCGTTCCCATTTGATGTTTACGTGGTCCCTGCCATTGGTAACTGAACAGCAATGAAAGGCACCAATGATTCAGACAGTGGCTGAACACACAAACTTATTTCATGTTTATTTGGCATATTCATAGGGTAGCCATCTTAAAAACCATCTTAAGAGAATTTCTCTTTCTCCATTCTTCATGCTCCTTGTCTTGCCTATGGTAATTCTTTTTTTTTTTTTTTTTTGGTAATTCTTATTTCACCTCTTTGTCACTTGCAACCAGAGGAAGAAAAGAGAATCAGGCAGTTAAACAAGGAACAGATTTTGAAACCTTTTTTTATTATAAAAGAAATAAAGGCGGGGTGGGACTTGCCCCATATCAGAGCATATTGGAAAATCATAAGATTAAGTCTGCTTATTGTGATAAGCACAGATAATGGAGAGAATACAGAAACGTGTGCATAGGAGGTCCATAAATGAGGAAGATGGCAATCTTCTTCAGGTCAGTGGGAAAAGGTTAATAAACAGTGCTTGAACAATTAGTTATTCCTTTGAAAAAGAAATTAGATGTCTACCTCACACCATTTACAAATTGATATCCACACAGTTTAAGGAGCTAATTTTTTTTTTTTTAAAGAACTCTAAGAATTTTTGAAACATAGGGAAACATGGGATAGGAAAGGACTTCAAAGAACAAGCCAAGAGCCATAAAGAAAAACATTTGACTATGTTAGAATTGACAATGCTGATCGATAAAGCACAAGGATGAGCTGGCAGAAAAACTTGGAACCTGTATACTGGAACCCTAATAGCCAAAATACATAAATAACACCTTAAATATAAAGAAAAAGAAAGATAGCTGTATAGAAAAGGGGGAGAAATTAGGAAAAGAAAACTGAGGTAGGAAGAAATGCATATGGCAAAAAAAAAAAAAACACACGAATCCAGTAACTAGGGAACTGCAAGTTAAAATAAGATATGTATTTTTCCCTCAAAAAAATTGGCAAAATTTTTATGGATTTATAATATCAAGGGTTGACAGAGGTGTGGAGAAACTCATGCGCTGCTAATGATAACATAAATTAGTACAACTTTTTTGAGGGCCGTCTGTTAGTACTTATTAAAATGTGCAGTGTGCATAGCCATTGACCCAGTAGTTTCCCTTCTTGGTACCCAGCTTAGAGAAATGCTTGCGCATATGCACTAAAAATAACTCTAAGAAGGTCCACTACAGCTTTGTCTATAACCAAGAAATGAAACAATCTGCATGTATGTTGACAAGAAAATAAAGTATGGTATAAATTTTGATACCATATAGCCATAGAAGAGCACAAAGTAAATAGATATGTAGTCACATAACAATAGTAAATAAAAAACTCAAGTTGCAGAATAATAGGTATTAGATCATGTATTATATTTTAAAATTGTTTCTGTATGTATTAATATTAAAGTCTGGGCAATACCCAAATAGAAAAGATTAAGCTGACTAATATCAGGACCACAAGAGAGGCCATCATATTAAATCCTACAGAAATTAAAAGGATAATTGGAGAACATGCTGAACTACTTTATGCTGATATATTGACAAATAAGATGAACAAGTATGTTGAAGCACAAACTATCAAAGTTCACTTAATGAAAAAAAAGAAAACTTAGTGGCCTTATATCAAAGAAACTGAATTTACAGTTGATCTTCTCACAAAGAAAACTCCAGACCTGATGAGTTAATTGGTGAATTATACCAAGCACATAAGGAAATATAGCCATATAATACAAATTCTATACAAACTTTTCTAAAAACAGAAGTGTAGAAGCAATTCCCAACTCATACTATAAGGCTAGCATTACCTAGTTAGCAAAACCAGACAAAGATATTACACAAAAAGAAAACTACAGTTCAATACCTACCATGAACATGATGTAAAAATCCTAAACAAAATTTTAGTAAATCTAGAGATTTTTTTCTAAAAGGGTAATACATCATGTCCATGTTGGGTTTATCTCAAGATTTAATAGTAAACATAAAAGTAATCAGTGTGATTTGCCATTTTTTGTTTTTTTTTTTATTGTGGTTAGTTTATTTAACTTAGCATAATGTCCTCAAGTTTCACCCATCTTGTAGCATATAACAGGATCTCCCTCTTTTTTAAGGATGAAAATACTTAATTTTTTTGTTTAGTCACTAAGTCATGTCCGACTCATTGGCAACCACATGGATTGTAGCCTTTCAGGCTCCTCTGTTCATGGGATTCTCCAGGCAAGAATACTGGAATGGACTGCCATTTCCTTCAGGGGATCTTCCCAACCCAGGAGTCAAACCGGTGTCTCCTGCATTGCAGGCGTATTCTTTATCACTGAGCCACCAGGAAAGCCCTATCAACAAACAAAAAAGAGAAAAATCATACAATCACCTCAAGAGATGCATAAAAATCACTTGACAAAACTCAACTACTAGGAGTTCCTGGTGGTGCAGTGGTTAGGACTCAGGTTTTCACTGCCATGGCTTGAGGGTTTAAACCCTAACTGGGGAACTAAGAGCCCTGCAAGCCACATGGCATAGCCAAAACAAAGAAACAAAAAACTCAACAACTGTTCATTATATATATATATATATATAAAAAAAACCCTTCAGCTGACTATAAATAAAAGGGAACTTTTTCAACATGATAAAGTACATCTACAAAAAACCTAGAGCTAACATCATGCTTAATGGTAGAACAAATGCTTTCTAGGATGGCAAATAAGAATATTCATTCCCACCACTTTATATAACATGGTACTAGCAGTCCTAACCAACGCACTAAGAGAGGAAAAAAGATGAGACACATGTAGACAGTAAAGAAACAACCCAAGGAATGCAAAAAAAAAAAAAAGGGCCTACTAGAACTAAATGATTTAACATGGATAGTGGATACAAGGTCAATATACAAAAACCAATTAACTGCATTTCTATATACAAGCAATGGACAATTGAAAATTAAAAATTTTAAAACATATCATTTGGCTTTCAGACTTCAGCAAGTTTCCAATGACTGCTCCCTCACAGAAATATCAACTTGAACGAATATCCACATGCCAAAATACCTTCACAAGAGCTAAGGATTTTAAGTGGCAATTAGAGCACCCAGGTAAAGCAGAGAAATAAGATGCATTGAAGAGGGAAGGAAAGACAGTTTTACCTTATCCTTAGCACCCCTTCCCCAATCCCAGGCAGCCCAATGTGAAGAGAGATACCCTCCCCGTTGGAGAAAGGGAATGAAATGACACTTGACTTTACTGAAGTCCCAGGACAAGGCCTACCCCAATGCCAGAGAATGAGCCTTAATCCTTTCCTCATACAATACTGAAAATTAACTCGAGATGGATCATACACTTAAATATAAGTTAAAACTATAAAACTTCCAAAAGAAAACATAGGAGAAAATCAATGTGACCTTGGGTTAGGCAAAGAATTCTTAAGACACAAAATGCACATAAAGGAAAAATTGTTAAACTGGACTTCATAAAAATTTAAACAATTTGTCATTCAAAAGAAGTGTTACCAAAATGAAAAGGCCACAGACTTAAATACTTCAAAACAAATATCAGGAAAAATATTTGTAAACAGAATATGTAGGGAACTCTTACGACTCAACATTAAGATAAACAGTGAGTGCAATAAAAGTGTGCAAAAGATTTGAGCAGATACTTTATCAAAAAAGATAAATGGATGATAGATAACCACATGAAAAGATGTATAGCATCATAGTCACTAACAAAGTGAAAATTAAAATCACAATGTAATATCATCACATACTTACTAGAATGGCTAAAATTAAAAAGAGAATACCAAGTGGTGGCGAGAATGCAAAGTATCTGTTTCTATCACACATATAATGGTACAGCCAGTATGGAAAATAGTGTGACTTTGTAATCAAGTTGAACATACACTTAACTATATAATCCAACAAATCCACTGCTAGATACCCACCCAAGAGAAATGGAAATATGTGTCTACACAAAGACATTTCAGAGCAATTTTATTCACCATAGCCCCAAACTGGAAATACAACAAATATCTATTGACAGGCAATTGAATGGATAAGTAAATTGGTATTTCCATGTACTGGAATGCTATACAAACAAACTACTGATATGTATGGTAATATGGATGAATCTCAAGAGCATGATGCTAGCTGAAAGAAGTCAGACGTGAAAGGTGACTGATTTCACTTACATGTGAATCTAGAAAAGGTAAAATTATAGAAACTGATCTATTCCTGGGGCAGGGGTAAGAAGGGGCAAAGGGGACTGACTGCAAAGGAACACGGAACTTTTAAAGTAAAGGAAATATTTTCTATCTTGATTTTGGTGGTAGGTATGGGCTGTATTCATTCAAAACTCATTAAACAGTACACTTTAAATAGGTGAATTTTAACTGTACATAAATTATACCTCAAAAACCAGAAAATAAATAACAAAGTGGAAAATTCTTAAAGAGATAGGAATACCAGACCACCTTACCTGTCTCCGAAGAAACCTGTATGCAGGTCAAGAAGCAACAGTGAGAACTGGATGTGGAATAACTTATGGGTTCAAAATTGAAAAAGGAGTACGTCAAGGCTGTATACTGAAACCCTGCTGATTTAACTTACATGCAGAGTACATCGTGCAAAATGCCAGGCTGGATGAACAAATCACAAGCTGGAATCAAGACTGCTGGGAGAAATATCAACAACCTCAGGTATGCAGATGATACCACTCTAATGGCAGAAAGTAAAGAGGAACTAAAGAGCCTCTTGATAAAGGTGAAAGAGAGTAAAAAACCTGGCTTAAAACTCGACATTCAAAAAACGAAGTCATGGCATCTGGTCCCAAAACTTCATGGCAAAAAGATGGGGAAAAACTGGAAGCAGTGACAGATTTTGTTTTACTGGGCTCCAAAATCACTTTGGACAGGGACTGTAGCCATGAAATTAAAAGACACTTGCTCTTTGGAAGGAAAGTTATGACAAACCTAGAAAGTGTATTAAAAAGCAGAGACACCATTTTGCCACCAAAGGTGTGCATAGTCAAAGCTATGGTTTTTCCTGTAGTTACGTACAGATGTAAGAGTTGAACCATAAAGAAAGCTGAGCACCAAAGAATTGATGCCTTAGAATCAAGAATTGTGGAGCTGGAGAAGACTCTTGAGTGTCCTTTGGACTGCGAAGAGATCAAACCAGTCAATCCTAAAGGAAATCAATCCTGAATATTCATTGGAAGGACTGATGCTGAAGCTGAAGCTCCAATCCTTTGGCCACCTGATACAAAGATCTGACTCACTGGAAAAGACCCTGATGCTGGGAAAGACTGAAGGCAGGAGGAGAAAGGGACAACAGAGGATGAGGTGGTTAGATAGCATCACCAACTCAATGGATATGAACCTGAATAAACTCAGGGAGATAGTGAAGGACAGGAAAGCCTGGAGTGCTGCAGTCCATGGGGTCACAAAGAATGAGACATGACTTAGTGACTGAACAACAATAAAAACTATGCAAAGAAGATTTTTTCAGTGGCATATAATTCTGCCAAACCAGTCATTAATGATCAAGGAAAAGTATATGTGCTACTTTAACATTCATAATTTAATAACATTTCTCTTAAAATGATTTTACTGAACATAATTTGCTTATTAATCTTCACAGATTACAGTCAGATTAACTCTGTAACTAGAAAGAATATTTAGCAAGTTCAGTAACAACAGCAATAATAGTTCATCTTCCAAATGTCTGTATGCATTTAGACCAATTGAAGACATTGTAAAATTTGTTCTCTTAGGATGGCTGAGAATTAGGAAAAGAGCTCCAAGTTCTACACTGAGTAATGATCTAGAGTAGACAGAAGTATACATTATTTTAAGACAATACTAGTAGTCCTTAAGTAGTAGGCTCATCTTTCTCCAGTTGAATCACAAAGCTCCTAAAATTATACACAGTACAAGGATCCCCAGGTGGTGCTAGCGGTAGAGACCATACCTGCCAACACAAGAGATGCAGGTTCGATCCCTCGGTCAGGAAGATCCCCTGGAGGAGAGCATGGCAATCCACTCCAGTATTTTTGCGTAGAGAATTCCATGGACAGAAAAGCCTGGTGGGCTATATATAGTCCATAGGGTCGCACAGAATCAGACACAACTGAAGCGACTTAGCACACACGCACACACAAGGCGACAACAGGGAAAGATGAAGGAAGAGGAGCCTGGACCACCCAGGGGTATAGTGGATGAGACTCTGGCAGAGCTGGACTCTTCCTCTAACTGAATTCATAACAAGTTGGTTTTCCTTTGTCAGAGTGGCAAGTTACTTCAGCCTACTCCCCTTGGGACTTCCAGTGAAGTTTCTTTATAATTTCTCTAAGAAAATCCTAAAATGATTCTTTCTTTCCCTCTCCAAGACTCCCCCTCCATCACACTCCCCTAAAGCACTTCTCGGTTTCTTTTATGTGCATCTCCTGATTAGGTTCCCACTGCAGAGAGAGTATGTCTGATTTCATACTTTATATGCAATATGATTTTAATTCTTGAATAAGGGTGCTAAACAGTAACAAAAGTCATGATTCTACTGGGTTAGGGATGTGCATGTGGTATCTAAATTTGGATGTAGGGGTTTCCTAGAAAAAGACAAGACAATATTGCTATTGCTTCATAGCTTAGCACATGTTGGGAGCAGCTTGTCAAAGCAGACCTTTTCAACTGCTAGGCTGATTTTAGCTGTCTATCTGCACATCTCTGCAGCCCTGATCACCGAGCTTCAACAGAGGTATTAAGTTATGACACAAGAGGATTGGGCAATCTTATCACTTGTCTCTGCCTATAACAAACCAGGACAGATTGAAGTGTTGGATTAGCTACCCAAGAATCGGGACATAAGTGCTAGGCACTGGTTAGAAAAAAATTGTCACAGGTAGTAATTAGAAGGAGGCCCAAAGGCTGAACCTGGCCTGAAGAGAAATTTAAAACCCTTGTAAAGACTTAGCCCCTATCTTATTGCCAAATCAATTTTATTTCAACTTTTTATAAATGGGGGAAAATGTCTTAAGTCAGCAGATTCCTGTGACACATGGTTATTACCTAAAGACAGATAACATCCCAAAAAACACTGACTAAGATGTTTTCAAGTGGACAGGTCCTCTCAAGAAGCAGCTTCTAAAAAAAAAAAAAGAAGAAGAAGAAGCGTCTTCTGATCATCAAATTACATGAACAGAACATCGTGTAACAACTGGCAGAAAAACCCATCGGCTTGTTATGGTGATTGTTACTGACTTTTCCACATATTTAAGCCTTTTTTTCCACATCGGATGTAGGCCTTCTGTAAACAAGGTGTGTGCTTCATAAAAACCGTATCCTGTACAATACCTGGGATGGGGCCCTGGTCATAGCAGATGTCAACCATGTGATTAATTTGAAAGGTTAAATTTAACTCTGTGTATCCAAGATCTCCCCCACAACACACACACATTTATACACACTCACACACATTTATACACACACAGACACATTTATACACACTCGTACACATTTATACACACACACATATTTATACACACTCACTTACATTTATAAACACTCACACACAACAAACCAGGTTTATAATAAATTCTATTCATCGGAACAACAAAGGACATATTTTTTTAAATTACATTATTTTATCTGTTTAAAGAATGGAAAACCATTTTATTTATCTGTTAACACTCTTTAAAAACCAACCTTCACTGTTTTATTATTCCAGGAGTATACATATTATTTTTAGAAAATTTACAAAATAGGATATAAGGGGGGGAAAGTAAAAATCAGTCATAATTCTGCCATAGAGAAATAACCACACTAATATTTTGGTATATTCCCTTCCAATATTTTATCTGTGTTTTTATTTGTGGGTATATTTCTTACTTTCTTTTTTTTTTAACGTATGTGTTGTTTTATTTTTAACCTAACACTAATCATATTTCCATCAAAATTATCACTAATTTTTAAATATACAATATTATTTTACGTGTCAGAATAATCTTTCATCACATGGTTGAACTTCAGTTTTGGACTTTGAAGTTGTTACCAACATTTCACCCCCATATACAAGCATATACAAGATGCCTTTGGAGGGTCTGTCACTATCCCCAGGCCCATAGGGGAAGCTACCTGTCGTGGGGAATAGAAAGAGGGTAAAATGTGAGCTGACCCCGCTGTGACAGAGACCTCCTTCCTCTCTTTCAGGACTAGCACATCAACAGACTTCCCTTAAGATGGCCTTTAAAATTATTATTATTCAAGTACTACCTATAGGATATAAAGCTTCAATTATTTACCTCTCTAACCTCACTTGTCCACTTTGCCCTACATCTTTATATTCATTCCTCCTTCCCCAAAACTGGTTTCTCTCTCCAATAATACAAATGCCAATTTCCTTCATGAAAAGAACACTTCAAACTTAATGCAATCTGATAGTCCTGTTGCATTGTAATTACACATAGAAAATATGTAATATTTTCACTGGATATTCACTGGGTATTATTTCACTGGGTATTATCACTAGCACATTCTCTAGAGGAGTTGGGGAGAGAACCAAAGGGAACTTCTTCCTGAGATTGTGTTTGTCAGTATAAGCTCGTGTCAGAGCCTTCGATTCTTACTGTTAGAAGCTCTGTAATGAGTCTGATTAAGAAATAGCTCTCTTAAAAGATGTTAGCTAGACTTACTGCCCTTATCATTTTGAAATATATACAGATACCACATCATTATGTTGACACTTGAAGCTGATATATTGTTGTATGTCAATTATATTTTAAAAGAAAGAAAATAGTTCAGTAAAGGAAGAGAAAGAACCTGCCAGCCTGTGTTGTTTTCATCACTCAAACTAATATATTTCTTTTTCCATGACCACTGAGAATAACAAGAGTTGACAATGGGGAAAAAGTGGGGAAGGAAATAAGTAGGAAATTGTGACAGACAGACATGTGGGCCAAGCTTCATTTAAAGGTCAATAAATTCATTTAGATATTATGATATCTTGTCAGCGTCTAACACACTGTAATCTTTCAGTATTTATTTAGTATTAACTGGAGTTTTTGTTTTTTTTTAAAAAGACCTTTATTATTTTTTCAGGTAAAAATACAGGCACCAGGAACAGTCAATGTTGTGTCCAGTGAAGTCTGATGTGCCTGATCCTGACAAGAGCCCACTACACAGCTAAGATTGACAGTAGTCGCGGAACTTGCAGGGGCGATCCGTGTGACTCAACCTGAAGACAGTCCTAACCCTCACATTTAATTTAGGATGAGATGGTTTTCCAGCTGGGTTTGCATGTCTGTGTGTTTGAAAGGTGATGCAATGGCATACAGTTATTTTACCATAGTTTTAATTCTTTAAGTGTGTTCATTGGCCTTTAGTTGTTATTTCTCAGGACAGGTCCAGTCTAATAGCATCCTGTATTTCCCTAGAATCTTTCAAACTCAAAGCTTTTCACATAGCCATACTATTATTGTCATTTTCCTGAACTCCCTTTGAGGAGGGGTGAGGGGTGCAGATAAAACAGGTGAGAAAATGAATACACAGAAAGGGAAGCGTGATGCCCTGGTCACCCAGCCAGTGACCAGTGGGCTCTCTTAGTCCAAATTATCACATCTAGCTAGGCCAAGGCATTGGATCTTAGTGTAGCTTATGGATATTTTTTTTCCCCTTGTACGTGCTAGTGAGAAAGAACTGAAAACAAACTTTTCTGGGCAAATAGCAAGTGCCAAGGTTGCTCTTTCATTCTCTTTGACTGATATGCAATCTGGAACCAGAGCTGAAATCCTGAGAGAGGAAACTACATCTGCAGATGATGATCCAAGACTTCCTTAACACTGAATTTGGGATTTTTAAGACACGAGGCTGGGGTACTTCCCAAGCCATCCAGTGGTTGAGACTCTGTGCTTCCACTGCAGGGGGCATGGGTTCAATCCCTGGTCAGGGACAAATCTCTTGCATGCCGCATGGTGCAGCCAAATACATAAACAACAACAAAAGCCCACAAGGTTGTTTAAGCACATGCATTCTCCAGGCAAACGAACTGGGTGTCTCCAAAGGCCAGACTGGTAGGCGATACCAGGAGACACATTTCAGCTTAATATAAGCAAGAATTTGCTAATAATTAAAACTGCCCTAAATTGGGATCAACTGTCCTGTGAGCCAGTGAACTCCCTACTATAGGAAACATTCAGACAGAAGCTAGATGACTGATCTGTACATGATATTGAAGGGAATTCCCACAATGGATGGTAGATTGATTTGGATGACCATTAAGGACTCTCAACTCTTAATAATTTTTTCATTCCCTGATCCTTGACAATGTCAGGCAGATTTCCTTAGCACCCCTTTACACCACCCCCAAATAAGAATGAGAAGTGTTTTTATCTACCTGGTGCTTTTTGGTTACAATCAATGGAGCATGTAAAGTAGTAGCTTCCAAGAAAGAAAGATGACTTAAATAGAATCATAAAATAGGGTCTTAGAAGAAAATTGAAAAACCCTTAGAGATAACCTGGTCCTATTCCCCATCCTGTGTGTGTGTGGCAAGTCACTTCAGTCCTGTTCGACTCTTTGTGACCCTATGGACTGTAACCCACCAGGCTCCTCTGTCCATGGGATTCTCCAGGCAAATATATCAGAGTGGGTTGCCATGTCCTCCTTCAGGGGATCTTCCCCACCCCGGAATCAAACCCACATCTCTTGTGGCTCCTGCATTGGCAGGCGGGTTCTTTACCACTAGTGCCACTTGGGAAGCCCATCCCTCACCATACCACACCCTACCCTACCCCACCCCACTTTAAAAAATAGATTTAGAAACTATGGCCTAAAGAAACTATCATCCCAAGAATCTTACATTCATCTACTAGCCAGGTTTGTTAAACCTAGAATATTACTTTTTAAACTGCCAAATATTTGTTGAGTGCCAATAGGGAATTACTTTTCCTGATGATAAGGATTTGTTTTAAGATCACAGAATTGTGTACAAACCCCATTGGATAACTCAGATTCGAATTGGAGTGTCTGTGGATTAACCAGAACTTTCTCCTCTCTTCTCTGAGTGTCTATAGTCTAGGCTACTTATACACTTGATAAAGAGCACAAAAGGATATAGAAGCTTAGAGGGGAAATTGGAGAGCGATGTTGGGATAAAAATTAGTGGCTAAAATTTGAATGTTGGATTATCTTTGGGTTTTATTTTTCCATGTTATCCCTTCTCCTATGATCAATTCAGATCAGATCAGATCAGTCGCTCAGTCGTGTCCAACTCTTTGCAACCCCATGAATCGCAGCACGCCAGGCCTCCCTGTCTATCACCAACTCCCGGAGTTCACTCAGACTCACGTCCATCGAGTCAGTGATGCCATCCAGCCATCTCATCCTCTGTCGTCCCCTTCTCCTCCTGCCCCCAATCCCTCCCAGCATCAGAGTCTTTTCCAATGAGTCAACTCTTCACATGAGGTGGCCAAAGTACTGGAGTTTCAGCTTTAGCATCATTCCTTCCAAAGAATATCAATATTTATTGAGAACCTATTGTGCACAGAGCATTGTGATCATCCACAGAGCCATTAGAGGGATTATAAAAATTAACTATTAACTCCATCAAATTAGCATCAGGCTTAAGACAGCCTCGGGGAATGTTAATGTAAGGTCAAATATCTTTTTTCTTTGGTTACCGCCAGTACCAAATAAAAAGAAATTTGCAGCAGGGCTTACGTGTTTGTAAGTCACATTCAGAAGATAAAACTAGCTCTGTTCACTCTCAATAGGTAATTGAGAGATTAGTAAATTTCAAAACTATGTGTAAAATATTGGATGAATTTACAAAAATGCTTAATTAAAAGTAAACATAATTTGAATCCACAGCAAACACTGTACTCAATGGTGAGACAGTGCTTTCCTCTAAGATCTGGAACAAGACAAAAATGTCCGCTCTTGTCAGTTCTGTTCAACATTGTATGAAAGGTTCAAGCCAGGGCAGTTAAATAAGAACAGATTAGAAAAAAGGAAAACTATGCTTATTTGCAAGTGACATGATACAGATAATCCTAAGGAATTACTAAAAAATGATAAGAACTAATATTGAATTCAGCAAGTTTACAGGATACACAAACAACATACAAAAATCAATTATATTTCTATATACTAGCAATGAACAAACTGAATTCAGAAAACAACTCCATTTACAATAGCATCAAAAAGAATAAAATAATTAGAATTTAGCAAAAGATGTGTAAAACTTGTACCCATATTGCAAAAAGAAATTAAGGAAGACCTCAATAAACAGAAAGATGTTCTGTGTTCATTGATTGGAAGAATTAATATTGTTAAGCTGGCAATACTCTCTAATTAAGCTACAGATTATCACAGTCCTTATTAAATCCCAGCTTGCTTTTTTGCAAACACTGACAAGCTGATCCTAAAAGGTGTACAGAATTTCAAGGGAATAGCAAACACTATCTTGAAAAACAAGAGTAAAATTAAAACACATTTTCTGATTTCAAAAACATACTACAAAACTACAGTAACCAAGGTAGGGTGAAACTGACATACAGATAAACATACAGCTCAATGGAATTAAGAGACTAGAAATAATCCCACCCATTTGTGATCAGTTTATTTTCAACAAGAATGCCAAGACCACTCAATGGGGAAGAATGGTTTTTCAGCAAACGGTGCTGGGACAACAAACTAGCCACAGGGAAACAAACAAAAAAGAAAGTGAATTCCTACTTCATACCACACACAAAGATTAACTTGGAAGGGATCATGTATCCAAATGCGAAAGAAAACCTAGGCATGAATCTTCATGAGCTGTAGCTGGGCACTGGTGTCTTAGATATGACACCAAAAGCACAAGCAGCAACAGCAAAAAATAGATTCCCTGGACTTCACCGCTGTTAGGAATGTAAAGTGGTGCAGCTGCTCCCTCAAAAGGTTAAACACAGGGTTACCCTGTAATTCCAGCAATTCCAGCTGGAATTGGACTATTTATGTACTTGATAAATGGGGATAAGAGGATAAAGAAGCTTAGGAAAATTCCACTCCAAGGTATATCCCCAAGAGCAATAACACATGCCTACACAAAAACGTGTACATGAGTTTTCACAGCAGTGCTGTTCATAACAGCCAAGAGGTAGAAACAAATGTCCATCAACTAATGAATCGATAAATAAATGGTGGTATATCCATACAATGGAATATTATTCAGGTATAAAAATGAATGAAGTACTAATGCATGCTACAACATGGACAAACTTTGAAAACATTACAAATAATCTGCCATTAATCCCACCCAATATACCCATTACCTCAGACACTATTGTTTGTACTTCTGTAAGTTGAATTTGGGTCTTTTAAAAATATCATCCATGTTTCTACTTAACATATTCAACCTTTTCTCTAGCCTTTTGAACCTATGGAACAGAGTTATAATAACTATTTTAATATCCTTGCCTGCTAATTCTAACATCTGCATCAGTTCTGGGTCAGTTTGATTATTTACTTTTCTCATTATGGGTCATATTCTCCACTTATCTGTGTGTATGCCCAATAATTTTTCATTAATGCCATTCATCATGAACTTACCTTGTTGAGTGCTGGATATTTCTGTAGTTTCAATTTTTGAGTATATTCTGGAGCACAGTTCAATTCAGTCACTCAGTCATGTCCGACTCTTCATGACCCCATGAATCACAGCACACCAGGCCTCCCTGTCCATCACCAACTCCCAGAGTTTACCCAAACTCATGTCCATCGAGTTGGTGATGCCATTCAGCCATCTCATCCTCTGCCATCCCCTTCTCCTCCTGCCCCTAATCCCTCCCAGCATCAGGGTCTTTTCCAATGAGTCAACTCTTTGCATGAGGTGGCCAAAGTACTGGAGTTTCAGTTTCAGCATCAGTCCATCCAATGAACACCCAGGACTGATCTCCTTTAGGAGGGACTGGTTGGATCTCCTTGCAGTCCAAGGGACT
>NW_011494785.1:4255772-4267745 GCF_000754665.1 Bison bison bison | reverse complement strand
GACCACTGGAGAAACCATAGCCTTGACTAGACGGACCTTTGTTGGCAAAGTAACATCTCTGCTTTTTAATATGCTATCTAGGTTGGTTGTAACTTTCCTTCCAAGGAGTAAGCGTCTTTTAATTTCATGGCTGCAGTCACCATCTGCAGTGATTTTGGAGCCCAGTTACTTGGAAACAATTTGATCCTTTCGTCTTATTTTTAAAAATCTGAAAAAAAAAAAAAATCTGTTACGCAGGACCAGACCTGCATTTAATCGAGAGCCAGCTTTTCTCCTACAACTGAGGCAAAATCCTTCTGAGTACTTTGCTTAATGATCTGTGAGTTATAAGATTTCCAGTCTGGCTGGCGGGAACAGGCACTCTGCAGGCCCTGGATGAGTTCTTGTTTCTGCAACACCTTCAGGTGGTTCTTTCCCTGGTCTTGAACAGTTCCCTCGAATTCACGTGCTGGTGACAATTTTGCTGAACAGCTGAGGGGGACCCTCTGCAGATCTCTAGACTTTGGTTGTTGTTGTCATTTTTTCTGTGTGTGTGTGTGTAGTGCTCTCCTCTCTGATATTCTGCCCTGCAAACTCTGGCTGTCTTGGTCTCCCTGGACTCTAGCTCAACTTCTCAACTCAGGGAATCTGCCAGGCTCTACCCAGATTCCACCTTTCCGTGTCACCATCTGGAAAATCTCTCAAGGCAGTAGGCTGGGCGTGCATAGGGCTTACCTCATTCTTTTCCCCTTTCATCAGGTCTGATGTCCAATATCTTGGGTTTTTTTTTTCTTCAGACTTTAGACTTTCTATTTCATATTGGGGTATAGCCGATTAATGATGTTATGCTGGTTTCAGGTGAACAGTGAAGGGACTCGGCCATACGTGTACATGGATTCATTCTCCCTTAAATCTGCCTCCCATCCAGTCTGCCACCTAACATTGAGCAGAACTCCATGTGTTAAACAATAGGTCCTTGTTGTTTTTCTATTTTGAATATAGCAGTGTGTTGATATCCAATATCTTGAAAATGGCTACTTAAAATACTTTCTCTAGATTTTTTTGTTGCTTCTGGTAGGAGGGTAATTTTGGTCCCTTTGACCGCCATCTTGATAGGAAGTGGAAGTCCAAGCTCATACTAAATTTAGCAAAAAAAAAAAAAAAGTAGAATTAACTGGTTCACAAAACCACAGAAAGGAAGAAAGTACACTAGCCTTAAAGCTGACTGGATATATCGACTCAAGTTTCACCAGAGCACTTTCTCTTTCTCTCTCCCTCGGTCTTTCCGTCTCATTTCTACTTCTGTATTTTGGCCGCATTCAAGTGGGAGTTACAGCCACTGTTGGCTCTAGAGCCCACCCTGACAGCCAGCATGCCGAAGACAAAGACAGACCTCCCTTTCCTTCTCCAACTAGGACAACTCGGTGTGAGAAAGAGCTTGATGTGGATGCGTCCCATGTCTATGTATGGCTTCCCAAGTGGTGCCAGGGGGAAAGAACCCACTCGCCAAGGCAGGAGACGCAGGAGATGTGGGTTCCATCCCTGGGTCTCGAAGATACCCTAGAGGAGGAAATGGCAACCCACTCCAGTGTTTCTTGCCTGGGGAATCCCATGGACAGAGGAGCCTGGCGGACTACAGTCTATGGTGTCACAGAGTCAGACACAACTGTGTCACTGAGCATGCACACACGTCTAGGTACCAACCACTAAGTCCTGGAGGGTACATTAAAAGGCTGACCCAACAAGCAACGACCAATGATATTTCACTGTTATTTTAATTTGCAGTTTTTTATTTTTCCTGAAATCAAGTGTTTTTCATAGACATTCATTCATCCAGTGGGTATTTACTGAGTGTCCGCTGTGTGACAGTCACTATCCTAGACACTAAAGGTCTATTAGACTTTTGTATTTATTTTGTGACTTTCCAATCATTTGGTCATTTTTCTACTGAGGAACTTGTCTTCTGCTTATTGATCCATGAGAATTTCTCATATATAGACAGCATCAACTCTGTCACACACGTAGCAATATTTTGAAAGTTAAGTCATTTGTCTTTAATTTTGTTTTTTATAATATTTTGGTGTACAACTGTTGACTATGTAAAGTCCTTTAGATTCCTGACCTTTATGTTGATATAGTCTTCTCACTTTTAAGTTGGTCACATTTGGCATGTTAGCCAGTTTCTACTTGAGATCCACCGAGTCATATGTAAAAAAATCAACTTTTGGCAAGTGTCTCTTCTGAAGTTTAATTGACTCCTGGTCCTTGTAAGACTCCCAGCACTGCAGGCAGCGATGCAAAACAGGTTTTCTCCCAAAAGGCTAATTAAGGGAGGGAAGACTTCTGCTGTGTTTTCCAAGCTCATCTCAGACTTGGGTTATAAACAGATAATCTAGGTGGTAATGTCATCAGATTATCAATTTAAGAAAAATCTTTGAGTGAGGAGACTGATAAGTCAAATAACAACACATTCATTTTTCATTTAGGACACTTTAAATTTTGATCTGCTCTGATCTGAGAGCTGACTTAGTTTCTGGTAGCCCCAGGAGAAAAGCAGGATGCCTGCCTCCATAAAAGTCAGTGTGCAGGAACTGCTTCCGTCATAGAGACCCACTTGTTGGGAATAAATAAATACCCTGCATGTTCAGGAAAAGTAACAGATGGAGACTGAGGCTTCTTGGCTATGTTACAAGGGGTCCTCTAGGCTCCAAATACAACTTTTTTTAAGTGTGTAAAAGAAACCTTTCCTGTGATCTTTTGCTTGGCAGATTAGGGTCCAATAAAACCTTCTGCAATGACAGAAATGTCTAATATCTGTGCTATTCAAGATGGCTATTGAGCTCTTGAAATATAGTGAGCAAGGCTGAGAAAATAAATTTTAAAATGTTTACGCACTTCAATTAATTAAAGTTTAGCTAGCCACATGTGTAGGGTTACCAGACTTCAGTTCAGTTGCTCAGTCATGTCCAACTCTTTGCGATCCCATGGACTGCAGCATGCCAGGCTTCCCTGTTCATCACCATCTCCCGGAGTTTACTCAAACTCATGTCCATTGAGTCGGTGATGCCATCCAACCATCTTGTCCTCTGCATCCCCTTCTCCTCCTGCCTTCAATCTTTCCCATCACCAGGGTCTTTTCCTATGAGTCAGTTCTTCACATCAGGTGGCCAAAGTACTGGAGCTTCAGCTTCAGCATCGGTCCTTCCAATGAACGCTCAGGACTGATCTCCTTTAGGATGGACTGGTTGGATCTCCTTGCTCTCCAAGGCACTCTCAAGAGTCTTCTCCAACACCACAGTTCAACACCAAAGCATCAATTCTTCAGTGCTCAGCTTTCTTTATAGTCCAACTCTCACATCCATACATGACTACTGGAAAAACCATAGCTTTGACTAGATGGACCTTTGTCACCAAAATAATATCTCTGCTTTTTAATATGCTGTCTAGGTTGGTTATAACTTTTCTTCCAAGGAGCGAGCATTTATTAATTTCATGGCTGCAGTCACCATCTGCAGTGATTTTGGAGCCCCCAAAATAAAGTCTCTCACTGTTTCCATTGTTTCTTTTTGTTTCCATTGTTTCTTATCCATTTGCCATGAAGTGATGGGACCAGATGCCATGATCTTAGTTTTCTGCATGTTGAGTTTTAAGCCAACATTTTCCACTCTCCTATTTCACTTTCATCAGGAGGCTCTTCAGTTCTTCTTTGTTTTCTGCCATAAGGGTGGTGTCATCTGCATATCTGAGGTTATTGAGATTTCTCCCAGCAATCTTGATTCCAGCTTGTGCTTCATCCAGTCCAGCATTTCTCATGACGTATTCTGCATATAAGTTAAATAAGCAGGGTGGACAATAGACAGCCTTGATGTACTCCTTTCCCGATTTGGAACCAGTCTGTTGTTCCATATCCAGTTCTTACTGTTGTTTCCTGACCTGCATACAGATTTCTCAGGAGGTGGTCTGGTATTCCCATCTCTTTCAGAATTTTCCACAGTTTGTTGTGATCCACACAGTCAAAGGCTTTGGCATAGTCAATAAAGCAGAAGCAGATGTTTTTCTGGAACTCTCTCACTTTTTCGATGATCCAACAGATGTTGGCAATGATCTCTGGTTCCTCTGTCTTTTCTAAAACCAGCTTGACCATCTGGAAGTTCACGGTTCACATACTATTGAAGCCTGGCTTGGAGAATTTTGAGCATTACTTTCCTAGCATGTGAGATGAGTGCAACTGTGCAGTAGTTTGAGCATTCTTTGGCATTACCTTTCTTTGGGATTGGAATGAAAAAGCAAATAAAAATATAGGATGCAGAGTTAATTATTAATTTCAGGTAGGCAACCAATAATTTTGTAGTGTAAGGATAACCCAAATATTGCATGGGGCACAATTACACTACAAATTTAGTCTTTAATTATCAGAAATTCAAATTAACTGGTGTCCTGTTTTTTATCCAGCAACCTTAAATGTGTGGCTAGTGACATTGGACAATGCAGGTAAGAATGGACTGCCCTGAATTTCTTCAAAATTACTCAACGACTCCCACTGGATGATTTTAAGGAGGAAAAATGGTCATGGTCATATTTTGGCAAGAAAAAGTAACCTGACTTCTGAAAGAAAGCCATCAGATGCCAAGGCCAGGACTACCAAAGCAATGAAATTCAATCCAACAATCATTTACTGGAAGCCTTCCACGTGCAGAAGAGCACCAGTATAGCTGTACGACTGCCGAGGCGCGTGTCCGCTGGATTTGGTTGGTGCCTGTTTTGGGGAATGTAAAGGGTCAACCTCAGAGGGAGCCATTGGATGGATAAGGTTGTTTGTTCAGTTGTGGTTTTTTGTTTTCCTTTGTCAAGATCTAACAAACTCTAATCTTCTTACCTTTTCTTCCTAGGGCTTGACATGTGTTATGAATAGGACTTTTAGACCCCTATACAGTATAGTTAAATCAAGGTGAGCATACTGGTGCATGCACACTCTGGGGAAAACCCCCACACTTTCCAAAAAGAGCACCAATGGATCCCTCAGACAGAAACTCCAAACCAGTGAATCACTATTCAATTCAAAAAGACATTCTGTTGAGTGACTACTCTCATTCCGGGCTACGGGGTAAGTTCCCAGGTATTGCAGTCCATTGATTCTACTTCCTTAATTGACAAGGAACGTGCAAATTTCCCCATCACACCCCAGACCTCGCTGGCCTGTACTCAGGCCACCTGGGCCAGGCTCTAGCCCATCAGCACTCTGGAAAGCTGCCAGTTACACGATGGCCCTTCCCAAATCTCCGCTCCTAAGTGGGCTTCTCTTCATTTTTCCTTCATGACTACTCTCTAAAATCATGACAGTCTGACACTTTCCCTAGATTTTGAACTTTGAACGTGGCTCACCACCTCGTGGTGGGTTAGCGAAGCTTCCAGCCGCTGAGGTGTTAGCTGCTGGTGGTTCACAGCTGAGCCCCCTCCAAAGGGTCAGGGAGGGTGAGGGAGCTGCCTCGCACAAGGTTCTACCCCTCTCTGGGGCGGCCAGCATGCAATGGCTGGTCACTGGGGATGCAAGGCCACACCGTGTTTTACTGGAGACAACTCTGCACTGTTGTCCAGCCACCGTGGGCTCAGCAGAGGCCCTGGTGCTGCAGCATGCAAACTCACCTCCTCCCCTTACGGCCGTTCACATGTCGTTCCTGAGAGGACACTCCACCTCCCAAACAACAACAAGAACAACAAAAATAACTGGGACTTCCCTGGTGATCCAGTGGCTGGGACTTCACCTTCCAACTCAGGGTGTACGGGTTCAATCCCTGGTTGGGGAACTAAGATCCCACATGCCCCATGGCTAAAAAATAAAATAAAACAGAAGCAATATTGTAAGATATTCAGTGAAGACTTTAAAAATAGTCCACATCAAAATAAAACTTCAAAAATAAAGACAACCCCAACACCCTGCATGCATGTCTCCTCCTAGGAGTCTGTTTCAGGGGAGACTTACCAAAGACATAGGTTGTTGAAATATCTCTTAAGTAAACTTCCAGTTTCTTAGGACAAACTTCTTGCTTTGTTCAGCCTGGCTTTTTCTACTGCTTGGGGAAAAACATGGCCTGGACTGCCTTCTTCCAGACAGATGGGCACACTTCAGAGAGGCTGAAGACCAAGCAGTTTCTGGAATCAGAGCAACCATCCAGGGTTGGTTGGTTTATGTGGGATGAGCAGACTGGCAGGTGCCTGCAATTAATCTTCCTGTTATTCCTCACTAAGGTGCCGAGGACCTAATCCAGTCCTGGCTAACAAACCAGTCACTTGTTACAGGGAAGACATCCCAGGAACTGATTTCACCCTCTGCTGGGAGAAAACTACCTCCACTTTCCTCCGGCAGATCTCTCCCTCACCCTCTCCTGACAGACCTTTCTCACAAGAATAAAAGCTGCTCTCTGGGGTCTTGGCAGTGGACCTCACCACCTCTGATTCACATCCACCGAGTCCTGCGGAGCTGGACCAGCATCTCTCTCATCACCAGCAGTCCTTGTCTGTTTTATCACCGGCACTCATCTCCCCCCGGGCTCTGTGCCTTCCTGCGGCTTAGCTGGGAAATGAGGGTGGAGCAGAGGGCAGGGCTCATAGGTGTGCAGTTCCTCTGTGTACCACACTCTGTGCTGGGCCCTTCACATGCTCTCATTAAACCTCACTATATATGTGTGTGTGTGTGTGTGTGTGTGCGTGCATGTGTATAGTGTGTGCTCAGTCGTGTCTGACTCTTTTCAACCCCTTCCAGGCTCCTTTGTCCATGGGACTCTCCAGGCAGGAATATTTTCTACTCCAGTATGTGTGTATAACATGTACAATATATACGCCCTTTCCCCACCCCCAACACACAGTCAACACCAAGGTTCAAAGAGTGACATAATTTTGTTCTCTGAGATGTGTAACCTCTCCTCTAGGAAGTTGCTGGCTTAGCTAGGTTTCCATATGATTGTGAAGCAGTGTCCTAGGTTAATGCAACTCATGTCTGCATTGGTCAGACTTGGTCTGATGGTGGTCTGGAGGCAGATCTAGCCCTTTAGTACCCCCTGACTTTACTCTGAGATCCTTTACTGTCTAAACTGTCCTAATGCTGGCCATCAGAGGAGGCATGGGAAATTGGGAGGGTCTCCCACCAGCTGCCCAGCCTTCTTGTTGTATCACAGATTAATGAACTTATTTGATGAGTATCTACTGCACTGTTGCTGCCTTCAGTGTGCAGGGAGCATGGCTGGGGGATGCTGAGGCCCAGGAAGGAAGGGTGCAGACTTGGGTCAGACAACCTGAATGTGAATCCAGCCTCCATCACTCAGCAGCGTGACCTACTGAAGATCTATGTGTGTGCTGTGCGTGCTCAGTCCAACTCTTGGGACCCCATGGACCGTAGCCCACCAGGCTGCTCTGTCATGGGATTCTCCAGGCAAGAATGTTGGAGTGGGTTGCCATGCCCTTCTCCAGGGGCTCTTCCTGACCCAGGGATCAAACTCGTGTCTCTTGTATTTCCTGCATCAGCAGATGGATTCTTTACCAGTGTGCCACCTGGGAAGCCCAAAGATCTACTGTACTAGATACTAATCTACTGTACTAGATGTTGTTAACCTTCTGGGTCCTCATGTTTCTCGCTTGTAAAGTGGAGATAACACACCTACCTCATAGGGTGGTGTCCTTCTAAAGAGAAGGATGGATCCTGATTCAGGAAACACATCATTTGGGAGAGGAGATAAGATGTGTGTGTGTACACAACTTGACACAAATTTAGAAGGTGATGGATGCTATGGTGGTAGGAATCACATGTGATGAAACTTAAGAGGAAGGAATGATTACTTCTCGGTGAGGAAATCAGAGAAGACGTCTTGCATAAATTAACATTCAAGATGATGGATGATATTCACACCAACCAATGTTAAACCCGTGAGTGGCAACCTTCTAATGGACCAGGAAGTACCACCCAAAGTTTAAAACAGCACCAGACTTCCCTGGTGGCTCAGTGGTAACGAATCCACCTGTCAATGCAGGGGACACAGGTTTGATCCTTGGTCCAGGAAGATTCCACATGCTGCAGCGAAACTGAACCTGTGCACCACAACTGCTGAGCCCACATGCTGCTACTAGGCCCATGCTCTAGTGCCCTCCAGCCACAACTACTGAGCCCATAGTGCTGCAACCACTGAAGCCCACACTCAGCAACAAGAGAAGCCACTGCAATGAGAAGCCCGTGCATCCCAACAAAGAGTAGCCCCCGCTCCCGCTTGTCACAACTAGAGAAAGCCTGCACATAGCGACAAAGACTCAGCACAGACAAAAATAATAAAACAAAAAACACCACCAAGTAACGGAGCCCTGGAACACTGCACCGTGAGGCCAGGTGCACACTGGGGGCGATGACATGCCTCTGAGATCAGATGCAGGTAACACACACCCAGTTCCCTGATCCTGCTGCCCAGATGGCTCCGTGGGTCATTCTGACCCCAGGCAAAGCATCTTCTGCCCAAGTGACTTCAGTCTGGGCAACACTCAAGACTTTACAGAGTTTATATGGTCTAGTTAGGAAAGTAAGATTCACATACAAAATGATTTTTATAACACTTATTGTTCTTTCTCATGTTTAGAAAAGCAATCCAATTTTACCCTAGAAAATACAGAAAATTAAAAAGAAAATCAAAATCATTCCAAGTTTCCCTGTCCGAGATTAACCACAGTTAACCGTGTGAAGCGTGCATTTTTTACCCACTCATCCTCCCTGCCCCCCACAGACAGCGCACTGCCCCTCCCCTCACCTCATGTTTGCTCAGGGGAGGGAGTTCCTGGGGATCATAAAATTCTCCTGTTTCCTCTTTCCCTTCTGGAGACTTCTGCAGAAATTTTAAATTGTTAAGTAGTCAAATTTATCAAGCATTTCTTCTACAGCTTCTGAATGTCATACGCTGCTTAAAATACTTTAGTCACCTGTATGAGCTTGCAAGCCTGCGGTAACAAAGTACCGTGGACAAGGTGGCTTAAACAATAGAAATTTATCTCCTCGCAGTTCTGGAGGCTGGAGGTCCAAGAACAAGGCATTATCAGGGTCGGTTTCTTCTAAGGCCTCTCTCCTTGGCTGTAAACAGCTAGCTGCCTTCTTCCTGTGTCTTGTCTCTATGAGTGTCTATGTCCTAATCTCTTCTTATATGGACACCAGTTATATCAGATTGGGCTTCCCTGGTGGCTCAGTGGTAAAGAGTCTACATGCAATGCAGGAGACCAGGGTTCGATCCCTGGGTTGGGAAGATCCCCTGGAGGAGGGAATAGCAACCTACTCCAGTACTCTTGCCTGGAGACTCCCCATGGACAGAGGAGCCTGGTGGGCTACAGTCCACAGGGTCACACAGAGTCAGACATTACTGAGCAACTGAGTAGGAGCAGCAGCAACATATTGGATTAGAGCCCACTGCCTCAACCTTATTTTAAATTTAATTACCTTCCCTATCTCCCCAAACAGTCACGTTCTGAGATCCTGGGGGTTAGGACTTCAAAATATGAATACTGAGGAAATACAGTTCAGCCCATGATATCACCCAAGATTATTTTCTTAAATTCTCCCAATGTTTTACTTTTACAGTTTTATTTTTAGCATCTAAGTATTTGATACTTTAGCATCTAAGTATTTGAAGGAGGAAATGGCAACCCACTCCAGTATTCTTGCCTGGAGAATCCCATGGACAGAGGACCCTGGCAAGCTATAGTCCACAGGGTTGCAAAGAGTCGGATACGACTGAAGCAATTTAACACTAACACATTTGACACATCTGGAATTTGTTTTGGTATATGAGGAATGAGGTATGGATCCAGTTTTGTTTTTCTAGGGCTTCCCTGGGGCTCAGAGGTTAAAGCTTCTGCCTGCAATGCGGGAGGCATTGTTTTTCTAGATAGTATGTTAAATGTTTCAATTCCATTTATTAGTAATCTCCCCACACCCCAATCCTGAAATTCTATCTTTAGATGTAAATATCTACCTTTATCTTAAACACATACAGCCCACATGTATGTTTGTATCTATTTATGAATGGCTAGTTTATACCACTAATCGGTCTATACCTGTGTCACTGGCAAACTTTTAATAATGGTAATTTTATAATATATTTCAATCTTCTAGGGCTAATTTTACCCTATTTTTCTTTTTCAGAATTTTGTTACAATTTTTGCGCCTTTACGTTTCAGCATTTACTTTGGCATCACCTTCTCTGTACACCTTCGCTGTAAAAAAAGTTCTGAAAGCATTTTCATTGGAATAGCGTTCAGTGGCTCAGCAGTAAAGAATCCACTTACAACACAGGAGACAGGGGTTTGATCCCTGGGTCAGGAAGATCCCCGGGAGAAGGAGATGGCAACCCACTCCAGTATTCTTGCCTGAGAAATCCCATGGACAGAGGAGCCTGGTGGGCTATTAAGCTAAATAGCCAGACATGACTTAGCTATTAAACTAAACACCAAATGTGTAGATGAATGAGCAAGACCGTACATGTTTGTATAATGGAGGCTCTCCATGTCCGTATCATCGCTTAGCATTGCTTATCCTTCTGTACTGCTTGAATTGTGAACCTTGTACATCTTATTCTTTTAATGACCAGGAAAATGTGTATTTCCACTCAAATAAAAACAGTAAAAAACGCAGTGGAGTAAACAATGACTAGCAAAGATACATGTATCTGGAGGAGCCATTCTGGAACTCCTTGAGTTCTCAACCCCAAAATTACGTCTTCTGTTCATGGCTGGGCTGAGCCTTGCTTTCTCAAGGTTAGCGCAACATAGATGCAGCAACACGTTTTGACACAGTGTGCACATTGCAACCATGAGAAATGTTGGTTCTCCCCTCTGCTGCAGCTCATTTCTGCAAATTTAAGAGACACGCCTCTCTCAAAGGTTGTCCAGGCTGAGGGAGGCCGACTGTGAACTTGGCCGGTTTATGCGCATCCCCAGCCAAGGCCATCCTCGTGTGACGGCTCCCAAGAGGCTCGGGTTCCCAGCGACAAAGGAGTTGCTCCGGGCCTTCCTCCAGCCTCACCAGCAACCAGCTGTCCTTCTCCCTCGAGCTCCAGTGTCCTGCCCGCCCCTGCCAAAGCGGGCCTGGCACACGGAGCCTCCTGTCTCTAACGCAGTGAGAAGGTCAACAAGGAGCCACGTTTCTCTTGAGATGGTGGTTTCCAAGATGTTGGCTTGGTTGCCAAGTAAAGGCCGCTGGTTCTCATCATTTCTTCCTGCCCCCTCTTTCTTTCATCCATTCACTCCCGTTCCCCTCTCAGGTGGGTGGTGGGACGAGGAGTGTGAGTTCCATGGGCTCTTCTGACCAGCCGAGCTCCTGGTTGCTGCCTCGCTTCCCAGGATTTATGTCAAAGACACAGTGAGCGGCAGAGGGAGCTTCCGGGGGACGACGTGCTGCCAGGGAAAGAATCTTTCTGAGAATAAAGTCAAGACAGAAGAAAACAGAGCCCACAGACTCAGGGGGACAGTGGACATGAGCAATCCTTCTGACAGCGATGGACCCAGCTTCGCTGAAGATGATAACTCAGACCTACAGCCAAGAAACTGCTCCTCTGCTTTTGTCTTTTCTCACGAGGAAGCTGAAGTTGGTTTTTTTGTCACGTGCCAATGAAAGAGTCCTGCCTGATTAACGCCTGGGCTGAGGCTCTGAGATGTGCGTGAATGGAGAGCTGAGATGAGCTGATGGTACAGGGAAGATACAGACAAACGTGAGCACAGTAGAAACTGGACGCATCACTTTGGTTTTTGTCGTTTGTTTTGTTGTTGGGTTTTTGTTTTTGTTTTTACTGTTCCATGTCCTTTTATTACAATCCTGTCCTTGTGTTTCAAAATGAATGGCTATTTAACACACAACCCGAAGCACTCCTAGAATGGATCTGACCTTCCCATTTCTTTCTCAATATATTGAATCAAAAGGAAAAAAAAAAAATCTTCAAAAAAAAAAAAAAAATCACCAGGTTTGGTACATCCCAG
>NW_011494785.1:4198762-4255672 GCF_000754665.1 Bison bison bison | reverse complement strand
AAAAAAAAAAAAAAATACACCAGGTTTAGTACATCTCAGAAAAAGCACCTTTACTAAACAACAGGAAACAAAAATATGCCAGGAATCTGACCAAACAGACAAAGCAGCAGGTGAGATTCCTGACAGGAAAGGATGACTCCCGGTGGAACATAAATAGGTCCCCTCAAAGTACACATATTTCACGTGAGTGGACACATCGCTTTCAGTGAGAACTGATCAACATTTTCTGGGGTCTGAACAAGCACGTGAACTGAAGAAGCCACTCCTTCTAATCCCACTCCCTCTTAAGTAAGTGTTAGTCGCTCAGTCATACCCGACTCTTTGCGACCCCGTGGACTGCAGCCTACCAGGCTTCTCTGTCCATGGGATTTTCCAGGCAAGGATACTGGAGTGGGCTGACATTTACTTCTCCAGGGGATCTTCCCAACCCAGGGATCAAACCCAGGTCTCCTGTACTGCAGGCAGATTCTTTACTGACTGAGCTACAAGGGAAGCCCACTCCCTCTTAGCCACCACCCAAATACCATCACCACACTCTGACTGTTTCTACAACATACACACACCAACCGTTGCCTGCAACCTCCAGCAAGGAGAGCAAGGAAGCAAAGAAAGCCGTGTGTACATCCACCAACCCGCTGATAGTAAGACTGGTGTTGCTCCTGAATCTCAGCAAGCTCCAGGAGATGGTGAAGGACAGGCGAGCCTGGTGTGCTGCAGTCCAGGGGGTCGCAAAGACTCAGACACAACTGAGCGAGTCCACAACAACAGTAACCAAGGTGAAGGGCACACTGTCCTAGTAAGTGATCACACACAAATACTAATGTGTAAGGCCCTAGGAGAAAAACTGTGGTGCTTTCAGGAGAGTGGAAAACACTGATCCTTCTTTCAGAGAGTTTATAAGGTTCATGGGGAGATAAAGCCTAAATAGTGTGTGTTCAGTCACTTCAGACTCTTTTGGGGCCCGTAGCCCGCTGGCTCCTCTGTCCATGGGATTTCCCAGGAAAGAATACTGCAGCGGGTTGCTATTTCCTTCTCCAGAAGATCTTCCCAACTGGGGATCGAACCCTCATCTCCTCCATGTCCTGCATTGCAGACAGATTCTTTACTGCTAAGCCACTGGGAAAGCCCAAAATAATGTATATAGAGAGTTATTTAAAAAAAAAAATACAAGTGTTTGGGAAACCGCTTGGCAATTCCTAAAAAAGTTAAACATGGGAGTTACCATTCTATTCCTAGGTATTTACCCAAGAGAAAAGAAAACATAAAACTTACATATAAATGTTCTGTTCTGCTGCTGCTGCTGCTAAGTTGCTTCAGTCATGTCCGACTCTGTGCAACCCCATAGACAGCAGCCCACCAGGCTCTGCCATCCCTATTTGCAATAGCCAAAAGGTAGAAACAAACCAAATGTCCCTCAACTGAGGAATGGATAAACAAATGGAATACTATTCAGCCATAACAAGGAATAAAGTATTATGGAACAATAGTAAATATATGTCTGGTCCCTGTCCCTGATTCCTGGCATGGAGCTCCTAAAGTCCTGGGATTTCCTAAGTGATAGGAGAGTCTTCTGTTATTGATAACCATCGCCTTTCAATCACATTTGGGTCTATGCTAATGAGCTGACTCTTGGCGGCTCTTAGGTGGCTTCAGGATGGGAGCTGGCAGCAGGAAAGACCAAGCTATGGTGAGAGGGTTGCAGCTTTCAGGTCCATGCCCAACATCAAGAAGGGAAGAAGGGCAGGAGACTGAGTTCAATGACCGACGGCTAATGATTGAATCAATCGCATCATCAACTCCCCCAAACCCCCTAAATAATGGGGTTCAGAGAGCTTCTGGGTTGATGGAGACATCAAAGTGCTGGCAGAGGGTGTGCCCTGAGAGGCCTCACCACACTTCACCGCCTGCACTTCTTCCATGTCTGTGCCGACAACAAACTAGTATGTCAAGCGGTCTCCCGATTTGCGAGCTGGAGTCATCCCAGTGAGGTATCAAACTTAAGTGGGGGAAGGGGTCATAGGACCCTCTGAATTTGCAGCTGCCTGGGCAGAAATGTGCAGCTTGTTTCTCATGTGGGGGCAGTCTTGTGGGACTGAGTACTTCATCTGTGGTGTCTGAGCTAACTCCAGGAGTTAGTGCAATAACTGAATAAAATTGTTGGGCAACCAACTGGTGGCAAAGAATTGGCTGGTGTCAGAAAGTAAGAACTCAGAAGTACTGACCCAGGCTATGACGTAGATGAACCCTGAAACCATTAGGCTAAGTGAGAGAATCCAGACACAAAAGGTCACGTACGGTTCCATTAATAGTAGGCGTCCAGAATGGGCCAATTTATGAGACAGAGAGTGGACTAGTGGTTGGTGGGGATCTGAGAGTGATGGGTTATGGACACGGGTTTCTGTTTGGAGAGATGAGAAGATTTGGGAGTTAGATGGTGGAGACGATTGTACAACTTTGTGAATATACTGAAAAACCACTACATTGTACATTTTAAAAACAAATAAGGAATGGGACTGCCCTGGAAGTCCAGTGGTTAGGACTCCAAACTTCCAGCGCAGGGGCATGGGTTCGATCCTTGGTCAAGGAACTAAGATCCTGCATGCCACATGGCGCGGCCACCAAGTAAGAAATAAATAAGGAAATAAACCTTTGATTAGAAAACCAAAAGGCTGGCATGTAACCCAGTTACACAGGCGGAGTTATCACTCCGGCGGCCTCTGCACAGAACGATGCCCTGGGCGGAGGCGCTATAAGGACAGACCAGGGAAATTACAGCTTCCGGTCAACTGACCGTGACTTCAGAACAGCTGATTCCATAAGAGCGGCTATTTTCAGGCTATCGCCTTTGCTGAGCCTGATACAGAAACCAACTATTTCTATCTTGATCACAGAGCCATACCCTTCCTTGCTGACTCTTAACATTTACTTTCCTTTTGTCTTGTATCACTGCTTACAAGAAATCATTTGTTTCTGATTTTAAAAAAAAAGAAGAAGAAGAAGATCTATCAGAAGACTAGGGCTACTGTGTTAGCCTGTGTTCTTCCTGGAAAGCAAGGATTGAGACCAAAGTCTGAGTAGAAGCGTTGGTGGTAGGGGGTGGGGGTAGGTGGGCAGGAACTGGGGAGGGTGAGACAGGAAAGGAGGAAAACCAATACAAAGGTGTATTTTTGGGAAGACTGTTGTAGGGAACTGAGGCTGCGTGTCCTTAGCACTTTCCAAGGAGCCGTGCTGAAGGGCCTCAGAATCATCCACCCGCTTCGCTCAGAAAGGACTGCTTCCTGATCCCATGGGTCAAGGTTCTCCCCATGGGGCACCGACTCACCTGCACTCCCAGGCAGTGTGTGCCTGAGCACCGAGGGGATTCTGTGGGTATCCCCAATCTCAGTCCCCGAGAACTGTGCCCAAGAAGAGCCAGTGGCTTCTCCACAGGACTCACACCATTGGCCCCCCTGGTTCTTGGGACCTCAGATTTGGATGGAGCTGTTGCACCAGCTCTCCGGGGCCTCCATCTTGCAGACGTCAGACGGCGAGACTTCTCAGCCTGACCTTGCATTAGAGGACACTGGATGCATGTACGGAGAAGGCGATGGCATCCCATTCCAGTACTCTTGCCTGGAGAATCCATGGACGGAGGAGCCTGGTAGGCTGCAGTGTAAAGTCATGCCTAACGTAGATCCTTGGAGAAGGCAATGGCACCCCACTCCAGTACTCTTGCCTGGAGAATCCATGGACGGAGGAGCCTGGTGGGCTGCAGTGTAAAGTCATGCCTAACGTGGATCCTTAGCCTGACATTCAGTGAATCATAATGAGCTGTCCAAGAGATCATGGGAGCCTCTTCCTTGGTCTCCTAGATCGCTCCTCTGGGGACAGCTGGGTACCACATCGTGAGGACACTTGAGAATCCTTACAGAGAAAACCAAAGAGGAGCTAAGGTTTCCTGCCAGCATCAGTCTGCCAGCTACAGAGAAGATGTAGTCTAGGAAGTGAGTCCTCATCAAACACTGTGAAAAATAAACTTCTATAGTTTGTGAGAAAAAATAACTGGGGCCCTGGAGTAAAAAGTGCCAATTGATAATTTTTTAAAAATTAAAACACCTTAACTGTACACACTGCTAATGTCAAATACATTTCAATTTAAAAATCCACACAAGGGACTTGCCCAGGGGTCCAGTGGCTAAGACTCCACACTCCCAATGCAGGGGGCCCAGGTTCAACCCCTGGTCGGGGAACTAGATCCACATGCTGCAACTAAAAAGAGATCTCACAAACTGCAGCAAAGACCTGGTGCAGCCAAATAAGTAAGTAACTAGATAAAACATTAAAATAATAATCATAATGACTACCTTTTTAAAAATAAAAATTCATGCAAAAAAATATAGGCCATGAAAGCTAAGAGTCTGATACAGGACGAAATTGTTTCAGGATGAAGAAGTAGGGCATCATGGAAGAGGTGAGACTTAGATCTGTAATATTAACACAGATCCACAGAAGAGTTATCTGGTTTCAATATTGTATTTACCTAAATGTAATATATTTTGCTCATCGACTGCTTACAGTTTAAGTAATCCCCACTTTCCTTACCTTAGCAGGGAACTTAAAAATATGTAAACATAAAAGAAAATAAGAAATGGGAAGGATAGTCTTTCCAACAAATGGTGCTGCGAAGTCTAAATAGTCACATGCCTGAAATTGGCTCCTTTCCTTACTCCATACACAAAACTAACTCAAAATAGATGGAAGACCTAAACATAAGTGCTGAAACTGTAAACCTCTTAGAGGAAAACATAGGGGAAGTTCTCATGACATTGGATCTGACAGTGACTTGGCACCTGACAACAAAAGCAGAAGCAACAAAAGAAGTTAATAAATTGGATTTGATCAAAATTAAGGACATTTGTGCGTGCTCGCTTCAGCAGCACATATACTAAAATTGGAACGATATAGAGAAGATTAGCATGGCCCCTGTGCAAGGATGACAGGCAAATTCGTGAAGCGTTTCGTATTTTTGGTAGAAAAAACGGTTCAGTGTTTCAAAGGACAGATGTGAATATAACTGTGACTTGAAATAGTGGCAGATGAATACGTAGCTTATCACCGATTCAGAATAAAAGTTATTTTTCAGAAACAAACAAACAAAGGAACATTTGTGCATCCAAGAATACTATCAAGAGAATGAAAAGACAGACTACAGAATGGGGGGAAGGACTTCCCTGGGGGGTCCAGTAGCTAAGAGTCTGAGCTCCCAGTGCAGGGGCCCCGGCTTTGAACCCTGGTCACAGAACTATATTCCATATGCTGCAACTAGGAGTCTCATGGCCCTACTAAAGATTTCACTTACCGCAACTAAGATCCAGTGCAGCCAAACAAACAAACATTTAAAAAAACATGGGGTGGGGGAGATATTTTCACATCATATATCAGATAAGGAATCAGTATCCAGAAGATATAAAGAATGACTACAATTCAATAACAAACAAACAAAAAAATACCACTCAATATAAAAATGAGCAGAAGGCTTGAATAGATATTTCTCCAAAGTATATACTCAGATGACTAGTAAGCACATAAAAAGATGATCAAATCACTAGTCATTAGGGAAAAACAAATCAAGACCACAATCAGATATCACTTCACAGCCACTGGAATGGTTATTATACGTAACGTATTCTTTTAAAAAACGAAAGTAACAAATGTTGGTAAGGACGTGGAGAAATTCAAACACTTGTGCATTGCTGATGGGAATGTAAAATAGTGCAGCCCTCATGGAAAACAGTCTGACAGTTCCTCAAAAGCTAAACATAGTACGACCATATGATCCAGTCATTCCACTTCTGGGTATACACCCAAAGGAATTGAAAGCAGGAACTCAGACAGATATGTTGCACCCATGTTCATGGCAGCATCACTCACCGTAGTCAAAAGGAGCTCCACAGACGGATGGAGAAACAAAACGTGGTCCATCCATACACAGGAATATTGCTGCTGCTGCCAAGTCGAGTCAGTCGTGTCCGACTCTGTGCGACCCCATAGACGGCAGCCCACCAGGCTCCCCCGTCCCTGGGATTCTCCAGGCAAGAACACTGGAGTGGGTTGCCATTTCCTTCTCCAGTGCATGAAAGTGAAAAGTGAAAGTGAAGTCGCTCAGTCGTGTCCGACTCTTAGCGACTCCATGGACTGCAGCCTACCAGGCTTCTCCGTCCATGGCATTTTCCAGGCAAGAATACTGGAGTGGGGTGCCATTTCCTTCTCCAACACAGGAATATTATTCAGTCCTAAATAGGAAGGAGATCCTGGTGCTGGCAACAACAAGGATGAACCTTGAAGAAGTTGACTATGTAAACTAAGCCAGAAGCAAAAGAATGAATGTGCTTGTATAAGTTACTTGAAGTAGACACATTCCTAGAGAAGGAAAGTAGACCAGAGGTTATACCAAGGTCTGGGGAGGGAGGGAGGTGGTTACTGCTTAGTGGGTACAGAGTGTCCATGCTGGGTCACAAAAAAGTTTTGGAAATAGATATTGGTGATGGTTGTAGAACATGCTGAAGGTAATTAATGTCACTGAATTACGTACTTAAAAATGGTTAAAACGGGGACTTCCCTGGTGGTCCAATGGCTAAGACTCTGTGCTCCCAATGCAGGGTCCCCAGGTTCAATTCGTGGTCTGGGAATTAGATTCTACACGCTGCAGGTAAGATTCTGCATGCTTCAATTAAGACACAGTGCAGCCAAATAAATAAATATATATTTTTTAATGACCAAAATGGCAAATTTTATGTTTTATGTATTTTGTCACAATTAAAAAAACAGAAAACAGTGCCAAAAGAAAGGAAAGAAGGAAGGACGGAAGGAAGAGAATAATGTTAAAAGCCCTTCAAAGGAACCCCTTCAGTAACATCCAGGGCACCCAGATAACATCTTTAATAAAGCAATTTTTTACAGGCCTCTGGAATACGTGATAAGGTGACGTGATGAGCAGGACAGGTGTGTGATGAGCACACACCTGTGTGTCGAGTGGGGGCATCTGCAGCTGTTGTTGGTGCCTGGTGGTGACGACACTTTGAAAAAAGCAGCTTCAGGCTGGATGGTTGGCTCCGGTTACTCTGAAATCCAACTCCTTCAAGGTTGAGCTCCCCTCTTGACCTCCTTGTTTGGCTGCTCTTTGGTTGTAATGAGCCAAGGCCCAGGCCAGCTCACCGCCTGATTCAGGAGACACTCAGACGTACCATCCAGGTGTCTTTTCAGCTTCTACCGCAGGCAGCTAGAATCCTCAGTCTGATACTTGACTACCCATCCTGCTCTGTCATCTCTGCTTTTATTTGTTTATTTTTGTATCATTTTATTTGTATCATTTTGTTTGCTTTTACTAATTTTATTGGCGTATGGTTGCTTTACAATGTTATTGTTTTTTGCTGTGCAGCAAAATGAATCAGCTATATGTATACATATTTCCCTTCTCTTTTGGATTTTTTCATCCCATTTAGGTCAGGCTTCCCTGGCTCAGATGGCAAAGAATCTGCCTGCAATGAAGGAGCCCTAGGAGATCTGGTTCAATCCCTGGATTGGGAAGATCCCTTGGAGAAGGAACTGGCAACCCACTCCAGTATTCTTGCCTGGAGAACTCCATGGACAGAGGAGCCTGGTGGGCTACAGTCCATGGAGTCGCAAAGAGTTAGACACGACTGAGCAAATAACACTAAGTCCATTTAGGTCACCACAGAGCACTGAGTAGAGCTCCCTGTGCTGTACAGCAGGTTCTCATTTAGTTCAGTTCAGTCGCTCAGTCGTGTCTGACTCTTTGCAACCCCATGAACTGCAGCACACCAGGCTTCCATGACCATTACCAACTCCTGGAGCCTACCCAAACTCATGTCCATTGAGTCGGTGATGCCATCCAACCATCTCATCCTCTGTCGTCCCCTTCTCCTCCTGCCCTCAATTTTCCCCAACATCAGGGTCTTTTCAAATGAATCAGCTCTTTGCATCAGGTGGCCAAAGTATTGGAGTTTCAGCTTCAACACCAGTCCTTCCAATGAACGCCCAGGACTGATCTCCTTTAGGATGGACTGGTTGGATCTCCTTGCAGTCCAAGGGACTCTCAATGTGTCTTCTCCAACACCACAGTTCAAAAGCATCCATTCTTCGGCGCTCAGCTTTCTTTACAGTCCAACTCTCACATCCATGCATGACTACTGGAAAAACCATAGCCTTGACTAGATGGACCTTTGTTGGCAAAGTAATGTCTCTGCTTTTTAATATGCTGTCTAGGTTGGTCATAACTTTCCTTCCAAGGAGTAAGCGTCTTTTAATTTCATGGCTGCAGTCACAATCTGCAGTGATTTTGGAGCCCAAAAAAATAAAGTCTGACACTGTTTCCACTGTTTCCCCATCTATTTGCCTGAAGTGATGGGACTGAATGCCATGATCTTTGTTTTCTGAATGTTGAGCTTTAAGCCAACTTTTCACTCTCCTCTTTCACTTTCATCAAAAGGCTCTTTAGTTCTTCTTCACTTTCTGCCATAAGGGTGGTGTCATCTGCATATCTGAGGTTAGTGATATTTCTCCTGGCAATCTTGAGTCCAGCCTGTGCTTCTTCCAGCCCAGCATTTCTCATGATGTACTCTGCATAGAAGTTAAATAAGCAGGGTGACAATATACAGCCTTGATGTACTCCTTTTCCTATTTGGAACTAGTCTGTTGTTCCATGTCCAGTTCTAACTGTTGCTTCCTGACCTGCATACAGGTTTCTCAAGAGGCAGAGCAGGTGGTCTGGTATTCCCATCTCTTTCAGAATTTTCCACAGTTTATTGTGAGCCACACAGTCAAAGGCTTTGGCATAGTCAATAAAGCAGAAATAGATGTTTTTCTGCAACTCTCTTGCTTTTTCGATGATCCAGTGGATGTTGACAATTTGATCTCTGGTTCCTTTGCCTTTTCTCAAACCAGCTTGAACATCTGCAAGTTCATGGTTCACATATTGCTGAAGCCTGGCTTGGAGAATTTTGAGTCACTCAGTCAGGTCCAACTCTGCGACCCCATGGACTGCAGCATGCCAGGCTTCCTTGTCCATCACCAACTCCTGTTAACCAATAAGGTTCTCGTTAGTTATCCATTTTACACATAGTAGAGTATCTATGTCAATCCCAACCTCTCCATTCATCCCACCTCCACCCTCCTGTCACGTCTGCCTTTGGAACCTCAGTCTTTGAGCCCTTCTAGGTGCTGAATGGACTTCAAAACCATTGCTTTGCTTCTTCCTGTTTAGCACCTGCTGTTGTGACTGCCCTCCTCCAAGGGGCACGGAAAATGACTCTTCCTGACCATTTCCTTTGACCATGGTGCATCCCCTGCTCCAGGGGGAGTGCAGCCAGGAACCCAGGTGCTCTTCCCACTCTATTCCTGCCTTCAGATCGTCTTCGCTGGACACCAGAAGCGCCTGTCCTGCAGCCACGGCACGGCCAACCCTGTGGCAGGCCCTCCTGCACTTGGCACCGTTTCCCCTGAGAACTTCCTGCTTGTTCTTTTCCGTGATTCTTCAGGGCTTTGTCTTTCTCCGGCCGTATCCTGTGGGGGGATTCACCTCTCTCCTTCAAAGGCTTACACCAGGCAGGATCTCAGATCATGACCATTTTCAGAGAACTGTGTACACAGGAAAAAGTCTGAGACATGCTCTCTAAAATGCTCCTTTGCTGAAATTTAATTTTGACATCTTGCCACATGAAAGATTTTTTTTTTTTTTTTGAATTGCGGTAAAATAGACCAAACGTAAAATCTGCCATCTTAAGCATCTTTAAGTGTGCAGTTGAGTGGTATCAAGTATATTCACACTATTGTGCAACCAAACCCCAGAACCCTCTGCGTCTTGTAAAACTGAAGCTCTGCCCCCATTAAATAGCAACTATCCTCCCCCCACCCAGCCCCTGGCACCACCATTCTTCTTTCGGTCTCAGTGAATCTGACTGATTTTCCTCATTTGAGGGCAATCATACAATAGTTGTCTTTCTGTGTCTGGCCTATTTCACTTGACATAATACTCTCACAGTCCATCCATGTTGCAGCATGTGTCAGAGTCTCCTTCCTTTTGAATGCTGAATAATACTCCAGCATGTGCATATACCACATTTTGCTTACCTATTCATCTGCTGATGGATTTGGGGTTGCTTCCACCTTTTGGCTACAGTGAATCATGCTGCGGTGAACACGGGTCTATTGAATATTTTTCACTTCCTTCGGGTACATACCCAGAAGCAGGATTGCTGGATCATAAGGTAATTCTATTTTTAATTTTTTTGAGGAACTGCCATACTGTTACATAAAAGTTTCAGAGGATAACAAAATCACCCAGAAATGATCAGTGGAGAAGACTGGATTAAAGTGATACAAGGTGATAAGTCTGGCATCTTTAAAACTCATCATCAATATTTTCTTTGGCCTTGGCTTTTCCTTAGATCTGTCCCTTTCCTTTAATTTAGGCTACAGAGTGAAGATGGTACTCTTCTCCAAGTGCCCGAGGCCCATGGTAACAGTCTCAGTTTATTGGAGAATGCCTCTGGGGTCCATAGTGGAGGAGGAAGCAGGATTGAGCAGAAGGAGGAGTTGAGCTGCCATGCAGGCGTTGATGGCAGTCTTGCCCAGCCCAGCAGGACACTCAGGAACCAAAAGGTCTTGTCACATAATTCTGTGCTGGGCCAGAACAGCAGTCTACACACCCTCCTTGGTCACTGGATGTGGGCTGTCTTGGAACGAACATGACCTTGAGCTTGGGGACCCTCTGCAGCTGAGATGGGTTCTGAAGCCAGAAGCTGGGGCCACATCTCCATCCTTGAAGGGGAGTCTGTGCGGCAGATCACCATGTCCACTGTAGTAGTTTCTGAGAAAGACTGCTGACCACAAACACCAACGAGAAGGTGGCCAGGCTACCATATGATATCACTTATATGTGGAATCTAAAACATGACGCAAATGAACTTGTCTATGGCACAGACTCCCAGACACAGTGTGGGTGTGTGAGTGCCAAGCCAGGGGAAAGGACTGATGCTGAAGCTGAAGCTCCAATATTGTGGCCACCTCATGCAAAGAGCCGACTCATTGGAAAAGACACTGATGCTGGGAAAGACTGAAGGCAAAAGGAGAAGGGGGCGAAAGAGGATGAGATGGTTAGACAGCATCCCTGACTCAATGGACATGAGTTTGAGCAAACTCCAGGAGATAGTGGAAGACAGAGGAGCCTGACACGCTGCAGTCCATGGGGGTCACAAAGAGTCAGACACTACAACAATGAAAGAGATTCACAGATACAGACAGCAAACTTGTGATTGCCAAGCAGGGGGTGGGGGTAGGGGTTGGGGGAAGGATGGATTGGGAATTTGGGATTACCAGGTGCAAACTATTACATACAAAATGGAAAAACAACAAGATCCTACTGTATAGCACAGGGAATCATATTCAATATCCTGTGATAAACTGTAATGGGAAAGAATATGAAAGAGAAAGAATATATATGTATAACTGAATCATTTTGCTGTACAGAAAAAATTGATACATTGTAAATCAACTATACTTCAGTACAATAAATTTTTAAAAAATGTGGCCATGTTAGTACAAAGCAGGTCATTTGCTGGAAGAGGGTCTGTGTGGGTTGGTGACGAGCACAGAGCAGCTAGGTAGGAACCCTCGGCTTTGTCTTCCTCAGCTCGGTGACCTTGGTGAGGTTACTGACCCCCCTGTGCTCCAGCTTCCTCCTATGACAGGGGTCATGCTAGAATCAGCCTCATATAGGCATTCACCGTTGCATCACACCCATAACCAGCTCCGTATGTGTAACTGTCACCACAGATGCTTTGAGTGAAGATGGGGTTCTAGAACCTGTGGAAGCAGCGGGGAAACTAGGAGGGTGAGGATTCAGAGAGTGAGGATAAAATGAACAATGAAAGATGAGCAAGGGAGCCCAGAGGTAAGAAATGAGACACTCAGAGAAAATAACACAAATGGCTGGGAAGACAGTGTCCGATTGAACTTTAAAATCAAAGGGCAACAAACAAAACAATTTGGAAACATGAGCTGGGAGCTGATTCTCTGAATATTTCTGGGATCTTGTAGCAAAATCTCTTCTTACTCCGGCTCCCTCTCCTCTTTCCAGTGACACCACTACTTTTCTCTTTCTTCCTCCTGGCTTTGCAAGTCCCAACCCCTACGGATCCATAGTGGGGGACCACCTTTGTAGGCACATCTATTACAAGTTGTAGTAGGACTTGGATGATGCCGTGCAGCAGGTCAGGGAGAGGTGGGACGAGAAGATCAATGCACAAAAGAAGAGACTAAGACATCATTCTGTCAAGTAGGGGCTCCAGGCAAAATGAGCACATGGGAGTGAAACCCGGGAGCGTGACGTGCAGCCCCTTCCACACTGGCCATCAGATGCCCCTAAAGGTGGGAGTAAGGGAACAGCCAGGAGCGCAGTCAGCCTTGCTGCTGGGATGGATCAGAAATGGACAATGTGTATAAAAGTTACAAGCCCTTCAAGATAGAACACAAACAAAATAAAAGGAAGAAGTGAGAGCGCTCACATACACTGAACTGACAGATGACCTTTCATTGTCCTGACTCGATGGAGTCCTGCTCCATCCCATCCATATGAGTAGGGCCTCTCCTTGCAGACGCCTCACCCCTGCACAGCGAGCCCACCCAGGCCTGCAAGAGGGGCTCCTCTGGGCTAAGTGTGCTCCGAGTTCTAGACTGTGTCCCTAGCGCCTGTGTGGTTCAGCATTGCACTGACAGCAGATTTCTCCCCTGACTTCCCAGCATGACAGCACATCTCTGAAAAGCGGCTGAGCTCCTGAGAGAACTCGGGATGGGAGGAGAGGAGCACGCAGAGATCCCCACGCCCAGAGCCCCGCTTTCCACCGCACCAACAATGGAGCGCTCCTCTCCTCCCTCCACCAGCAGGTCCATTGTCCTCCGGCTGCAAATGAGAGTGGGATAAACAGCAGCTGCGAGGCCCCTGCCCTTCCTCCTCGGAGGCCCGGGTATGGAATGTGAGAAGCCTGGCCTTAGTACAGCCGGTTCTGACTGCTCTCCAAAGAGAGCTGAGGAGGTGGGGACATCAGACCACTCGTTCAACACAAAACATCGTCTGCAGGGAAAGGCTGCGCAGTTACATCAGCCGTCATCACTAATATTTTCCTATATTCTGCACATGCAGTAACTAGAGGAACGACATAGTTTTGCATACTTTATATATGTGTATTTGCATCTGCCTGGCTCAGATGGTAAAGAATCTGCTTGCAATGCAGGAGATCTGGGTTCAATCCCTGGGTCAGGACGATCCCCTGGAGGACAGCAACCCACTCCAGTGTTCTTGCCTGTAAAATCCCAAGGACAGAGGAGCCTGGTGAGCTCCACAGGATCTGGAGGGTTGCAAAGAGTCAGACTTGGCTGAGCAACTAACACACACACACACACACACACACACACACACACACACACACACACACAAAGCCTTATGTAGTCTTTGAGTCAAAAGTTAAGTTTTTCTCCTTTTCTAATTAACTTTCGTGGCCCCCTACCCCTCGGATTTCTCAGATACATAGTAAATCCGCAGTTCCTGGAGTCAGCGTGCTCTGTGAAGTTGCTCCAGGTAAGGGGCCTGCAAGTCTCTTGCCACGGCATTTCTGTCAACTGACCATCTGTGTGTATTTCTGTTTAAAGACATCTTCTTAGACATGTGTTGTTGGGTCATTAACACTGAACCTAGGGCCCACAGCACACAACTGGTGTTTACCAGGTACACAGATTTTCTCTGAGAGGCCTGGCCCAGCCCTTCTGCACTTGAGAACACCAGGCAGCACTTTACCATGACACCCATTCTCAACAGCAGAAACATGAACGACGACTATATAACTACATGGCACCAAGTAGACATGGAGTAGGACACTTGTCTCCAGAAGAGGCTGAACCGAGAAGGTGAGCATCGCCCCCACCCATCCCCCCTGCAACTGGGAACACGCACGTGTTCGGGAAGCACTTGTGTGCATCTGCAAACATTCTCAGAAGCCCTGCCAGCGTGCTGCGACTCTGGGGTCACAAGTACATTTTAGCAAGGAGACAAATTCACAGGTACAGAATCCTGGAACTGCATGGAGTAGAGAATGTCCTGTGGGCGAACCCATGAGTGAAGTCGCTCAGTCCTGTCCGACTCTTTGCTACCCCATGGACTGTAGCCCACCAGGCTCCTCCGTCCATGGGATTTTCCAGGCAAGAATACTGGAGTGGGTTGCCATTTCCTTCTCCAGGGGATCTTCTCAACCCAGGGATCGAACCCAGGTCTCCCACATTGCAGGCAGATGCTTTAACCTCTGCGCCACCAGGGAAGCCTGTGGGCGAACCCGTATGGAACCTGAAATCAAGAAATCCCGGTTCTATCAGCTTTCAGAATGTGGAGAATTCTATTCCGGGGCCACTTGGGACGCACTGGCCACTGTGCACAGAAGTGACGCTGCCGTGCTCCGACCCCACTGTCACTAGATCACCTACGGGGAGATGCTTCAAAGTCAACGATTCTCAACGTATGGCCCTGGATGCAACTTTTAGAAATTCAGATGCAAACTCTTATAAGATAAACACAAGGTCCTACTATGGGTTTCCCTGGTGGCTCAGACAGTAAAGAATCTGCCTGCAATGCAGGAGAGCCAGGTTTGATCCCTGGGTCAGCAAGATCCCCTGGAGAAGGGAATGGCAACCCACTCCAGTATTCTTGCCTAGAGAATCCCATGGACAGAGGAGCCTGGCGGGCTACAGTCCATATTGTACAGCAAAGGGAACTATATTCAATATGCCATGATATACCACAATGGAAAAGACTATGAAAAAAATAAAAATATGGCTTCCCTGGTGGTCCCGTGTAAAGAATCCACCTGCCAATGCAGGAGACATGGGTTCAATTCCTGGTCCAGGAAGATTCCACTTGCATCAGAGCAACTAAGCCCATGCCCCACCACGACTAAGCCTGTGCTCCAGAGCTGGAGAGCTGCAACTACGGAAGCCTACGTGCCCTGGAGCCTGTGCTCCCAACTAGAGAAAAGCCTGGGAAGCAACGAAGACCCAGCACAGCCAAAAATAACAAGTAAGTAAATTTAAAATAATATATATATATACACACACACATATCTATAACTAAATCACTTTGCTGTACAGGAGAAATAAATACAACACTGAAAATCAACTCCACTCCAACTAAAACATTTTTTAAATAAGAACATGTAGATTCCCGGGCCCCACTCAGATCTACAGGATCAGAATCTCTGGAGATGGGCCCAGCAATCTGGGTTTTAAGAAGCCCTCCAGGAGACCCTGCTGTGTGCGCAAGTTTGAGAACACTTTTCTAAGTCACACAGCTTCCTCTGGTCCCCAGTGGCTCCTGGCCTGCAGTGGGCCTGACTCATTCTCCTTCCGTGTGGGAAGAGTCATGGCTTAAAAGTCAGAACAGAGTTCACATCCCACTTCTGCGTTTTACAATGGGGAGACCTGAAAGGACTGAAATACTCTGACCCTGCAGCTTCTTCATTTATGAAAACATGGAGATGAAAAGAAATATAGTAGATGAGAAAAAGTGCTCAGCACACACGAGGCCCTCAGAAAACGTTAGCTTTCTTTTCTTTCCCTCCCTTTCAGTATTCATCCCTGAACAAAACATGAAGGGTGAAGGGAAAAAAGAAAGAAAGAAAACAAAAAACAAAAAAACAGAGAGACAGTGTTCTTTCTTTAGAATAGAACAGAGCTTGGGGCTTATCTCAGAGAAAACAATTACTATGTTCATCTCTCTCTCTCCCTCCACTCCGCTTCTCCCCTACTTCCCCCAATACCCCGTGTGTGTGTGTGTGTGTGTGTGTGTGTGTGTGTGTGCTTGGAAAGCTGAGACTCCGCTGTCAGTATGGCTAGAGGGGGGAAAACACACTGAGGTCCTTTAAAGAGAACTCAGACTATTTTACTGAGCTCCTTGACCTTCATAAACAGTGAAAAAGCCAGTCCCTAGACTCCTTATATCCTTCCTGTTTCCATCCTGTCTTCTGCCTCCACCAGGCAATTCCTCATTCTGCTCTCCTTCAGCCTAAGGAACTAGAAACTCCTTTCAGCTGGCTTGCTAGGATCCTCAAGGACTTTATTTGAACAATGGGTGACTGCAGATTACTGCCAACCACCCCTGTGACCCCCCAGATGGAACTGAGGGAGAATCCAGGTTTCATCTCACCAGCCCTTCCTTCATCCTGAGTTTGAAGTCACTAAAAACAAAGGAGGGGCTTCCCAGGTGGCGCTAGTGGCAAAGAACCCGCCTGCCAGTGCAGGAGACATAGGAGACGCAGGTTCGATCTCTGGGTCAGGAAGATTCCCTGGAGAAGGAAATGATAACCCACTCCAGTGTTCTTGCCTGGAGAATCCCATGGACAGAGGAGTCTGGGGTCTACAGTCCATGGGGTCACAAACAGTTGGACACAACTGAAGCGACTTGGCACGCAAAATCAGAGAAGCCTAGCAAGGTGTTGTATTCAGATATTCTAATTCTGCATGTTGGAAAAAAAATTTTTTTAATGATTTATTTATTTGGCTGCACTGGGTCTTAGTTGCGACAGACAGGCTCAGGCAGGCTCAGCTGCCCCATGACATGCAGGATCTTAGTTTCCTGACCAGGGGTCAGACCGGCATCACCTGCTGCTGCTGCTAAGTCACTTCAGTCGTGTCCGACTCTGTGAGACCCCATAGATGGCAGCCCACCAGGCTCCACTGTCCCTGGGATCTTCCAGGCAAGAATACTGGAGTGGGTTGCCGTTTCCTTCTCCAATGCATGAAAGTGAAAAGTGAAAAGTGAAGTCACTCAGTTGTGTCTGACTCCTAGTGACCGCATGGATTGCAGCCCACCAGGCTCCTCTGTCCATGGGATTTGCCAGGCAAAAGTACTGGAGTGGGGTGCCATCACCTTCTCCGGCATCACCTGCATTGGAAGGCATATTTTTAACCACTAGACCACAAGGGAAGTCCCAGAAGTTGCCTTTTTTTTTTTTTTTTAGTTCCTCCTAGGACTGCAGTCTTTCTTTGACTGCCTTCCCATACACTATCTTTCTAGAGACCTGCTGCTGCTGCTGCCAGTGTCTAAAATAATTTGTCACAGTCTTGATTCCTGGCCCCCGAGCAGTGGTAACACTCAGCAAACTAACAAACGTTTACAGTGAGGAAGAGACGGTTATGGTTTGGAATTTAGTGGAATTTAGTGGTTAAAAACCAGCTGCCCTGTTCTGAGTCAGGGAGATTCCTGAATGCAGGTTTCGAGATGTCTCATCAGCCTTCCTCACCTTAACTGTTTTATATGTCAACTCAGACTCTGCTTCAGCTAGACAAGCCTACTACTATTTCCTTCCTGATGCAGTTTCCTTCTCTGAAAACAGAGCTGGAGGCAGCTCAGACCCAGCAAAGAGAGACGACTGATCCAGATCATGTTTGGGTCCAGGGCTTCTTCTCCAGCATTATACCTCTCTTCCCAACCCCTAAGCCATTGTCTTAGGCCTTCCCAGTAAACTTTCCTGTGTGTGCTCAGCTGCTCAGTCATGTCTGACTCTGTGACCCCATGGATTGTAGCCCGCCAGGCGCCATGAGATTTTCCCAGCAAGAATACTGGAGTGGGTTGCCATTTCCTTCTCCACCCTGAAACCCCAAACCTTGCTTTTTCCTTTCTACCAAAACCTGTCCTCAAACCTTTCAAATCTCTTGAAAATCTGGCTTCTCTGAGCAATCAGACCTTTCTGATCCTCATCAGACTCTGATCATCCCATTTACTCCAAGATCCTCTCTCTTTCAAGCAAAGAATGATACACAGTAAGACCATCGAAATTTCTGACTTAGAGGATTATCCCAGTTTTTAACAGATAAGGACCCCAACTAGCTACATCATTAGTCAGAGGTCCCTAAGCTGGTTAAGGAACAAAGTCAAAGTCTAAAACTCATGTCTCTGAGTCCACAGTTCAGGATTTTGTTTTCATTACATGAAAGTGTCTATTTGTGTTTCTTTTCTCCATCAATATTCTAATGTCTTTTTAAATTTTTTCTTTATCTACTTATTTATTTGCCTGTGTCAGGTTTTAGTTGCCACACTTGGGATCTCTGTTGCCCCGTGGGATCTTTTTTGTTTGTGTTTAGTCGTGGCACATGGGATCTTCTAGTTCCTTGACCAGGGATTGAACCCAGGCCCTCTGCATTGGGAGCACCGAGTCCTAGCCACCAGACCACTGCTGCTGCTGCTGCTGCTGCTAAGTCGCTTCAGTCGTGTCCGACTCTGTGCGACCCCATAGACGGCAGCCTACCAGGCTCCGCCATCCCTGGGATTCTCCAGGCAAGAACACTGGAGTAGGTTGCCATTGCCTTCTCCGGGAAGTCCAAATATTCTTCTTTTTATATCTTTACATGAGGTTGTTTCTTCAAATTTCCTTTGTCATCATTACTGGCGACATGATAAATCTCAGTCGACATCACGACTCAGCATTTCCCCAGAGTACCCCATGTGGAGCACACAGTGGCACCCGGAACCGCTGTGGATGGCCCACTCCCGAAACTCTTGCTCCTTATGTCCCAAATGACTCTAGCTTTATCCTCCAAAGAGAGTCCAGCCCCCTCAAGCCTCAAGGAGGCCAGAGTTGGTACAACAAAAGAAACATTGCTACTGATGCAGGAAATCCACTCCTTTATCTGAAACATGAAATATCAAAATACAGCTAGCTGAACTGGAAGAGCCTGACAGATGGGGCTCACAGGGGACATCATATTGTGGATACTGACTCAAGGCTCCTCTAATAGGACTCACAGGACCCGATACCCACTAGTGTGAAAGTGCCAGACCTCAGAAGAGCCATTATGACCCAGCTATAATGCACTGGGAGCAAAGGACTCCGGCTGAAAGCTGGGCCAATCAAACTCTCTTATGGCAATTTAGAATTGAGGCCTCACACACTGGTATGTGTTCTTTGGAGGCTAGAATTGTGCAGTGATGCAAAGTTAGGGCCCAAGTGGCCTTGCCTGATGATACTGTGAACGAGGGAGTGAAGCAGAACCTCAGAGAAGCAGAGGTGAGACACTCAAAGAAATAGACAGGCACCTTGGGATTCCCATTCCTGGTTCCACCTCTTTGTGACTTGTATGTATGCATGCTCAGATGTGTCCAACTCTTTGCGACCCCATGGACTGCAGCCCACCAGGCTCCTATGTCCATGGGATTCTGGAGTGGGTTGCCACTTCCTTCTCCAGGGATCTTCCTGACCCAGAGATCAAACCTGCATCTCCTGTGTCTCCTGCATTGGTAGGTAGATTCTTTACCACTGAGCCACCTGGGAAGCCTGTTTGTGGTTTGCAGGAAACCCAGTAAGTCCACCAAACCTGTTTATTCCCCTTTCTTTCTTTTTTTGCTGCTTGGCCTGAACTAGTCGAGTGGGTTTCCTCTGCAACAAAGAAGTCTGGACTGAGACTCTTCCCTTCCAGAGCTGAAAGGTGAACCGGGCAGCTGACCCTGGCTGGGAGGTCAGGGCAATCTGGCCAAGGACTGGAAGGTGGTGACTGTTTCCTTCTCTGTAGGCAGTAGTGTTGGTCAAGCTTGGATTTTCCATGCATCGGGGCTCTCAACCTGAGATATTTTCCTCTGTCCACCCTGACTCCCATCCAGGTAAACAGAGCAGCGTTTGCCAGCCCTCAGCATTCACAGAACTTAATTTCCCCTCATGCACTTCCTTCTGAAGCACCTAGAAGACACTTTTGCTTGTTTAGAAGCAAGCCCAAAACCTTATAAAAGTGAATCCAGGGACTTCCCTGGAGGTCTGGTGGCTGGGACTCCACACTCCCAATATGGAGGGCCCCGGGTTCAATCCCTGGTTGGGGAACTAGAGCCCACATAGTGCAACTAAAGTTAGCATGCTTTAAGTCAGCATGCTGCAACTTAAAGAGTCCACATGTTGCAACTAAAACAAGAAAGAAAGAAAAAAAAAGATCCTGCATGCTGCAACTAAGACCTGACACAGCCAAATAAATAAATAAACATAAAAAAAGAAAAAAGGGAATCCAACTGGTTTTGGCTTTTTGCCTCTAACTTCTGTTGGGAGCAGAGATTCTCCACCTTCAGTCACCAGCACTGCTTTTATAATCTTTGATAATTCTACATACCACTGGTACTATAATTTCCTTACTATTTAAATATATATATATATATATATTTTTGTTTATCCTAACCTGTAATATTCATTAATAAAACCATGGGCTTATAATGCATATTATATTTTTTCTAATAAATACCTAAATGCAAAACTATTACAAAAAAAAAAAAGGTATTTTTTTTAACCACCTAAGATCATCTCGTGTGTACCACCTTAGGAAACACTAGTTATCATGTGGGTTTGGGATCAGCCAGGCTTGGTTCAGGTGTTAGCTCTGCCATTTAATACCTGCATGACCTTGGACCAGTCACTCAATCTCTGTAAACTTCAATTTTGTCACAATAAGTCTGTCTAGGGACTTCCTCTCTGGTCCATGGCTAAGAGTCCACACTCCCAATACAGGGGGGACAGGGAACCCCCAGTTGGGGAACCCCATCCCACAGGCCGCAACTACAGATCTCACCTGCTGCAACCAAGACCCAACGCAGCCAAATAAAAAATAAGTGAATAAACAAAACAAATAAACATTAAAACAACAACAACAGTAAAAGCGTGTGTCCTCTTGGGGGTTTTGGTGAGGATGCAGTGGGGCAGTGGTACGCACAGTGTATTCAGCCGTGCGGGATGGCACCCAGCACGCAGGAAACGCTGGGGGATGTCACCTGGCAGGGCTGTTGGCCCTGCCCCTCCCACTTCTTCACTACGTTAGCTCCTCTTTCCTCCCTTTCTTCTCTTCTCAATCAAGGCACCAGCATGAAGTGGGTTTGTTTACTGAAGTATAGGGAATTTATACAGATCCCTCCCAGAGGCCAGGATAGAAAGCTACGTGTGCAGCCTCCGAGAGGTCCAGATTGGTGACAGCTAATGACATGACTTATTACTCTGCCTGCTGCAGTGGCCAAGATAATGACATTGCCTCCACAGAACCTTGTTCTGAAGGTTTTCAAAGCCACGCAGACATTATTGAATGCATCCCCAGTAAGTGTGGACAAGCATTAACTCCTCCTTTATCGGGCGTGAGAATCAAGACCCTAATGGGCCTGGTCTGGTTATTCAGCAACAGTGGCAGAGCCTCACAGAAGAGTCCAGGACCCCCTTCAGAGGCCCCCATACTGCCTCCCCACATGACATGGAAGGTCCTGTGAGCCTTCTGGAAGTGAGCAGGGAGGGGGTTCCATGCACAAATAAAATATGAACACTGGGGACTTCCCTGGTGGTCCAGTTGTTAAGACTTCACATGCCCAGTGCAAGGCAGCCTGGGTTCGATCCCTGGTCAGGGAACTAGATCCCAAATGCCTCACTAAGACTTGATGTAGCCAAATTTTTAAAAATATATAGGAACACTGAATCAAACACAGTTAAGACAGGTTTCTTTTCTGCAAGACTTCAACTGTTCATATGTTAATATGCATTACGATTCTCCAACAGGGAGACAGAGAGAACTTACTTTTGCGCATGTGACCACAACCCTGTTGTTGTTGTTCAGTCGCTAAGTCATGTCCGACTATTTGTGACCCATGGACTGCAGCACACCAGCCTCCTCTGACCTCCACTATCTCCCAGAACTTGCTCAAATTCATGTCCATTGAGGCGGTAGCATGATTGATGCTATCTAATCATCTCATCTTCTGTCAGCCTCTTCTCCTTTTGCCTTCAACCTTTTCCAGCATCAGGGTCTTTTCCAATGAGTAGACTCTTCACATCAGGTGGCCAGAGTATTGGCGCTTCAGCTTTAGTATCAGTCCTTCCAATGACCACGACCCTGCTGCTGCTGCTGCTGCTGCTGCTAAGTCGCTTCAGTCGTATCCGACTCTGTGCGACCCCATAGACGGAAGCCCACCAGATTCCCCCGTCCCTGGGATTCTCCAGGCAAGAACATTGGAGTGGGTTGCCATTTCCTTCTCCAGTGCATGAAAGTGAAAAGTGAAAGAGAAGTCGCTCAGTCGTGTCCGACTCTTAGTGACCCCATGGACTGCAGCCCACCAGGCTCCACCATCCATGGGATTTTCCAGGCAAGAGTTCTGGAGTGGGGTGCCATCGCCTTCTCTGGACCACAACCCTACCTATTTAGCAATTCTTATGATACATATCCTCAGAGCTCTTGTTTGGAAGCAGGGCTTGAGCTGATGATACTGGCATGAATGCTACTCATCTGGTTCCCTTATATGATTAAGCTACTCTTAGAACACTGAAAATAGCCATGTCTGAAGTTATTCTACCCCCACATCCCCATGGTCCCACCCCAGAGACTATGGTCTCATTTCTGTATCGTAAGCCATTATACACCCCAGGAGCTGAGTCCCTCCACAGCTCACCTCGGTCACACGCTTGCTAGTGTGCAATATGTGAACTCTTTATTTGGTCCTTTTTAAAATCAAAAACAACCAACTTTAGGTACCTCCCTGGCAGTCCAGTGGTTAGGACTCCAAGCTTCCACTGCAAGGGGCATGGGTCGTATCTCTGGTGGGAGATCTAAGAGTCCACGTGATGTGCAGCACAGCCAAAAAAATTAAAAAAGAAAAAGGAAAAAAAACCAACATAAAAAATTTTTTTTCCATTTTTTAAAAAAGGTTATTTTTTTAAATAAATTAGACCAGATCTTATTTAATAAATAAGACCTGGCTGCACCAGGTCTTGGTTGCACCACGTGGAATCTTTGTTGAGGCATGCCAGTTCTTTAATTACAGCACACAGGATCTTTAGTTGTGGTTTGTGGGATCCAGTTCCCTGGCCAGGGATTAAGCCCGGGCCCCCCTGCATTGGGAGCACAGAGTTTTAGCCACTAGACAACCAAAGAAGTCCCCCAACTTTAAAATTTTGTTAATATTTTTTATTTTAAGAACTTAAAATAATATAATAAATTATTATTTAATAATAACATATAATTACATAGTATATTAATGTTTATAAGCATGATTTTATTATTTTAATAAAAATTATTTCTAATTTTAAAAAATAAAATATTGATAGAGATAGGAGATATGCCATTTTACAAAGACATGAAGCCAAATCCTAGGGAGACCAAGTCTCACAGCAAGACCACAGCATTCCTAGAAACAGAAGTGAAATATCCTATCTCTGGGCATAAGGCTGCTTTACACAACTGAAGTGATTCCTCAGCTTAAATGTGCAGGTCAGGGGTATGACAGAGCCCTCTGAATTACGTGGACTCTGTGTCTCTCATCTGATGTTTCGTGTGAAGTACTGCATGGGGAGGGAAAAAGAGACAGTCATGGAAATATCTGCTTTAGAAATACGAATGGACCCCAAAATACATCTCCACAGGGGACCCCCTTGTTATACTGCTGTGAAAGGTGAGCACCAGTCCCAACAGAGAGTTGCTGGGGCTGCGTCAGCCTCTTCCTTAGCTTAGTGGCTGTGCTAAGGGTCAGTGAGCAGTCCCCCGCCTGCCGCAGCTGAGGCTCCCTCCCTGTAGGGGAAAAGGAGCATAGTCAACAGACAGAGCCTGAAGTGGAGGTGGTGTGACAGAGGATCCATGCTCCACGCACTTCTGTTTTCTCAAGAGGTGTGAGACAGCTTTCAAAAAGGACAATGCACACCATAAAGTTAGTATCAGGATTTCTGAAAGTAAGAGGAAGCAAAGCAGGAAGGCCACCATACCTACTGAGGATACATTTGTCTTTGAGCTTCCTGGCAACCACAGCAAAAAGGGAAACATGTCATAAACAAAGGTGGATAGTTGGATAGTGGGGCTTCCTGGCAGTCCAGAGATCAAGACTCTGCACTCCCAATGAAGCGGGTATGGGTTCAATCCCTGGTCAGAGAATTAGATCCCACATGCCATGCCATGGGGTGTGGGCTAAAATAAGTGGGGTTTTTTTAAGATAAAATAAATAACAACAATAATATAAATAAATAAAAAATAAAGAAAAGTGGATGCCTACTAATTACCCACTAATTAGAAAAAGATTTTCTTGGAATTAAATTCTTTTTTTTTTTTTTTAAAGGAATAGACTTTATTAATCTAGCTCTCAAACATTAGAGGCTAAAATTCAGCTGAACTCTAACAATCTATTTACAGAGTGCTGTCAACAGACCAGGCGGGGCTGGGCCGCTCTTCACTGTGCGCTCTTCACCGCACAAAGGACGTTTACATACACCTGACCAAACCCTCAGCGACAGGATACCAGGTGGGAGGGCACCAGGTCAACAGAGAGACGGACAGACAGACACAGACAAAGGCCAAGATGGCCGAGCGGGCCCGCGGGCCTGGCTCAGTGCTTTTTACCTAAGACCTTATTTTAGGGGCTACTATGCAATGGAGAAGGCAATGCCACCCCACTCCAGTACTCTTGCCTGGAGAATCCCATGGATGGAGGAGCCTGGTGGGCTGCAGTCCATGGGGTCACGGGGGGTCGGACACGACTGAGCGACTTCACTTTCACTTTTCACTTTCATGTATTGGAGAAGGAAATGGCAACCCACTCCAGTGTTCTTGCCTGGAGAATCCCAGGGATGGTGGAGCCTGGTGGGCTGCCATCTATGGGATCGTACAGAGTCAGACATGACTGAAGCGACTTAGCAGTAGCAGCAGCATGCAATATAATGAACAATGTCCAGGACAGTAGGTTTACAATAAATGCAGAATGTTTTCATAGGACTGTTTCTTATAACAAGTTTGGATTGGAGTTAAGATTGTTATATCAAAGTGAAGTGGTTATGGCATCAGACTGGTCTTTGATGAAGTTGTTGTTTAGTCGCTAAGTCATGTCCACGTGTTTCTCAAATCTTCCAACCAGAAGACTTCCCTGGTGGTCCAGTGGCTAAGTCTCTGTGCTACCAATGCAGGGTGCCCAGGTTTGAACCCTGGTCAGGGAACTAGATCCCATGTGCCACAGCTAAGACCCAATGCAGCCAAAAAGACAAAAAAAAAAAAAAGCTTCCACCCAGAAGTAGCACCTCTATTCACATTTTTCTAGCTAAGGTAAGTCATAGGATAATGCCTACCTGCTGAGAATGTGAGCAAGTATGGTCCCCCCTGCGCCTTGGAGGAGAGCCAGAATATTCATGGACAGACTGATGGTGAATATCCCCAGATCAAGCTTCCCCTCCATTCAGAGGCAGTCACTGCCATGAACTAGGGGCATATCTAGATCCTATTTATGTTTTTATTACAAATAAGCATTTATAAATAGTATAGCATCACTTTATGTATTTTACAAAACACTGGTTGAAGATATCACACCTTTATGTAGCCCTACAATTTTAAAAATCAACATTTTGCTTTCAGGATTTATTTCTGCTGAATCATATAGATCTGGCTTATTTATTTAATCTGCTGCATTGAATTCCATGTTATCACAGACTGGGATTTATTTATTCACTCCCTACACAGGAACACACTGTTTATAACTTTCTATAATTACTGGTAGGGTGTATTGCAAACATACTTGGGAGCATCCCCTGGCAGTCTTTCTCAGTTGGGTTTAACATGACAAATGTCAAAATGCAATCGCTATGTGTAATGAGTTAAGTTCTCTCTTAAGCATCCTGAATATTCACTGGAGGAACTGACGCTCAGGCTGAAGCTCCAATACTTTGGCTAACTGATGCGAAGAGCCGACTCACGGGAAAAGTTCCTGATGCTGGGAAAGACTGAAGGCAGGAGAAGGGAACGACAGAGGATGAAATGGCTGGACGGCATCACTGATTCAATGGACACGAGTTTGAGCAAGTTCCAGGAGTTGGTGAAGGACAGGGAAACCTGACGTGCTACAGTCCATGGTTTCAAAAAGAGTCCATACGATTCTCACAACTGAACGACAGCAGCTAAGTATTTAGAATGATATCAGATCAGTATAATACTTGGGAGAGTTGAGAAAAGTCACTTAAATAACTGTCTGTGCTCACCATGGCTCACAGGAAGAACCCAGTTTGGATTTCAACAGTTGCTAATAAAGGGAGGAGCAGCCAGGAAACACCTGAGGCAAAATTTAAGCATCCAGAGAAGCTCATCAGGATTAGGAGACTGAATAAAAAAACAAATGAACAAACAAGGAGACCAACCACCTGAGATTAAGGGACTGCAAGCCTTGCTCACACCCTGATCTTGTCAGACTCCACATTTGAAGTGTTATATCACCCTTCATCAAATCCTCTGGGGTTGAGACACAAAGCATGATACTGTCTATGTTCCATACATGCTGCTGCAAATGGCATTATTTCATTCTTTGTAGGGCTGAGTAATATCCCGTTGTATGTAAGCAGCACATCTTCTCTACCCACTCACCTGTAGATGACAGGTCGCTTCCATATCTTGGCTACTGTAACTAGTGCTACTATGAACACTCGGGTCCAAATTATAGTTGCTGTCTGGATTGATGCCCAGGAGTGGGGTGGCTGGATCCTATGCCAACACTTGCTATTGTCAGACATCCTACTTTGGGCCAATCTCATGAGTGGGAAACAGCATCTCATTGTTTTTAGTGAGCATTTTTTAATAATTAGCAGTCGCATTTCTTTCTTTGTGTATCACTGTTCAAGGTCTTTGCCCATTTCTCTTTTGAGTGGTTTATGTTTTTCCTGTGGATTTGTAGTATTTGTTGTACATTTTGAATCTAATGATTCATCTGTTACTAAGTGGCATCTTGAGGCAATTCTAGTACATTCTCTGCCTACACATAACCCACCACCACTAAAGTAATTTATTTCATTTTTTTAAGTCATCTTCATCTCTAACATTTTATGTATCCATGTCATGACTTGATACAGATACATATATACACCCAAAGCTAAGTTATTTTAAACCAAGTTGCAGTTTTACTAAATACACAAATGCATTTTATATATATTCCTTCTATCCCTAAGCAACCTCTTTCCTCAACAGAGGACATATTCTAGATTTGCCTAAATTACAAAGAACTTTGGAATGGCCAGATCTGGACATGGCTGTGTTTGTTACAGTTATTGTTACCTGAAGATCAGCCAGTCCAAATTCCCTCTTCACAGAGGCTTTCTCTGCCCTACTGGACAACAGAACTGCTTAAAATGAGCTGCTGCTGCTAAGTCGCCTCAGTCGTGTCCGACTCTGTGCGACCCCATAGACAGCAGCCCACCTGGCTCCCCCTTCCCTGGGATTCTCTAGGCAAGAACACTGGAGTGGGTTGCCATTTCCTTCTCCAATGCATGAAAGTGAAAAGTGAAAGTGAAGTCGCTCAGTCGTGTCCGACCCTCAGTGACCCCATGGACTGCAGCTTACCAGGCTCCTCCATCCATGGGACTTTCCAGGCAAGAGTACTGGAGTGACAGTCCTTTAAATGAAACTTGATTTGTGGTTACTCTCTAACAGACCAACAGAGCAGTCAACAGTGCCCTGTGCTCATGCATTGGCAATAGTATCTTGCAAAGGGAACATTAGCTTAAAAGACATTTTAGAGCAAATAATAGTGTGGTAAAACTATAGAGAGTGAAAAAGCTGGCTTGAAACTCAACATTGAAAAAAGATCATGGTCCCATAACTTCATGGCAAATAGATGGGAAACCATGGAAATAGGGACATATTTTATTTTATTGGGCTCCAAAGTACTGCAGACAGTGACTGCAGCCATGAAATTAAAAGATGATTGCTCCTTGAAAGAAAAGTTATGACAAACCTAGACAGTGTATTATAAAGCAGAGACATCTCTTTGCCAACAATGGTCTATACAGTCAAAGCTATGAGTTTTCCAGTAGTCGGGTATGGATATCAGAGTTGGACCATAAAGAAGGCTGAGTGCCAAAGAATTTATGCTTTTTAATCGTGGTGCTGGAAAAGACTCTTGAGAGTCCTTTGGACTGCAAGGAGATTAAACCAGTCAATCCTAAAGGATATAAACCCTGAATATTCATTAGAAGTACTGATGCTGAAGCTGAAGCTCCAATACTTTGTCCACCTGATGTGAACAGCCAACTCACTGGAAAAGACCTTGATGCTGGGAAGATTGAAAGCAAAAGAAGGGGGCGGCAAAAGATGAGATAGTTAAGATAGCATCACTGACTTAATGGTCACAGCTTTGAGCAAACTGCAGGAGATAGTGGAAGACAGAGGAAGCGAGCATGCCGCATGGGGTTGCAAAGACTCGGACACGACTTAGTGACTGAACAACAACAACAAAATTATAGGATTAAGGAGAGTTTCAATTTTTCCTAAAACATCGTCATTATTAAAGTTGACTCTGTGCAGTCATATGTTAGGATTATGACGTTTTTACGGCATTTTTTGTCCTTTTCTCTAGTCTCCAAATATCCTGTAATAGACCTGTGTGTGTCAGTCACTCAGTCCTGTCTGACTCTGCGACCCCATGGACTGTAGCTCACCAGGCTCCTCTGTCCATGGGATTCTCCAGACAAGAATACTGGAGTGGGTTGCCATTCCATTCTCCAGGGTTCCTTCCCAACCCAGGGATCAAACCCAGATCTCCTGCATCGCAAGCAGATTCTTTAGTGTCTGAGCCTAGAGCGTGGATACAGTAGACCTACATACTATAATATTAATTATTAAAAAATCATAATGAGAAACAAAACCAAAATGTGACCCACTGTGATTACAAGGATTCTTGGTTTCTCAAGTAGGTATTCACCTCAAGAGGAGGGAGAAATCAAAGGCAGAAAAGTCTAAGGGCCTTTCCCATTTGTACGTTTTTCAAAGTCAATTTGAAAGTGCTAGAAACCTGCAGGCTCACCCAGGATGGGGGCGGAAGTGGGCACATGCTATAACAGAAAGCGCGGAGAAAAAGCGCTGTGATGGAGGAGGGGGATCAGAACGGAGCGAGGGGGTCAGGCTCAGGGGGTCCAGGAGGAGTCTTTACCCCTGCCCGAGCAGGGCAGCAGGTACAGGGAAAGAGGGCCAGGAACCAACCCACGCCTGTCCCACCTTCTTCGCTGTGACTGACCCAGGGCCATCCTCCTGGGGGACACCCTTAGGACATGGCATTTTGGGGTAAGAATACTTTGTTCTTATGTTGTATCTAAAGTCTAATGATGCTATTCCTCCCTAAGTCTTTTTTTAAGATTTTTCTTTAGCGGACCATTACAGTCTTTATTGAATTTGTTACGATACTGTTTTATGTCTGGTTCTTTGCCCTGAGCATGTGGGAACTTAGCTCCCCAACCAGGGACAGAACCTGCACCCCCCTGCATTGAAAGGCAAAGTCTTAACCACTGGACTGCCAGGGAAGTCCCCTCATTAAATTTTTTTGTGCGACACTGGGTTAAAAGGGCACCATGTCATCTAGAAAGATGCATTTTGACAGGTGGAAACTTAAAGCCAAACGAGGAAGGCTTTTTTCCTACCCCAATGCCCTCGGCTTCGGGAGGGGAGGGGTGACACCACCAGATATTGTTAACAAAGAAACTGGCCTCAGGCTGGTGTCCCTCACTCAGCTGCTCAGCCTCCCAAGATTCCACTGACCCCAGCGACAGACGTGATGACCTGTGTTCTCTCTCTCACACACCCCTAAGGCTGCACTGGGTGATCTTTCTTTCCCCTGAAATACACTGTCTTCCTTTAAACCACAGCTCACCAGCACACACACCCCACGTTGTAACATGTGAGAGGAAGTGTGTACAGTAACAGGCCTTACTTGCCACCCCACCTCCAGTTCCTAATCCCAGGGACCACAAATATGGTGGCAGTTTTCAATGAAGAGTTAAGGCCTCCAAAGCAATTCTAATTTGCAGTGACCTCTGCTTCGCTCTTAGAAATCCCCTGCTTTGGGAAAAGGCTGATTACACTGGTGGGGTAGCTCATATGAGCTCCATGTTACCTCTGTGGCTACTGAGACTCAGACTGAATTCCCCAGAGTCTGGAATGGTATACGGTGAGACTTTTAATATGAGCTTCAGAACTGGTTCTTTTTACATGTATCTCCGTGATTGCCAGCGGTGGGAGGGTGAGTGCGCACCCCCTAGAGGGATATTTGTGTGTGTGTGTGTGTGTGTGTGTGTGTGTGTAAGGGGAATGCTGAAATCATATTCAATATAATAATTTAATGAGTGCTTGGAAAACAAACCCTACTGACTTCCTTTGCAAACTGTAGAAAATAAAGTCTGATAGAACTCTTCTTGGCTCTTGGGGACGTGCAAAGACATCTTCCTTACTATGGAGGGCATCCAGAGCAGAGACAGTGAGGTGTTCGTGGTTTGTTTATCAGATGAGGGGGTAGGTGCAGTCTCCACTGGCCACGTGGTCCTGCTCTGGCTCACTCACACTTTGTATTTCACAGCATCTTGCAATGGAATTGTTCTCAGTATTGTGTCATCTGGAACTATTGCCTACCAATAGCCATTATTTTTCTCCTACATCTAATGCCACCATCTATGGTCTGAAGGTCTGTGTTCCCTACCAGACTCACAAGCTGAAATCACTGTAACCCCCAAAGGGGGTACCAGTAGGTGGAGTCTTGGCAGGTGATTAGTGCATGAAGATGGAGGCCTGCTGGGTGGGATCAGTGCTCTTATAAAAGAACACTGAGCCTTCCCTGGTGATCCAGTGGTTAAGAATCTGCCTTGTGAGGCAGAGGACAGAGGTTCGATTCCTGGTCTGGGAACTAGATCCCAAATACCTCGGAGCAACTAGAGAGCCTGCACACCAGTGAAAGGTCCTGCACGATGCAACAAAGATCCCGAGTGTGGCAACTAAGACTCGACACAGCCAGAAATAAACAAAAAAAGCACACAGGCCCCTGGCCCTTCCACCACGTGAGGTTACGAAGCAAGGTCTCTGCACCCTGGAAGCCCACCCTCACCCGACCACTCTGGTGCCCTGATCTCAGACCTGCAGCCGCCAGAACACAGAGCAACAAATTTCCGTTGTTCATAAGCTACCCGGTCTGTGGTATTTTCTTATAGCAGCCGGAACAGACTCAGACAAAACAGACTCAGGAAAAAGGTACTGGTGGTATAAAAACAGAAAGAATACAAGGTTTTACATACAGTATGTTCTCAATTTTATGAAAAAAATTTTTTTTACTAATTTATAAGTTAGTATGAGAATCAGTGTGCTGTAGTTGGAGAAAGCACGGGCCTGCAGTCAGAAGGTATCTGCTGCTTACCAGCCGCATAAACGCTCTGCTCCCCTGTTGTCTTATCTGCAACATGGGCAGTGTGGGGAAAGAGCCACATTTATTTCAGGAACGTTGAATTAAATCAGAACTGATTTAAGTAAAACACTTTGACGATAGAAAGCACTCAGTAACTGATCTTGCTATTATTCTGAGGAGGGACTAGACAGAGCCAGATTCATGAGCATACAACTGGGGCCACACAACGCCTGGTACCTGGCAAGCACTCTGAACTTGGTTTAAAGCTGGGCTGCGGCCATCTTAAAATGCATAATAATGTTTTAACAAGGAGCTCCACATTTTCACATTAGGACTTGCAAATTACATCACTGGTTCTGAGAAAATACATACACACACACACACACACACACGGAAAAGACTGAAAAGGAATACATCAAAATCTTAACAGTTTATCTTTGGGTTATTTTAAAGGTGATTTCTATTTCATTACTTATTCTTCTGTAGAGTCTACATTTTCCATTTTGCATATATATTACTTTGTTTCCGAGGGAAAAAAAGTGAACACATGTTCTTTTATAAAACAGTTCTCCCCATTTTGCAGATGAGTGAAACCAAGGTAGCAGATAGATAGGAAATGACTCACACCAGAGCACATTAAGACAAGGATGGGGGAAGCGCACCCCTTCTGGTCCTGCTCCCCTCACAATGGTCTGAGTTACCCAGCGTTTCCAGCATGAATGTCTCTGGGCGTCTGACCTGGTCTGGGGAACCAGCTCCACACTCTGCAGAGGGAGCCCCAGATCCCTGGCCTGTGAGCATGCGCACAGGCTGACTGCTTTCAGAGCTTTGAAAGCAGATGCCACGGTTCTGCTCCCAGAGGGCTCCCAGCCGAGTTGTGCATGAGGTGGCTGTGCACACTCTAGATGCTGTGAGAAGAGCAGGTAGGACCTGGTTGAGCAACTGAGGGGCTTCCCTGGGGGCCCAGTGGCTAAAACTCTGTGCTCCCAATGCAGGGGCCCCAGGTTCCAGCCCTGGGTAGGGAACTAGATCCCACATGTCACATGCCACAGTGAATATGGAGATCCCGCATGCCACAACCAAGACCAATGCAGCCAAATAAATAATTTTTAAAAAATGAAAAAGAGCAACTGAGAGCACTGAGCAGTCTTTTCAGTCAGGTTCTTCACACAGAAAATATAAAGGCTCCTCTGAACCTCCCTCCCCACCCCGAAGGTGTCCAGAGGTGAGCAGTATGAAGGAGCAGGGGGTGTGAACACAAGGGATAATCCCACTGTGTTCCCCACAGTTCACAGTATTAAACATCTCTAACAAAATCCCACCAAGATGGTTTCTTTATTTCACGCTCACAAAAGCCCAGCCTCCCCTGTGCTCTGATTTTCCCTCCTGCACTTTCTCTTCCCCTCCTGTGTCTCTTGGCAAGCATCCAAATCAGAATTTTTGGTGCTCTTCCCCACCCCGGCCCCAAGAATGCCTCTTGAAGGTCCTCACAGTTCATTCCTACTTCACCCAACCCTTCCTCCTCCAAGAACCAAGCCTGCTCTCAACAGCCCCCTGAATCTCCACAGACTAGCAATCTTTACGAACCATTAGAACTCATCTCCAAAAAAAAAAAAAGAACAAAAGAACTCATCTCTGGTAGAATTTTCTAGGCTCAGACTCGAGGCTCTGGGCTGAGATCAAGAGAATAAAGGAAAGACTCGGGGGAGCTCAACAGCCAGGCTCACACTGGTGAGAGTCACATGAAAATTAACATTAGCTCCATTATGGAGTCCTTCTCACACCATCCAGGCAGGTAGTTGGCTTTACACCCATGATCTGACTTAGTTTAATCTTCACCATGATCTTGATAAATTAGGTACTAAGGCCCCCCTTCTTACCAGATGAAAGAGGCAAAGTAACATGTTCAAAACACAGGTAGTCAAAACCCACAAAACATGCAACACCAACGCGGAACCCGATTTCACACCTCGGACGTTGGTGATCATGACATGTGACATAGGTTCATCGTTTGTAAAAAATGCACCCCAACAGCAGGGATGTGACAATGGGGGAGACTGTGCTCTGTGTGTGTGTGGGCGAGGGGCAGGGAGGTCTATGGGGACTCTCCACACTGTGCACTCAATTATGCTGTGAACCTAAAGATGCTCTAAAAAACAGTCTATTAAACACAGACAGACACAACTAGTAAGGACCAGGAGTTAAAAGTAGGTCTGTCTCCTGCTGTATAGCACACGGAACTCTGCTCAACGGTATGTGGCAGCCTGGATGGGAGGGCAGTTGGGGGAGAATGGATACCTGTATATGTATGGCTGAGTCCCTTCACTATTCATCTGAAATCATCATGGCATTGTTTGCTAATCAGTTATACCTCATTACAAAATAAAAAGTTAAAAAAAAAAAGCAACAAAAGAAAACTAGGTCTGTCTCCTTAGGTGATGGTGAGATACTGTCTTCAAAAACTCGTTGAGCTACATTGCACAGGCAGAAATAATGACAGTGTGTGTGCGTGTGACATCCTATTATAGATCACATTGGTATGTCTGTGTGCATGTTAAGTAGTCACCACGGAGAAAAGAGAAAGAACTGGAAAAGAGAAATCTTAAACTGAGTCCTGCCTCCATCAGGAAAGTAGAGTGATCCTGGGTTGGTCACTCTGATTTTGATTTCTCCATCTGTAAATTGCAACTGGGTTGTTGGGAGGCTCAAGTGAAATAAAGTGTGTACAGAGTACTCTGAAATCATAAGCAACTCTCCCCATATTGGTGCCCCCCACATACACACCCATATATACCCATGCACACTCACATGTTCACATCCATGTGATTGAGGGGTAACCAGGAACCTCTGCTTCCACCTTCCCCACTGAGCTGCTGGCCACCTGTAACACGGAGTGGCTGGACTGGCACTTCCACCTCAGTCTGTGAGCTCTGACCTCCAATCTACTCACAACCCGAAGTAGTACCGTTTGAGCCCCCGCCCCTGCCCTTCCCGCTGGTCTCGGGGCCCTGTGCGCAGCCCTTGCACCCTCACCCCTGCTCCCTTGTGGCACCTGCTGGCCTCACCCTCCCCACACCCTACCCAAGTCCTGGTATGACAGTAACATGCAGATGTCACTGTCTGGGGACACTGTCAGCAACGAGGCCCTGTGGACCAGTATCCCACCTGCTGCTGGGGTAAGCAGTCATAATTTTGACTGTGCTTTTACAATCGCCTTCTTCCCCTTATCTCTCTCTCTCTTTTTTTGTCCTATTGTGTCATTTCAAGACTTGAAAAACCCCACGTGATCCTGTGTGACTTGTGATTACACAGCCCCAACATACCCAGAGGTGCTTAGAGGCGTATAAACCATGCTACCTGCCTGGAATTCGAGTGGTTCCCAGGAGGCACCTTAGGGATAACTTGAGAAACAGACGGTGGGTCAGCAGGGACAGCAGTGATGTGATCCTAGGGTCCCACCAGCTTCCCTTTAAGCTGCTTGACAGTAATGTCTCTATAAGGTTTCATTTAAGAAAAGATCCCCTTGCTCTGAAGAGTCTGAAGTCTCTCTCTCCTATGACTAAGAAGAGATGAGCTATTCTCACCCCTGAGCCACCAAAAGAGTGCCAGGAGCCTTTTTATCACAGAGGTGAGAGGTGTTTTGTGCCAGTGCAAGGAGAACCAGGTATTAATCATTCACGGAGCTCTGAGTCACAGTTAAAATCCCCGTACTCTGAATGCAAAAGAACAAAGGGGAATTTTACTGACCACAACCAAGAGCATCCCCAGGCCTCCTGGGGCATTCCTGCGAGACCTGCGTGCCCTGGGTTCCTACTCATGTCAAATCAGCGTTCACCTAATGAACATCCATTGTGAGATGCGTGTCCAGGATGGGAATGTTTAATAGTAGTGGCCACTGCTCAGTAATGCTTTGAATATGTGAATTTTGCTTCAGAAGCTCCTGGCTGTTGTACAATATGGTAGTTACCAGCTACTTAAATGTAAGTGCATTAAAATTAAACAAAATTTAAAATTCAGACTCTCAGTCACACTAGTCACATTTCATGTATATTTCATATTTCGAGTCATATTTCAGTCCCTACATGTGGCTAATGGCTGCTTTCACCAAACTCTGAAGGTGGAAATGCTCTGTTGGATGGTGCCAGAGCAACCCGACCTCATTCTTAATGACCCCTTTGGCCAGCTGGGCTCCTCATCAGTCCCTGCACTGGTGTGTGCCTGCTCAATTGTTCAGTTGTGTCCAACTCCTTGTGACCCCATGGACTGTAGCCCACCAGGTTTGTCTGTCCATGGGATTCTCCAGGCAAGAATACTGGAGTGGGTTGCCATTTCCTTCTCCAGGGGGATCTTCCCAACCCAGAGATTGAAACTAGGTCTCTTATATCTCCAGCACTTGGCAGGCAGATTCTTTACCACTGAGCCACTGGGGAAGCCCTTAGAGATTCTTAACTTCTACTAAAATTCAGACTTGGATTTGAGATCATATACTGTTACACAGGAAGTGTTCGATATAAACACACTTTAGAAACAGAATTTAAGAGCTTTAGGGATGTTGCTGCTGCTGCTAAGTCACTTCAGTCATGTCCGACTCTGTGTGACCCCATAGACAGCAGCCCACTAGGCTCCTCTGTCCCTGGGATTCTCCAGGCAAGAATACTGGAGTGGGTTGCCATTTCCTTCTCCAATGCATGAAAGTGAAAAGTGAAAGTGAAATCGCTCAGTCGTGCCTGACTCTCAGTGACCCCACGAACTGCAGCCCACCAGGCTCCTCCGTCCATGGGATTTTCCAGGCAAGAGTACTGGAGTGGGTCGCCGTTGCCTTAGAGATGTTAGGAATCCTCTTTTGTGACAGCATTACTTTTCACGAAGGAGAATGTAAGATCCAGAGAGGTTCAGTGATGTGCCTGAGAACACACAGTGACTCAGCACACACGATCCCAGGTCACCCAGTTTTCACCCAGGGTTTGTCTCACCAACTCAGCATTAAGGGGTCTCCTCACTGCAGGACCCAATAGCTCTCTGTGCTTCCTACATGGCAAGATAGCCCTAGGGTCTCACTGTGGGCCTCCTACTCCATGACCACTTTCTGAGTTGCTCTGAGTGTTTACTTACATATAAGTTCAAGCACATTAAAAAAAAAGAATACACACTTTCCAAGAGACAGTTTCCCTAAAAATGTCCCATGGGCTTCCCACTGCAGAAGTCACCCTGGCAGTAAAGAGAAACAGACTGAACAGCCTCCGTGTAGGTACAGTTTCAGTATTACAAGCAAAGGTCAGAAGCACTCTTCACTGTAACTTAACTTGCCATGCGTGTCTCACAAAGGCATGTATTTTTATTTGATATCATATTATCTTTCCAGGGCTTCCCCAGTGACTCAAATGGTAAAAAAAAAAAAAAATTTGCCTGCAATGCGGGAGATCCAGGTTCAATCCCTGGGTGGGGAGGATCTCCTGGAGAAGGGAACAGCTATCCACTCTGGTATTCTGGCCTGGAGAATTTCATGGACAGAGGAGCCTGGTGGGCTACAGTCCATGGGGTTGGGAAGAGTCAGACATGACTGAGGGACTAGCACTTTCACATCTTTGCAGTAGGGGCTCAGCTGTCACTTCTCCAGTGGGACTAAGACTTGAAAGACCTGGTCTGGCATAAAAAACAAACTTAGAGTAACCAAGGGGGATGGCCGGCGGGGGGGAAGGAGAGATAAATGAGGAGTTTAGATTTAATATATACAGGCTACTATATAAAAATAGATAAACAATAAGGACCTACTGTTTAGCACAGGGAACTATATTCAACATCTTGTAATGACCTATAATGGGAAAGAATCTGAAATAGAATACATGCGTTCGATATCTTGTGATAACCCATAATGGAAAAGAATCTGAAAAGGAATGGATATACATATAGTATAACCGAATCACTTTCCTGTACCCCTGAAGCTAACACAACACTGTAAATTAGTTATGTTTCAATATTCTTAAGGTTATAGAAAATAAATAAATTTTTCTTAAAAAAAAAAAAAAGACATGGTCTGGGAACTTGGACCTAGCTGTGATAGTGAAGACTCTAGATCCTCTTTCTGTTTAGAAACAGAAGTCAGTAGATTATACAACCCGAGGGACCCAATCAGGTCCACTCTCTGTTTTTGTAAATAAAGTTTTATTGGAACATGGCAATAGTTCTTCATTTACATATTGTCTATGGCTGCTTTCAGGCTGCAATAGCAGAGCTGAGACAGATGTACTAGATGTAACAGAAACTGGAGGGCCTATAAGGGTAAAAAATATTTGTTCTCTGTCCCTTCTATCACTTTACAGAAAAAGTTTGCTGAGCCCTGGTCCAGTTAGAAGAGATAAACCATCTCCCAAATCCTGCTTGCTATTTACTTCCAAACGATGCTTATGAGGTGGGGAAAGTCCAAATCCAAGAAGATCTTGCCAAACCGAAACCATTATTGTAGCCAATTACAGCTGTTTCCTTTTAAAACCAATGTGCTTTTAATAGGGGTTTGGAGGGAAAATATCTTCAGGTGCTTTTCTCTTTTGCATTTTTTTGTTCTGATTTCCCCTCTATTTAGCCAGTTGTGTCACATTGTCTAAAGGATGACTGAGGTTGTTACAAACAGAACTGCAAGGAAAAAAGTAATAATTGATATTTTGCTTCTTACATTCAAAATAAGGTTTTCCATTGAGACTATATTTTTGATAGCCAGGTTTTGTTGAGAATAAGGATTTTTAAAAAATATTAATTTATTTGGCTGCATTGGGTCTTTCTAGGTCGGGGTAGTAGTAAAGAATCTGCCTGCCAATATAGGAGCACCAGGAGATATGGTTTCAGTCCCTGGGTGGGGAAGATCCCTGGGAGGAGGGAGTGGCAACCCACTCCAGAATTCTTGCCTGGAAAATTCCATGGACAGAGGAGCCTGGCGGGCTACAGTCCATGGGGTCGAAAAGAGTCGGACATGACTGACTGAACACACGTACAACATTAGGGCTTAGTTGTGGCATGCGGGCTTAGTGGTTGCCCCATGGCATATGGAATTTAGTTCCCTGACCAGGGATGGAACCCATGTCCCCCAAGAATGAGAATCGTCTAAATGTCTTTATTTCCTTTTTGAATTATTATCAAGGTGTTCCACATAAGGCAAGTCCCAATCAAACAGAAAGAGAAAGAAGAGAAAGCCCACCTTCTCTGACCCAAAGTTATGTGGGTTATGGGAAGAAGGGAAGCAGAGAAAGAGAAGGCAGGTGTTCAGATGTGAGTCCCAATTTCCCCTCTCTGAGCTGAAATCATGGGTGGGAGCACGACTCTGAATCCAGATCTCCTGGGTTCAAATCTTGGTTCGACCCTGGGCAGCATAACCTCTTTGTGCTTCTGTTTCCTTGTATGTGAAACGGCTTGTGGTATCACCTGCCCTGCTGCTGCTGCTGCTGCTGCTAAGTCGCTTCAGTCATGTCTGACTCTGTGCGACCCATAGACGGCAGCCCACCAGGCTCCTCTGTCCATGGGATTTTCCAGGCAAGAGTACTGGAGTAGGGTGCCATTGCCTTCTCCGATCACCTGCCCTGAAGAACTGTACTGAGAACCGAGTGACTGCGTGAGTGCTAAAGTGCTTAGAATAGTGTTGGTCACTTAGTGGCATTGTAGTGGAGATGTGGGGGGTGGATGTTGCTGTAGATTTTGGAAGGAAGGCTCAGCAGATGGTGGACTCTGTCTCTCACTCTCACTTTGGGGTCTGGAAGGAAGTCACCCTAAACTGCCCCCGCACCAACCTGGAGCAGTTCTGTCAAAGCAAATTCTTCACCAGAAGTGGGGATGGGCCTGGCCTTCATCAGAAACTCAGGACCAAGAGCCAGGTGTCTGGTAGGAGGGTTTCCAGAGGGAACCATCTTGGCGGGTGGGGAGAGGGGTGAGGAGACCACTGATCTGAGACTACCCGGAGAGGAGCTCGTGGGAGTCATAGCAAGTCTCAGGTGGTCCAGTCACCACCAGAGTCCAGATGGGGAGAGTGAGCAAGGGAGCCCCTGGGGTCCTTAAGAGCAAAGAGAGAAGGACCAGGAGGTACTCTGGCCACAGACACCAGCCACCAAGGCTGTTCAGCAGGAGCCAGGAGCAGAGTCGGGCTCTGCCTAGCAGCTCCAGCGTAGAAACTAGCAGAGATGGACAGGCCATCACCCCTCTGCCAACAAGCATACAGAAACCACACCCCTCTCCTGTGGGGGACGGGAGTGGAAACTGGAAAGACTGTGCATTCTCTTTTTTAAAATAGTTATTTATGTGGTTGTGCCAGGTCTTCAGTTGTGGCAGGCAGACTCAATTGCAGCAGGTGGGATCTAGGTCCCTGACCAGGGATCGAACCTGAGCCCTTTGCATTGGGAACGCGGAGTCTTAGCTAGTGGACCACGAAGGAAGTCCCAAGACTGTGTATTCTATCTCAGCTGGACTGTTTGCTATTTAAATTAAATGCAAGTGTGTCTGTTAGATTAGGTGGAAATACAGCCCTCATCCCACAGTCCACCCTCCCTCACAGCACCTGTCCAGCAGGAAGGGGACTTATAAACACATTATATCACTTCATACAAGCAGAGAAATTGCCCTTTTACTGCTGTGTTTGAGGGCAGTGGGAGTACACTTGTGACTCTCCCCTTCTCCCCCAACCATTAAACTGGGTTATACATTTCACAGGGCCTCTCACGCCCACACACGCACAAGCTGGTGTCTAAAACCAGCTTTGGGAACAAACCAGAGGCGTTTCTGGCTCTAAGGTAAACAAGAGGAAGAAAATCTTTCCAAAAAAAGACTCATTCCTGGTAGCTTTATTTTAAAAACAGGGGAAATGCAACTCCTTGCATAAACAGAATTTAAAAGTACAACTTCTTCCTCCTCTCTTTCTAACTAATCAAGGGAGAAAATGACAACTGAACTGTCCATACAAATGTATTGTTCACACACTTAGTAGAGTAAGGCTTATGCTTCGGGCCTATTAGGTAAACGACAATTTTTTTAACTTTTCAGGGCAGAGGAAACTAAGGAAAGCGGAAATCCCTGAGCCTTAATCTTGGAAATAAGCTGGAGGCCCCCCGGCCTGGGTGACTGGGGACCATATTTGGCTCCACCAGCAGGAAGCCAGATGGTGTCTTCAGGCTGTTTCTCAATTTCCGGGATAAACCCACAGGATTTCTCTGCCAGGAGTAACACTCTTGCTAAAAGCAGGATGAGTGACCTCAGATAGCTCCTCTGGGGCATTGGAGCCACTGGGGTCAACGGTGCTGTCGCCACCGACTCAAAAGGCCACCTGCCAACGTGCCACATGCCACTGCCAGGAGCGTAAACACACACACACACGTGTATGCACATGTATACTCCCCAGGGGCCGAGGCCAGCACAGCATCCCACATCAGACGGGTGGACAGCATGTCTGTCCCGCCACTGGGAGGTCTCTCCCACCCAGAGGAAACGGCAGAGACCAGACGGCAGGGCCTGGAGCCCACGCAGTCTGACCAGCGCCCGGCGGGTGAGAGCAGCAGGATGGAACCAGAAAGAGGGATCGTCGACCCTCAGGTAAGTCCTCCTGGGACAGAGGGGAGAGGCGCCGGGGGCAGAGGAGGATGCTGAGGAGCAAGGATGAACATTCTGGTACTGGATACTCTCCCCTCGCTCCAGTTTATCCCTTTTCTCCCCATCTCCCTGCCGGACTCTCCGCTTGTTCTGAAATGTGTGAGAAAGGGACTGTTTGAATCCCTCTTGGGCTCCGCTTCCTTGTGTCAGTCAAAGTTAATTATGCTGCTTTTACCAGAAGACAACTGCACATCCCTCCCAGCACTTTTCCCCAAACCCCACAGCTTCTGTGAGGGCTGCGGGCAGTTCCGCTCCAGAGAAGAGGAAAGAGAGGAGTTTGGGTTTAGGGAGGGGGCAGCTGGCCAGCTCTGCATAGCACAGGTTGGAAGAAACTGGAGCCGTTCCCCCATCTCCGGATAAAGCTCTCCGGTGAGGGACAGAGTGTCTTCTTCCAACAGTGCAAGATCAGGAGGAGGTGGATACCTGAGGCCCTTCCTAGGGGGATGGGCGTGGGGGGCGTCACCAAGTCCAGTCCAGTGCCGCAGGAGGAGGCAGAGGGGATCCCGACGAGGAGGGTCAGGTTGCTAGGACTTGTACTTTCTGACTCTGTTACTGAGCAGAGTCGGACAATAGAGGTTGGATGAGGACTTTTCAGCGTCCAACAACTGAAGGATGGAGGAGTCTGGAGATCAGGAATTTGTGATCATGGGATCTGTTCTTAGAGCAAAATCTTAAGCAGCACCCCAGTACATGCTTCACATTGAAGCAGAGCTGTACTGTATGTTGGGCCAGGTTGGGGGGCCTCTGCCTTGGTTCCTCCACTCCTGGGACAAAACCACGGAGGTCTTAGAATTGCCTGGAAAGCTGTGTCCAAACCGCTGATGTGGTAGCATCTCGTCTCTGTGTCTTCTTCCTTGTCATCCATCCAGATGTGGTCCCGTCTCGGGGGTGCTGGTCCCTCCGCCAGTAAGGCTCTTGCCCTCGACTGGTTCCCTGACACATGCAGGTCTCAGCTCAAATGTCACTGTGTTGGGGGGATCTTCCCTCCTCCCTCTCAGGAGGAACCTCCCCTGATTTGTCCTCGCGTGTGCGTGTTTAGACGCTCAGTCCTATCTGACTCTTTGCGACCCCGTGGACTGCGGCCTGGAAGGCTCCTCTGTCCATGGGATTCTCCAGGCAGAATACTGGAGTGGTTGCCATTCCCTTCTCCAGGGGATCTTCTAGACGCAGGGATTGAACCCGGGTCTCCTTGCACTGCAGGCAGATTCTTTACCATCTAAGCCACCAGGGAAGCAGTTACACTGCCTGTTTATTGCTTACTCAACCTAATCACTCTCATTAGGATGTGAAGTCCAGGCCAGCAGGACCTCCTGTTTATTCACTGCTGGATCCCTAGTGCCCAGGGCTGTACTGGGTACGCAGCCTGTGCTCAGAAAATACCTGTTAAATAGTCTACGGCCATACAACTCTGAACACGCCCCATCCCATCTGATCTCAGAAGCTAAGCAGGGTCGGGTTTGGTTAGTACTTGGATAGGAGAAAATACCTGTTAAATGAACCATGAGTTAGAGGGGATCAACTCTAAGGTCATAAAAGACTCAGGGCTCCAACCCAGATCTCTGACCCAGGGGTGTGCCCTCTTGTACTTCATCTGGTTCTTGCCTCCACTGGATCCTAAGTAGCTGAGGAAGCAGTACTGCTCATTTTCAGTCTCTGAAGAACGAATTTCTTATGTGCAACTGGGCTAAGCTATCCTAAATTACAGGCTAAGGACTCCGCACTTGGGAGAGAGGGGGATAGGGCTACGGGGGAGGCAGGGTCAGCCAGACCCTGACAAATGTCTCCGCCTCTTGCAGGTGACTGACACAGGGGTGCCCTTCTTTCCCTCTCTTAATACACTCTTTTATTCTGGAATCTTAGTCACACTTCCCTCTGGTCATCTTTGTTTATTTGGTTGGTCAGAAGGCTATCCATTAGTTTCCACAAATTCCTGACTGGCTTCTGGGTCACATTAAGTCTTGGATCTTTTAGGAAGCTGCAGTCATCTGAGGTGGCAGGCAGTGGTTAAGGACAGGTGGGGCCTCTGTCAACTGGTAGCAGGATTCCACCCTCTCCTCCCGTGCGGCTACCGCATGGGATCTAGAGGAGCGATGTGTATAAAGACCACAGCATGTCATGTACTGAGTAAACATTTCTTTCTCTGTCTGAGGATGGTTTTCCGGGGGTAGTTAAGCTCTGTTGACTGTAGATCAGCGCCTTATCCATCCATCCAACTGGTGTCTTCTGATCAATGGCCATATACTGAGCTCCCTGCTTTCAAGGTATGGAAAATTCCTCTTATTTCATGAGGTCAGTATAGTGGATTCAATTTCTCCATGAGCTAAATGTTGCTCCAAGACTAATTCTTAAATGTGTAGATGTGTTATTTATTCCAAGAAGGACAGATAGAATGTGAATGACTTACTGTTTTCCAGCCTGATCCCTCCAGTCCAAATTATGATGACATAGTATTTAAACCAGGGCGACTTTTTTTTTTTTTTTTTTTACCATTTTATTTACTTTTTATTTTTTAAATATTTATTCATGTATTTATTTGGCTGCATCGGGTCTTAGTTGTGGCACGTGGGATCTTTCACTGCAGCACGTGGACTTTAGGAGCTGTGGTGTGTGGTGTTAGTTGCCCCATGGCATATGGGATCTGAGTTCCCCAGCCAGGTATTGAACCTGAGTGCCCTGTATTCAAGGTGGATTCTTAACCATTGGACCATCAGGGAAGTCCCAGGGAAGCTTTTTCTTCATATTTATTTATTATTTTTTTCTTAATATTTATTTTGGGCTGTGCTGGATGTGGGCTGCACGTTGCTGCGCGTGGGCTTTCCTGAGTTTCGGGGAGCAGGGGCTACTCTCTCGTTGCAGTGCTTGGGCTTCTCATTGTGGGGGCTTCTCTTGTTGCGGAGCACGGGCTAGAGTGTGCAGGCTCAGTAGTTGTGGCGCATGGGCTGAGCATGTGGAACCTTCCTGGACCAGGGATCAAATCGGTATCCCTTGCGTTAGAAGGCAGATTCTTAACCACTGCACCACAAGGGAAGCCCCAGGGCAACTTCCTTGACCATATAAATATTGCTCTCCCCTTTATAATCCTGACCTTAGAGGCTTCACTTATGTTAAGCACCTAGATTAACCCTTATTGACCAATATCCCATCACCAAAACAAACCAAACCAAAGGAAGGAAAATATTTATTGAGCCTCAACACTCAAATAAAGCACCAAAGAAACCATGATACCTGACTTTGGAAAGCTTATGATTAAGGGAAGGGAATACATACAGTCAATTATAATATAAAGAAACTGGTTAGTTAAAACAGTTGTTTCCCAAAGATGTGGTCCAATTACCACCAGCTGGTAGTAAAAGTATTAGCAACGGAGGACAATTTTCTTTTGTCATGGTTTTCATTATAGTTTTAGTGTGTGTTACAGAATATCTAACTAATCCATCAAACCTGTGATTTCAACATTTTTACTGCTTAAGATGAGGCTAAAGCAAGTGGCATGATATGCTTTAAGGCAGACCTTGCGTCTGACGTAGGCACATCCTGAATGTTTCAGTCATCGTCTTAATTGTTGAGAAGTGTGATGGCTCGGGTGATACGAATCAGGGGGTGTGTGACTGTGCGTATTGATGGTTTCTTTTCACTAAAACCTGAAATCTTGAATAAAGTACAGCTGAAGTTTGGGAAATGCTGATCTAAAAATCATGAATTTAAGTGTCTGTAATCAGCAATGCAGGTGCTTTCCAAGGCCAGGACCGTGAGCCTGAGATGGGTGCAGTGGGCCAGCTGCAAGGGAAAGGGTGACCGGGTCCTCAAGGCAGACTGCCACTACCCAGGCATCACAGGAACTGCTCCCTCCCAGGCTCTGGACTTGATTGGTTTTCCATCTGCCCCAGCTCCCAGAGTCTGGATTGCATGAACGGCTGAAGACCAGCCCTTTCTTCCCTTTGAACCAGTGATGCGTCCCCACCCAGAGTGTGGAGACCAAGATGCTCTCCCTTCTCCTTCCCAAACTGAGCTCTTCTCTAGCTTGCACATTCCCCTAAATGGATTCAGTCCTCAGCCCCCTTTTTTCCACCTGTGCTGGAGGTGGAAGGAGACAGGAGGATGATAGGAGACAGTCTCCTAACATGAAAGTTGCTCAGTCGTGTCCGACTTTTTGTGATCCCCATGGACTACACAGTCCATGGAATTTTCCAGGCCAGAATACTGGAGTGTGTAGCCTATCCCTTCTCCAGTGGATCTTACCTACCCAGGAATCGAACTGGGGTCTCCTGCATTGCAGGCGGATTCTTTACCAACTTAGCTATCAGGGAAGCCCTCAAGACTGGTACATATCAAATGCAAACTCAGTATAGAAGGAGTGTAGTACAGCAAGAGACAGAATGTAATGGGAGTGGAGGTAAAAGTGACTCATGAACAGGAGGGCTAGAAAGTGCTTGGCAAATATCTTGCAATCGACATCCAGAAAACAATTTGGTCATACGTATCAAGAGGCTTAAAAATGAGCCAGTAATCCCACTTCTAGAATCAACCTAAGAAAATAACCAGACACATGTTCAGATGTGCAAGGATGTTCACTGAAATATTATTCATATAAAAAAAATGGAGTAACCAACAATGAAGGAATGGTTAAATAAATTTTGAAAGTGAAAAGTCAAAGTGAAAGTTGCTCAGTGTCCAACTCTTTGCAACCCCATGAACTATACAGTCCGTGTGGACTTCTCCAGGGCAGAATACTGGAGTGGGTAGCCTTTCCCTTCTCCAGGGGATCTTTCCAACCCAGGGATCGACTCCAGGTCACCTGCATTGTGGGCAGATTCTTTACCAGCTGAGCCACAAGGGAAGCCCAAAATAAATTTTGACACTTCTGTTAATAGATATGGATGTTGAGGTTTGACAGAAAACAACAAAATTCTGTAAGGCAATTATCCTTCAATTAAAAAATAAATAAATATAAAAAATTATATATCATGGAATTTTTTTTTCAGTGTTTGGGAAGAATATTTCAATAAATACCAGCCTGAATGTGACAGGGGTTTGGAGGGGAATGGATACATGTATATCTATGGCTAAGTCCCTTTTCTGTCCACCTGAAACTATCCCAACATTGTTAATCAGCTATTCTCCAGTATGGGGCTTCTCAGGTGGCACTCAAGTGATAAAGAACGCAGGAGATGCAGGAGACATGGGTTCAGTCCCTGGGTTGGGAAGATCCCCTGGAGGAGGGAATGGCCACCCACTCCAGCATTCTTGCCTGGAGAATCCCATGGACAGAGGAGTCTGGTGGGCTACAGTCCAAAGAGTCGCAAAGAGAAGGACACAAATAAAGTGACTTAACACGCATGCACTCCAATATAAAATAAAAAGTGTAAAGGAAGAATAGAAAAATGCTAACTATATTTTAAGTCAAAAAATTAATTTATAGAGAATGTTTATACAGAACTACATAAACATTTATCCCAAATGCCTTAAAAAAAAATCATATAGGATAAATACGTACAGGAAAACTATTCACAAGAAATATACCAAAATGTTAATACTGGCTACTTCTGGCTTATAAATACTTATTTTCTTCTCTTGCTTTTATTTTTACTTTTTATTTCCTTTACACATTTTCTTCTAACCCATTTATTATATTTAGAGTAGGAAAAAAACCCTGCAAGTTAAAAAAGAAAAATAAGAGAAGTAGCTGTGCCTACATGCAAATGAGATTTGTGAACATGAGCCACAGCAGATACATACATACATGCATATTTATTTCCCATCTCTGACTACCATGGAAATAAACAGCCGACTAATCCGTGTTAGTTGGTTTCTCCTTTGAAGTGGTTGTCCCACTTTTTAAAATTTTTACGTAGTATTAATATCTCAGCTCTAGCTTTTCACATCTGAGAATGTGCTGAGAACAGACTTCAGAAATGTGAGGTCCAGGGACAGGCCTGCAGGCCACTGAGCTCCTTCAGAGGGACACTGTCAGACATAAACGGGGGGGTGGGGGTGGCTGCACCCTGATGGAGTTACATCTCACGCCTGATGACCCCAGCAACACATCCTGCTATCATCCACAGAAGAAAGCAAAAATCACTGTATTACATAGAGAGATACAGAGGTGATAGCTAGACAGACAGACAGATGACAGAAAGATCTGGGATGCATCCTTGGAGGGGCAGTCACTAGGTGGACTCGGAAGCATGAACAGGACTGAGCAGCAGAGAACATTCTAGCTGTGAGGACAGTGTGAACAAAGGCAGGACATCATGGGGCATCTTTGAGGAAGGACAAGTAGCTCAGTTTGTCTAGACTACATGGTGAATGGAGAAAAGACAGTGAGAAATAAGATTATAAAGGTAGGCTGGAACCAGACCATGATGGACCTTGAAGGCCATGTCACCCTCCTCTGGGGTACACTAACCAATGACTCTGGTGACGGATGATGTTCTGAGCTCTGCAGAAGCACCTGGGCTTTCAGATGGAGGCCCTGGAGAGGGGTCGGCCAGGATGAAAAACGTGGCCATGCCTCCAAAGATCTAACTTCCTCCCAGAGCCGAGTTTAAAATGGCTACCTGCATTGAAATAGGGCAGACCTAGCAGATCCAACAGAATGAAGGCCTTGTTTATAGAGGAAAAAACTGAGGTCCAGAGACACATGATATTCAGCTGGACCTTAGAATCCTCATGCACACAATCTGTCCACGTCAGCCACCACATTGAGCCAAGTATCCGATGGACAGCAGACAACACTTCAGTAAATACGGTGTCTGCTGACTAACTACACGCTCAATCTGCAGGCACAGTGAAAGGGTCCTTCAAATACACCAACCAAATAATCCTCCTACCCATCCATCGACCATGACTCCGCCTTTAATGGGGAACAAGCTAAAGCTCAGGGAGGCCAAACACAGCATCAGGGCAGGAGGGTGGCAGGGCCAGGGCTCAAACCCAGGTTTTCTTTCTGCGCTGCTCTGGCTTGGTGGTTTTCAGATGTGGTCCTGGGGCAGCCACCTCCAGTCACTTGGAAGCTTGTTAGAAATGCAAATTCTCAGTCCCCACTCCAGACCGTCTGGTCAAAGCTATGGTTTTTCCAGTGGTCATGTATGGATGTGAGAGCCGGACCATAGAGAAGGGTGAGCTCCTTCGAACTCTGGTGCTGGAGAAGACTCTTGAGAGTCCCTTGGACTGCAAGGAGATCAAACCAGTCAATCCTAAAGGAAATCAACCCTGAATATACATTGGAAGGACTGATGGTGAAGCTGAAGCTCCAAAACTTTGGCCACCTGATGCGAAGAATTGACTGGAAAAGATCCTGATGTTGTGAAAGAGTGAAGGCAGGAGAAGAGGGCAACAGAGGACAAGATGGTTCGATGGCATCACCAACTTTACAGACATGAGTTTGAGCAAACTCCGGGAGATAGTGGAGGACAGAGGAGCCTGGCGTGCTGCAGTCCAGAGGGTCACAAAGAGTAGGGACAAGACTTAGTGACTGAACATCTCCATATTTACAAGATCAGAAGCCCTGGACATGAGGCCCAGCAATCTGTATCCTAGTACATTCCCTGCTGATTCTGATGGACGTGAAGTTTCAGAGCCACTGCTTACAGACATGGCTGATTGATGTTGGGGCACAGGGGGGTGGGGGGCGTGTGGGGAGATGGCGTAGAGGCTCCAAGGCTGGCCTCCTTTCCCCGAGGTACTCCTAGATCCATGAGCCCAGGGGAAGCACTCACACCTGACCTGCAGGGAGCAGCCCGCCCAGGGTCCGGAAAGGATGGGGGCAAGCCCAGGGCCCAGGCTGGAGCGGATGCCAGGGAGGGGGGCTGTCAGTCTCCTTCTGAACCTTCTGAGAGCACAAAGGCCTCAGCCCCCGAGTCTAACCTTCTTGTTTTGAGGCAGACACCACTGCACTGTCACTGCTGCTGCCTGCCTGCCACTCACCTGGGGGATTTACACCCACTCTGATGAGAGACGCATTGGGGTACTGCAGCCCGGGAGAGAGGTGTCAGGCAGGCCCACCCTACCCTGGGAAGATTAAGCATGATGAGGAAACTGTGAAGACGGATGTCTCCCTTCTGTCACCCAGCCCTGCCTCTCACACCAGGAGGGCAACTCCGGGCAAGAGTGGGGACTTCCCCCTGGGCACTCCACACTGCCCTGAGCGGGGGGCTCATGCTTTCTCTTGGGGTGGGGAAAAAAAAGCCCAGGGTCTTGGGGACAGGAGGAGGAAGGGCAGCCAGATGAGGTCATGCAACGTGGAGTGTCTCTGCAGAAGGGCTGCAGTGTCCCGGACAGCCAGCCTCAGAGCTGGGCGCTCGCCAGGCCCCACGCCAGGAAAATGGAAAACCCGTGGGCCTGGCCGAGGTGAACTCCCTGTTTCCACAGCCCCCATCCAGGAACCGGGGGAGTTCCCCGCCCCAGGTGCAGGGTCAGGCTTCGGTCTTTGTTCTGCGTGCTTGCCTGGGCACCAAGTCCAGGGACCCGAAGACTGCCCGGACGCAGGTTCTCAGTCCTCCTCTGCACACAACTAGCTAGTCTCATTCACACAACTGGGAACTTTCTCCTTCAGCTGCAGTTTCCTAGAAATGTGGCCGCCCCGTGTTATGATTCAGACAGGGCTCAGTCCCTAGGGGTGCCAGGGCAGGGCGGGGCTGGCAGCGCTGGACCTTCGGGTCACGCCCTGTCTCTGCCTCTCTGGTTTTCACAGAAATCCACACAATTGAATGCTCATCCACACCCCTTGCTGTGAACGGTTTTCAACAGGGTGAGGGCTGGGAGTGGGGAACAGAGATCTTGCTAAACCCATGATCGCTCTGTTGCCACAACAGTCTCTGTGAACCGGATTCTGGCAGCAGCTCCAGGCAATCACTGGCCAGACAGCCAGTGCCCTCCCAGTCCCATGGGTCTCCAGGGGCTATGGGGCTCAAGGAACAGAAGCTTTGGACTCTGTGAAAGCTGAGCTTTCTCCTCCCCAGAATCTGACAGTTAGGGGACGCAGCTTGAAGAGGAGGTGGGGGTGGGGTGGGGAAGGAGAGCAGAGGGTGGACAAGCTTCAGTTTAATACAGTGTCCACTGGTGTCCCCAGACCCCAGGAGTCCAGGATTGCCTGTGCTGTCCCCACAGGCATTTCACAGTAATAGCAGCCTACAGGAGACCATCCTTGTGAGGGACAGAGGAAAAGAGAGGCCGAGGGATGGAGAGACAGGGCAGAGGGGAGCCCTGTTGCCGCCTTTTCCATCCTCCACAGGAGGGACCTGCAGTATTTTTCCTCCTCCTGTAAGGAGTCAGCACCCTCCCCCGCCACCCCAATGTGACCTACTTATCTACTCCCTTTATAGGGAGGGACCCTGGACAGCATCCCAGTCCAGGGCAGGGCTGTCTGAGTCTCAAAAAGACGAGTTCTCTAATAAGGGAAATCCAGACGCTGTAAGTGGGCTTCCCTGGTGGCTCAGATGGTAACGAATCTGCCTGCAATGTGGGAGACGTGGGTTCGATCCCTGGGTCGGGAAGATCCCCTGGAGAAGGGAATGGCAGTCCACTCCAGTATTCTTACCTGGGAAACACCGTGGATAGAGGAGCCTGGAGGGCTACAGTGCATGGGGTCACAAAAGAGTTGGACACGACTGAGCAATGAATACTAGACCTGTAAGGTGGTAGGGAGGTTGGGCAAGGCTGGTAAGAAGGAGGATGGAGGCTGGTGGCTCCCAAGGACAGTGCTCATCTGTGGCTGCTGGCCATCAGGCCCGAGTCACAGCCTGACTAAGGGGAAGAGATATGGGGCCCGAAGGAGTGGCCGGGGCAATCGAGGGAGTGCACAGACTCAAGGGAAATCGCACAGAACAGCCAGCTCCTGCAGGTTCTCCAACACACTGCCCCGAGAGCATTGACCTGAGGTATCTCACCTCTGAGCCCGTTTCCTTATCTGCAAAACAGGGATAATAATTTCTACTTCAGACGACGATGAAAAGAGAAATTATGTAGCCCACCCTCAGTTCCTTCCTAAAGAAAACTCGACTAGGTCTCAGAATAACTGCACCCTCAGGATAACAGCGACCCAGCAAGGAATCTGAGGCTCAAAGAAGTTAAATCATTTATGCAAAGTCACACAGCCAGGAGCAGAGCTGAGGTTCACGTTCCTGACTGTCTGCTCCAGACATGTGCTCTCAAATCCCACCCCAACCCCCACCAGAATATCACTGGCCTTAATGAGAAAGGGTTTGGCAAAACCCATGTCCCCAAATCTTAAGTAAATTTAGAATGCTGAGTCAGATTGGGGCTGGAGGAATCAAAGACTAATTGGCTTGTATAATGCTGTGGCTTTATCCTCTTGCCTTCTGGAGGCTGTAAGCGGCTATCTGCTCTCAAGCCGCCGGGCCTCCAGCCTGGCCTCCCTCCAGCCCTTTCTTCTCACTGCAGCCACAGAGAACACTGTCCTGCTTCTAGCCGTGGTTCCCGGCTGCCCTCAGGATCTCATCCAGACCCAGTGCGGCCAGGGCCCAATCTATCCTCAGTAGGTCCTAGGCCAGGGGGAGGCAGCCCTATCCTGTTTTTTATCAAATGTACCAAAATATACCCATGCTGCTACAGTTGTGTCCCCGACTCTTTGAGACCCCATAGATGGCAGCCCATGAGGCTCCCCCGTCCCTGGGATTCTCCAGGCAAGAACACTGGAGTGGGGTGCCATTGCCTTCTCCAATGCATGAAACTGAAAAGTGAAAGTGAAGTCGCTCAGTCGTGTCCGATTCTTAGTGACCTCATGGACTGCAGCCTACCAGGCTCCTCTGTCCATGGGATTGTCCAGGCCAGTGTACTAGAGTGGGGTGCCATCGCCTTCTCCCAAAATATATCTTTGCTGCTGCTGCTGCTGCTGCTAAGTCGCTTCAGTCGTGTCTGACTCTGTGTGACCCCATAGATGGCAGCCCACCAGGCTCCATTCACTAAATACAAATGCTTTCATGTAAAAAAATTTTTTGAAAGGCTTTTTAATCATTTGAACCTTGAAAAATCAATTTAAATACTCAGTTTTCATACACAGGTGCTAATACATTTTTTCAGGCCTCAGATATTTGGGGTATTTGGAAAGTGCATAAGTACTACATGTACATGCCGGTCACCTCTGACTCTGTGACTCCAAGGACTGTAACCCGCCAGGCTCCTCTGTCCATGGGCTTCTCCAGGCAAGAATGCTGGAGTGGGTTGCCATTCCCTTCTCGAGGGGATCTTCCTGACCCAGAGATCGAACCCTCATCTCCTTTGGCTCCTACATTGGCAGGCTAGTATTGTGCACATGGTGCCTAAGGGCTGAAGGAGCCCTCTGTGCAGCGCTGGGGCCACCCCCCACCAGGCCTTTGTAAAGACTGTTTCCTCTGCTTTTGTTTTTCCTTCTATAAATGTAAATGCTCACACCATTGTCCCCTCCCACACTGCTCTGTAGTTTATTTATTTTGACCCAAGTTCACAGATACTTAACCTCTCAGTTTCCTTGTGTGTAAAACAGGAATTATAGTGACAACCACTTCGTGGGGCTTTTAAGAGGACAAGTTCATACATAAAATGAGATTCATGAACCATCACCTGGAAGCATGTTAGAAATCTCAACAAGATCCCCCTGAGATTCAAATGCCATTTCAGTTTGTGGAGCCCTGCGCTAAAGCACTGACCACAACGCCTGTTATATGATAAAAACTCAGTGACAACTGTGTTGATCACTATCATCATGACTACTAAAGGTCAAGCTTTTACGGTTGTCTCCAGTTTCCCTGTTTGACTTATTTTTAACTCCCAAACTCTAGTTCAGTGGTTCTCAAATGGAGTTCCTGGGGAACACTGGCCTCCCTGGCTCATCCCAGGTGAACGCAGAGGCTGCCATCAAGAGGTGCTTCCTGCTCTCAGGCAGCTTCCCTCCATCTGCAGGAGACCCAAGGATAGAGGCAGCTGCAGCAGGGCAGCAGCCGGGGTGAAAAGGGCTGCCAAGGTGCTCGAGGAGGCAGCTGATCCAGGCGCGGGCCAGTGGGGGTTGCGGGGAGAGGCAAGGAAAGTTCTATTTAATCTAAGAGCTGAAAGATGAGCTAGTAACCCAGGATTCTCCCCCAAAGTGGCAATGTGGTCAGCACTTAAACAGTGGACTGACTGCTCCCACAGTGTGAGAGGGGCTTTAAAGACTCTTAACTTTGCTCCAAGGAGCAAAGCCCCATCGTGTGTGTGTGTGTGTACGTGCACACGCGCTCAGTCATGTCCAGCTCTTTTCCAACCCCATGGACTGTAGCCCGTCAGATTCCTCTGTCCATTGGACTTCCCAAGCAAGAATACTGGAGTGCGTTGTCATTTCCTTCTCCAGGGGATCTTCCCAACCCAGAAATCAAAGACGCATCTCCCGCTTGGCAGGTGGATTCTTTACCACTGCTCCACCTCAGAAGCGGGTAAGACATATTGTGTATCTAGATCCACTGGCTTTGCAGTTTCCTCCCCCACGCAAACAAGGGAGCCCTGAGGGCTTGAGTCTGAACCCTGTACGTAGTGTGCCGGTATGAAGCCCAGTTACTTATAATTAATTCTGGCTTCTTTGCAAACCAACCCTCAGTAGAAGCAGAACTGTTGTTCTGGGCACCTGGGGTTCCTCAACTGCAGGATGAAAACAATGATCCGCCCCTACAGGATACCTGTAGGGATAAAGTGGGAGGTCCCCTCCCAGGCCACACAGCAAGACAGAGGCAAGTCTGTCTTAAGTAGCAGAGTTCGGCTCTTGAGTAGCAGCATCTGGGCCCGCGCGGGCTGGATGTAAATTTCTTTGCAAGTACATTTCTTCCGACGTGTACTTGCAAAGACCATCCCACCCCTGCCCCAGTCCAGACTGCGGGGCTGAGAGGCTGCAACAGCCAGTCAGCAAGCAAGATGCGGGGTGGTCAGCGGGGGCCAGCGAGGGTCTCGGGTAACTGGCTGGTTCTGGAGAGAGGAGAATGGGCGCTATTTCCCGTGCCTGACAGTCCCTGACGGATGCTCTGAGGGCTCCAGAGCAGACACGGCCCAGTGCGGACGCTCGCAGAGGCCCCGTGAAAAGAGGAATATTCGTTACACCACTTGCTTTACAAGCAGTGCACTACAGAGGGCCTTTCCCGCCCCACGCGCCACGAGAGGCCAGCGCGCAGGGCCAGATTGGCTGAGAGGAGTAGAGCCGCCGCCGATTGGCTGAGAGGAGGCAGGGCCGCCGCCGATTGGCTGAGAGGAGGCCGGGACGTCGCCGATTGGCTGCAAGGGGCCGGGCCGCCGCCGATTGGCTGAGAGGAGGCCGCAGGACCACTCTGCGGGCCCAGCAGCACAACCGCGAGGTCAGCTGACTTGGTGCGGCTTCGGGAGGAAGCCGCGATGCGGCGCTGGGCGGGCGGTGGGTTTGGCCTTGAGCTTTTGTTACGTGGCTTTATCGCTTCCTTCCCCTGCTGAAGGCCGAGGCCAATCCTCACCCTTTTCTGGAGCAAAACACCCCCTCCCCACTCGGCGGCTCCAGCCTGATGGTAGAGGACCCCTTCACTTGGGGCGGGCGGACGCGCTGACCGTGGAACCGCCGGGGCTATTTCGGTTCCTTCTCCGCCCCGCGGCCTGGGCTTCCTGCTGAGTTTCCCTGCGCTTCCCTTAGCTCACCAGTGACCACAGACGCCGCTTTCAGAGAACTTGCTTTATGTCAAACAGACCATTTGCGTCTTGCTTGCGTCTTTTTTTTGTTTTTTTTTGGCCTGATTTTTTAGGGCAACGGTGCGGATATCCTTACCCATTCCCCCTCCCCCTATTACAGGTGAGAAAACATGCAGTTCAGAGAACTTAATTTGCTGAATGTCACAGCTCGGAAGTGGTTCAGCTGGGGTTCACCTCCTTGGCTGGCTGGCTGCAGCACTGTGCATTTTTCCCCTGCACTGCTCTCCCTCTGGGTAAGGCCAAGCCAGGACCCTGCTGAAGAATGGTTGTGGTCTGCCAGATTCTACCCTTGAGTCACACTGTCTTCAGAGACATTTGCAGGGGTGGGCAGGCTAGGAAATAAACTAGCTCTAAGGAATTGTTGGAAAAGATTTCCCCTGGAGCCTGTTTTCTTCAGCGCAGGGATCTAATCAAAACGAGTGATCTGGAATTCTTTCCTGGCTTCTGTGAGGAGCATCCTGGTTTAAGGCACGTTCCTCCCCGCATCCTCATGCCCCTTCCTGCCCCCTGACCCAGCAGAGAAAGGTAAGGCCCCGCATGTGTCTAAGGCCTCTGCCACTGAAGCTCATCTGCAAATCAGGCATAAAGGTCGGGAACCCAGAGAAGGAGAACGCGAGGCTTGGGCACAATCTGCTTCCAGTGCTCAGAGTGCCTGAGAAAGACAGCCGGGTCCTAGGTCCTCTCCTACTTGTCCCCTTGTAGTAGACACATCTCACATTCCCCTGGAGAAACCTCTTCCCAGGGGTAGGGCAGAATAGTGTGAGAAAGTGGCAGCTTTAAAAGTCAGATACATTGTACACCTGGAAGACAGGGTTTTTGTGTTTTGATGGGACATCTGTAAGGCCATGGCTGGTCTTTACTATTTAAAAATAGTACAAGCAAATCGCCAAGTAATTCCACCTTGTAAACATAAATACATAAGAGAGAAGCTAGACAAAGGGGATGCAAACAACTTATGCATATCCCTTCTTATCTCTTGTCCAAGCTCCAGCCCTCCATCCAGCAGGGATGGGTGGGGGCATCAGCAACTTCAGAGCTACAGAGAGGGTGGGGCAGGGGGGTGATTCTCCTTCTACATGGAAGTAAAATGATATGAACAGGGTATTCAACAGGTAAAAATACCGTTAAAAGACAAGGAGGAACAAAAAAGTTATCAGGCACCTGAGGTGAATTGATGGCTGTAGTTGAAGGCCCTGGAGCCAGAGAGGGGGAGGTCTGAGCCCATAGTGCTGGGGCTCCAGTATTGTATTAAAAAAAAAAAAAAAACTTTTAACTTTTCTCAGGTGGGAAGCTAATCCCTACCCTTTTGTAAAGCTTCAGTTTCCACGTTTGTAAAAGGACTTTAGATAAGATGGTTCCTAAGCTGCCACACATCTGGAGACTCCTGATTCTGCAGCACCCAGATATTTTCATTAAATGATGCTCGCCTCCTCCATCTCAATAATGTGTGAATCATCTGACTGACTGCTCAGCTTCCCTGCCTTATGAGATCACCCCTGCCTGTTCCAATGCATTTGGCTGCCAGAGAGCAAACATTCCATGTGTGAGCTGGGGCTACATGTTGTTGTGATGATAGATCTGGCAAATTTGAGGCATGTGAGTTTAATGTGAAACAGCACAAAATGCAGTCTCCCGGGGGCCTGGGCCTGGTGCAAAGCCCCCTGATTCACTTGCAGGGGGTGTTGGTTGTCATGTGTTGGGGCTTGGAGGAGCCCAGAACCATCCACCTACCTATCTACCCTCCTCAAAAAGTTGTCCAGTCTACCCTCCCCTTCCATCGGGTAGGGTTCATTATGCCCATAATCATCAGCCTTGCCTGCTAAGCCAAGATTCTACTTCATAGAACCCTGGGTCTCTTCATTGCAGGCAGATTCTTTACTGTTTGAGCCACCAGGGAAGCCCCTTGAGAATCCACTGCTGGGGCTAAAGTCGTCCTCAGGAGGCACTTGCTAGAGAATCTGTGTACACCACACACGCAAACACAATCATGCTTCCCAGATAGCACTAGTGATGAATCCGCCTGCCAACGTTGGAGACGTAAGAGACACGGGTTTGTTTCCTGGGTCGGGAATATCCCCTGGAGAAGGAAACAGCAACCCTCTCCAGTATTCTTGCCTGGGAAATCCCATGGATAGAGGAGCCTGGTGGGATCCATGGGGTCACAAAGAGTCGGACGCGACTTAGCAACTAAACAACAAACACAGTTGTGGTAGATGGTCATGCTCTCTCAGTAACCACCCACAAACAATTTCCAGAAGGTACCAGGAACCCCTTATAGGAACCTCACACCTTCAAATCCACAGATGAAGCCACAGGTTAGGGTGGGAAACAGGATTCTTCTTTGCAGTTAATTGTCACACAGTGTTCTGAGTGCCATCACTGAGCGTACGAAGGAGAAGGAA
>NW_011494785.1:4182564-4198653 GCF_000754665.1 Bison bison bison | reverse complement strand
CGTTCAGCACAGTGGTCAAGAAAGCAGGCTCTGGCTCTGGATGGCTTGGACTTGAATCCTGGGTCTTCCATTTCCTTGCTGTGCTGTCTAACCTAAGGCAAACTATTTAACCTCTCTGTGCCTCAGTTTCTTATAGGATTGTTATGGGGGTGAAATGAATGAATTCTGGTGAAGCACTAAGAAATGCCTGCCCCATGTAAGTGCTCTATGAGTGTGACCATTATTGTGACAAGTCCTCCACTAACGACCTTACACATATCATTTCTTTAACAACCATTTCTTTTGAAAAGGAAAATCCAGGAAATAACCGTGTTCTACACTAGTTACAACAATGTCTGTGACTGGGGGTGTATGTGAGAAAGGAAATAAACAGATATTTGGACCAGCCCTTGTTTCTTCTGTTAGTCCTTTCTATAATATATAAAGTGTTTCTTTTTAATTTATTTTTATTTTTGGCTGCACTGGGTCTTCGTGGTTGTGCAAAGGCTTCTCTCTAGTTGTGGCAAGCGGGGGGCTACTCTAGTTGTGGGGCAGGGGCTTCTCCTTACCTACGGTGGCTTCTCCTGTTGCAGAGCACAGGCTCTAGAACACACAGGCTTCAGCAGTTGCAAGTGCTTAGGCTTGGTCATGGTGATGCAGAGGTTTAGTTGCCCCTCAGCATGTGGGATCCTCCCGGACCAGGGATTGAACCCATGTCCCCTGTACTGCAAGGCAGATTCTCAACCACTGGACCAACCACCAGGGGAGCCGCCATAAAGGGTTTCATACAATGCCTGATTGCTTTTCTTTTTACTTCTGACATAATAATATGAATTGGAAATCTTTCCATATCAGAATGTGTAGGACTATCTCATTTTTTTTTTAATCTCATTCTTTTTAAGTGCTGCACAGTATTACACAGTATGGATATACAATAGATTATTTATCCATTCTCATATATTTATTGGGCACCTAATATTTACTGTGTCCATACGGGATGTGAGAGGAAGCATAGGTGGCAAAATCACACAGAGCATGTTCCCCAAGAAGCTTGTGATTTTTGGGGGAACCCAGGACTTGGGTGAAATAATCAGAGACCAATACAAGCAGGCATGTGATAAAATATTCAACTGAATTTAAAATTTAAGTGTCCATGCTAGTGATTTAATAGGAATTACAATAGATTGTAATGATGCAGCTGAGGGCCTGCCTCCTGGAAGCCTTGGCTGGGAGGGACAGAGAGGAAATTTACCCATTAGTTCTTCCAGCCTCACTGAAAGATTACTCAGGGCAGGAAGGACACGCCTGCACTCCCTTACAAGCTGCAACACAGCAGCACTGGTGTCCCAGCTGGAGGTGGAATGCAGCAGGCCTGGTGGCTCCTGCAGCTCGCAGGCGTGGGCAGCCCTTTGCTGCCGATGTGCTTCCGGGGGCTGTCCTCCCCTCCACCTTCTGCTGGGGGCCCGTGCTGCTCTGCTTGAATCCCAGGGGGTGCAGACCCCTCCAGGCACAGCAAGTCTCTTCCAGGAGCCAGAACGAGAGGCCCTCTGTCCTCTGTCTGGCCTTGCTTCCAGGGTCGTGAGAATAGCTGCCCCATAGGCCGGGCTGGGGATATTCTGTGCGTAGGTATTCGGAAGCTTTTGCCAAGGTTGTATTTCTTTTACCCCACCCCTGAGCTCAAGTCACTACCCAAATCAGTCACACTTGGCTGCCTCAGAGAATTAGGGGGTGTTAAAGCCTACACTTGACATTCCTTTTGCAAGGCCCTACCCAGCGGCCTTTTAATACCTTAGTGGCGGTAAATCTTTTAACCTCAGCCTTGACCACTTACGCTTCCACACATGCCTCTGTGTTGACAAAGTCAATAGTCTATGAACAGAGAAATATTTACTAGGCACTTACTATGGATTTAGGTCTGTACAGAGCCTGGGGTTTGGGGTGTTGGGGGAGGGAGGGTTATAGGAAAAGAGAGAGGTGGTCATGCCGTAAGGGCTTAAAACTTCAATGTGCAGAGAAGCACAACACAGTAGATCCACAAGCGATCAAAGTGGGTGGCGTGGACAGACTGCTGAGGGGGAGCAGAGAAGCCACCCTGGTGGAGTGGAGGGCCTCTAGCCAGTCGCTTTTGACGCGAGCTCTATTCTCACTTCCTAAAGAATCCACGTCCTGGGACTTCCCTGGTGGTCCTGTGGCTAAGACTCCGAGCTCCTAATGCAGGAGGCTGGGGTTTGATCCCTGGGCAGGGAACCAGATCTGCATGCTACAACGAAGATGTGGCACAGCCAAATAAATAGATGAATATTAAAAAGAAAGAGTCCACGGCAGTTCCTCCAGGGAGTGAGGTCAGTAAGACAGGATGGCCCAATGTGGCAAACAGATCCACATTCTGTTCTCGGGGTCACAGAGAGTCAGCGTTTCCCCCTCATCTGAATGACTGTCCCACTTTTTCCTCTAACTTTTAATTTTCCAGTACAGGAAAGTGGAAAGACTTGTACAATAATATCATTAAACTCTTCACCTACATTCATCAACGCTGTCATAAGTACTTTATCTCCTTCCGTAGATATACATTTCCTCCCTCAGTTGGAAGTAAGCTGCAGATACCATCCCTAAACCCTTGATGTAGATCAGCTTTCATAAATATTCTCCTACACAGCCCCGGTGTCACGTTCCTTCTAAAGAAATTCAACATTGATATAAAGCTCATATTCATCTTTCCTAATTGTCCACACAATGACCTCTATTTGTAAATTAAAATGTAATCAAGGAAGGACTTCCCTGGTAGTCCAGTGGCTCCAACTCTGGGCTCCCAATGTAGCTGGCCTAGGTTGGATCCCTGGTCAGGTAACTTATTAATAGATCCCACATGCTGCAACAAAAATCAGGCGCAGCCACATATATAAAAAAAAAATATATATATATATATATATAAAATGAAGGATTAGTCATTGCATTTGGGTGTCCTGTCTCTTACAACTCCTCCCATCTGTAACAGGACCCAATTCCCTTTTGTTTCCCTTTCATCATCTTGACATTTTTGAAGAGTATAGGTCAGTCACTCTGGTGAATGACCCACGGTTTGGATTTGTCTGATGGTTTCCTCATGATAGAATTTATATTCTTTTTCTTAAAATAGTGGTGGTTTAAACATCTGTACCACAAAATTTACCATTTTAACCATGCTGATGTGTCAATTCAGTGGCATTAAATACATTCATAACAGGGCACAGCCATCACCACTGTGTTTCCAGAATGCTTTCATCATCTCAAACAGAAATTCCATACCCATTCAACACTAACTCCCAGCTCCTGGCAACTGTCATTCTACTTTCTGTCTCTGTGACTTTACCTTTCCTAGGGTCCCTCACATAAGTAGAATCATACAATATTTGTCCTTTTGTGACTGACATTTCACTTAGCATAATGTTTTCAATGTTGCAGCATGAGTCAGAATTCCCTTCCTTTTTAAGGCTGAGTAATATTCCATTGTATGTCTGGACCACGTTTTGTTTGTCCATTCATCTGTTGACAGACACCTTGGGTAGCCTCCAACTTCTGGCTGTTATGAACACTGTGGCTATGATCACTGGGACACAAGTATCTGTTGAGTCCCTGCTTTGAATCCTTTGGGGTTAGGATTGAAATTCCACCTGGGAGAGGAATTGCTGGATTGTATGTGGCTCTGTTTCTCTTCTGGAGGGACTGCCTGACTGTTACCCACAGCAACATTTTATATTCTCACCAGCTTGTGATTCTCCTGAGGCTTGAGATTTCATGATTTCTCCACATCCTTGCCGGAGAAGGCAATGGCAACCCACTCCAGTACTCTTGCCTGGAGACTCCCAGGGACAGGGGAGCCTGGCGGGCTTCCGTCTATGGGGTCACACAGAGTCAGACATGACTGAAGCGACTTAGCAGCAGCAGCAGCAGCCACATCCTTGCTCTTTTTTTGTATTTATTTTTTATAATAGTCATCCTACTGGGTAAGAGGTGGTATCTTTTTGCCATTTTGATCTGCAGTTCCCTAATGCCTAATAATTTTGAATGTCTTTTTATGTGCTTATTGACCATTTGTGTATCTTTTTTGGAGAAATGCCTATTCAAGTCATTTGTCCAGTTTTGAATCAGGTTGTTTGTTTTTGTTTGTCCTTTAGTGCATAAAAGTTCTTAATTTTGATGGAGTTGAAATTATCTATTTTCTTTATTACCTATTTGGTTGTGTTTTTGGTATCATATTTTGGAAAGTATTGCCACATCCAATGTCACAAAGATTTCCTTCTGTGTTTTCTTCTAAGAGTTCTATAGTTTTAGCTCTTAAGTTTAGGTCTTTGATCCATTCAGAGTTAATTTTTGTGTGTGGTATAAGGAAAGTGTCCAGTTTCATTCTTTTACATATAAGCATATCCACTTTTTCCAGTTTGCTGAAAATACTGCCCTCTCCCCATTGAATGGTCTCAGCACCTTTGTCAAAAATAAATTATTCCTGACTCTCTACTCCATTGGTCTATATGCTTGCTCTGTTCCATTTTAAGACATATATAGTTTCTTCCAATCTCCTTCTAATACTTGTATCCACTCCCTCAAAGAGGAGAATGAGGAGGAACAGTCTTAACCTCAAAGGAATTTAATGTTAGGGGGCCCTGGATTTGAATGCCAGCATGAGTACAACATTCTCAAGGTGCCCAATTTTCCGATAAGCATCCAAATTGTCAGTGTTGAGCAAGCTGTTTATTCTATCTGAATCCATCCACTTACTATCTTGGGCACAAACATTCTCTACATTTTTTTTCCCTGTTACCAAACTTAGAGGACCCAAATATGCTTCGAGTTATGTTGTTTTGAAATTCCACACAACGGGGACGAGACTGGTGTTGTATGTGTGTTTAGCCTTTAACTCACAGAAGTAGGAGGATGACAACGAACCAGCAGTTATTTACTTTGTGTGGAGCGCTGTAACATCAAACCCATACTCGTGGTAGCATACAGTGCAGTTGGAGACGCACTGTGTGTGTGTGTGTGTGTGTGTGTGTGTGTGTGTCTTGAAGAGTACTTGGAGATGGGAGAGATTAAAATGGAAATAGTTGGGAAAATCTCCAAAGGTGGGGTCTTCAGGGGATTGGTAGAGGGGAAAAGTAAATTAAGATTCAGGGTAAAGGGCTTCCCTGGTGGCTCAGTGGTAAAGAATGTGCCTGCCAATGCAGGAGACATGGGTTCAGTCCCTGGGTTGGGAGGATGCCACGAAGCAACAAAGCCTGTGTGTCACAACTATTGAGCCTGTGCTCTAGAGCCCAGGAGCTGCAAGTCCTGAAGCCCATGTGCCCAGGAGCCCGAGCTCCTCAACAAGAGAACCCACGGCAGTGGGAAGCCCATGCACTGCAGCTAGAGACCAGCCCCGACTCCCTGCAACTGAAGAGCCCTCACAGCAACAAAGACCTAGCACAGCCAGAAATAAATGAATAAGTAAAATTAAAAAAAATTGGGAGTTGAAAAGTGGTCAGTATAACCAAAGAAGCAGACTCACAGATACAGAGAAAAACCTAATGGTTACCAGCGTGGAGGAGGGACAACATAGGCTGGGGGAGTGGTCGGCACAAGCGACTGGGTGTGCAGGAGGTTCGAGGGTGTATTGTACAACGTGGGGAATATAGCCAACACTTTGTAATCAGTGTAAATGGAAAGTAGCCTTTAAAGCCGTATACAAATAAAAAGTTATTTGAAAAAAAAAGATTCGAAGTTGAAAGTGAAGGATACTGGGTATTGCAAAGGCAGGAAGGAGTGAGCCCTCTGGAGACGTGAGAAGGGCAGCTGGACTAGATGGGCAGGTGTGTAGGAGAGAACTCGAGTGGGTGGCTAGGGGGTGCGGTACGCTAAGTTATGTAGGACTTTAAATAACCAGACAAAGGAATGTGCACTTGATTTATGTAGACAGCAGGTCACCCTTAAAAGTTCTTAAAAGGTGTGACTAATTTTTTGAATAGGAGTGTGGGGCCCCTTATAGGTAGGTTGGTCCAGAAGGGGATGTGGAGGAGATTACTGGAGAAGAGGAACTGATTTATTTCTCATAGGGCTTCTTTGGAAAGAAACGCAGTCCATCTCTGCCCCAAGTCCGACTCCAGGCTGAGGTGTATACACAGTCCCGCTTATTGAAATCTGCTGTTAGGAAACGCGCTGGACCTAAGATCCTATGACGCCTTGCCCACATTCAACCCAGCCCACTAGTCTTTTGTGTTAATGGCATAAAATTTCCACCGTCAGTTCTGCTGGCACCCTCCCAGATCGCCTCATCGCGGTGCCGTGCTCCCAGCACTTCCAAGCTACGGGCAGGGCTGTAATTTTACAGACTGAAGCAAGGAAGAAACAACAAAGTTTCTTCGTTTCTATAAAAGGTCAAGTTTTCTAAAGCTATTAGTGGGTCAGCTGAAACTTGTCTGTGTCGAGAAGGTGAAAATTGGGGGACCCTACAGCTGACCTTGAGAACCTTCTCCCCACTTGTCCCTCCCCCCACCTCCTCCCAGCTCCCTTCACGAGACGCTGAGCCTCAACGGGACCTGGAGCTTCCTCTTCATCCAATGCTTTCCCACAACAGCTGAGAACTACCTGGGACACACTCTAGGGGTTCAAGCCGCTCAGTCCCAGACAGGGAGGCTGAGTCTTGCCAGATGACATTCTGGGGGATCACAGGAAGATAGGCTAAGCAGGAAGTGTCCTGTGGGCTAGAATCAGGGAGATACAGGGACACAGGTGACCATTCCAGAGCGCAGAGCCGGATGATGGCATGGGGAGGGCCATTAGGCTGGCATCCCCCGTGGTCAGAGGCTGGCTGCGTTTTTACCCTCCCCTCCCTGCCTGGACACTCCCGGCTCTGGCATCTCTTTACATGGCTACCGTGTTTGGTTTTCAACCAGGACAAACAAAGAAAAGAGATTTGTTTTCCTGTCTGCTTCTGCTGAATGGAATCTCTGACTCTACTTACTGGTCATGCCTCAGACACCCTGGGGCTGGTTAGGACTTTAAACCCTGAGCACACTCAACTCCTAGCTTTACTGAATCCTTTTCCATGTCCTGAGCCTGGTACAAACTTCATCCACCCCCAATCTTCCTTCAATCAGTGGGTGATTCTGCAGCCAATTTCCTGGCTAATATTTCACCCACAAATTGCTATTTCAGCTGAACTCCCCTAACTTGAGCATCCTTACCAAATATTTTGGGCTTCTTCACAATGCAGTTATGTTATCTTCAAATCTGCAAGCCTTTCTGCTATAATTCTGAAGTGGTGAAAAATCTCTAATTTTAAAGGGCATAGAGTAAGCTCAGTCCCCTAAGGAGTACTGCAGAAATCTGGGGTTCTACCCTATTCATACTGAATTCCAGCCTTCCAGGAGTTTCAGTCAAAATGTCCTAGAAACCTTTGTGCTTTGGTGTTATTTTTTTCACCACCTTTCCCCCTTAACTGAAGATGGAATCAGAATGATTAAAAAGCATCACACACAACATGAGGAGTCTATATTTCCCACTTCTGCTCCGGGGGTCAGGAGGCAGAGGCGACTGTCAGGTGAGTAAATTTGCAGATGCCCACGCATGTCCAGAACATTCCCCGGGGGTCATTAGAGACTGCCCAGCGGGGGCGTGGGGGCCGGCCTTCCGTTTGGGGTTTCTTCCAGAACTTCTGTCCTGAGAGCATCCTGTTCTGTTATATAGATACCTGTGGCTGTCGCCAAATTGCTAGGCTGAGTACAGCAAGCGGTGCTCAAGGGCCTGGCGCTGGGTTAGAAATAGAAACAGAGCTGAAAAAAAAAAAAAAAAAGGAACAGAGCTGAAAGCCCCGGGCCCCAAGCCTGGGACAGGAGCTATGGTTCCTCCCCACCAGACCCACATTTGCCTCCCCTCCTCCTCCAGATCCCAGGCTTAACTCCTTCCTCGCTCAACGGTTGAAGGCATCTCTGTTTTCAGATGCACCCTGGATCTGGGCACCTACTTAAGCAGCAGCTCTTACCCGTCCAGAGCCTAAGGCATGAGGTCGACCCCCTCCTCCCACCCTCATGGGGGTGGGTGGCTCGGCAGCCGCCTGCCCAGGAGGGGAGAGGCTGAGCTGGGGTCTCAGGCGAGAGGGCCCGAGGCCCAGGCACACAGCCGCCCCCCACCCCAAGTGAGGGCACCTACAAAGGGGAGGGTCAGCGCCCCGCTGTGTTTAGAACCAGCTTTCCTGCTTGTGGACGGCAGCGGGCCAGTCTGGTTACAATTATGACTGGAGAGTCACTTTCCTTCCAAAACTCTCCTTTCAGGTGTTAAAGCCTCACAGGCAGGTGCTCCATCTCCAGGAAGGGGCCTGGGAGGATTTGGTCTGGTTCAGTTTCCCTGAGCGGTGATCGAGGGGCCCGCAGGGCGCCAGGGACTGGGGTCTCGTTTCCATCACCTGGACGGTCAGTGGGTCTCAGCTTGTTTGTGGATGGACCAGGGAGATGGGCTGCTGCTCCCTGTGCAGACCTGTGCTGCCTTCATCCGGGTGGCACAGTGGCCAGCAGAGCCGGACGGCCTGGGTTCAAACCCTATCTTGCTACTTGTGTGACCTGCTTACTAGCTGTGTGACCTGTTTACCAGTTGTGTACCTGCTCACTAGTTGTGTGACTTCCTTACCAGCTGTGTGACCTGCTTCCTAGCTGTGTGAACTCCTCCCCAGCAGCACTGGCCTCATAGGGACATTGCGATGACGACAGTGTATAGGACAGGCCTGGTCTGCAGCACATGAGCGTCACCGTGATGATGTGTTCTCTTTCCTCGTCAGTAAACTGACCCCTCAGTAAACAGTAAACCTCAGTAAACCTCTGAGGGGTCAGTAAACAGACCCCTCAGAGAGATGCTCAGAGCACATGCAGAAAGGGAAAACCCGCTCCCCACCTGCCCCCTGGGGAAAGGGCTGTGACACAGAGGCCAGTCAGAGGCTCGGGCCCGAGGTCACTTCTCCACCCTGAACAGGATACCAGCTTAGCCCGGGGTCAGAGCGAATTGTGGACAGGTCACGCCTGGCTATGATGTGGGGTCTGCACCCCTGCCCTGGTGACAGCTGCTTCTCACGCCAAGCAGCCAGCTGTCTGGTGTGAAAGAGGAGCCAGACAGACAGAACTTGGCCTTGCCGACTGACCAGGGCTCTGGCCAGGGTCTCTTGGGCAGCTGATGGGCTCCTGTTGCTGGGCCAGAAATCTGCCCCACAGATTCTGGCTCCACCTCTGGGCCTGGACCCACAGTCAGAGCCCAGGCTCTGGACTTACCATTGCCACCCCGTGTGTGTGTGTGTAGAGGGCCACAGCCGTGTCCCCCAAGTCTGCCCCACCTCTCCAGAATCCGCTTTCTCCTCTGGGCTTTTATAAGTGGAGTCTTCCTTGCTTTGTGTTGTCCATCCAAATCCTACCCACATCTGTCAAGTCCATGTCAATCTCACCTCCTCCAGGAAGCCCTCCCTGCCTGCCCAGCTCACACCACCAGTCTCATAGCCCTAAATTCCCTATTACCTGTGCCATTCGTTTGAAAATTAGAAATAGGCTTCATTACATTTCCCCCAATTTTCGAGCCCCTATTTGACAGCCAGGCCCTGGGTATGTGTTGGGGCAATCTCTAAAAGGAAAGGACAGGGCCATCTTCTATCAGGAAAATTAGACACTGAGGAATTCCCTGGTGGTCCAGTGGTTAGGACTCTGCCCTCTCACTGCTGAGGGCCCAGGTTCAATCCCTGGTTGGGGAGCTGAGATCCACAGGCCATGCAGTGTAGCCAAAACAAAAACATATCAAACAAACAAAAAAACTTATACTCTAAAGGGATGGCCTGGAAAACTTCCTCATGCCCTGTGTTTTCAGGTCTGATGTTATTATTTAACTTGGTAATAATAATAACAAACAATTGAGGGATTCTCATGTGTGCTGGCCCTGTACTAAGGACTTCACATGGCCTAGTTGATCTGCAGTAGCCCTCGTATATGGTTAAGTGTGATTGTCTTACAGATCAGGAAGCTAAGATGCTGAGTACCTTAGTCTCCTGATCTGTAAGACTGTTAGGTGATTGCCCAGTGTCAGCTCATGAGACAGCCATACGTGAACCAGGCAGCCGGACTCTGTTACGTTCATAACTGCTGTGTCATGATTTTCTTGGGTTTCACCTTCTCTGTTCAATAAGAGTGAAACCGGCGGAGGCAGGCGCCTTGCCTCATCCCTCCATGCAGCCCTGTAGCCCTCGGTGTACCTTGGCTGCTGTGAGCAGGAAGCCTGTACATGTCATGAGCACTCAGTGTCTGGGAAGCTGTGGCCAACAGGCCGAGCCTGCAGCGGAGAAGGGCTTGTCCACAGGTTCCTAGTCCTGGGGTGACGGAACTAGGAAAGGAGTCCAGGAGGCCAGGGCCCAGACACGCTCTGTACTGACCCTTAGCTCATACTGCCTTCTTGCACACCTAGTTCTCTCCCCCGGACCAGACCACGGAAGCATCCAGCTCGGCCTTAGGACTTTGTGTGACGAAGGCCCGCTGGGAACAGGCCCGGAAGCCGTAGTGACATCAGGTTAATGCTCACCAGGCCCAAAGAAACCCTAACACTGGGAACAACGTCCTGTCTTGAGAACAGACTCAGCCACCCCAGGTCTCCAGCCTCCAGTATCCTCGGGGTGTCTCACCAGAGCTGCCAAGTTATAGAGGGATTGTACGTCTGAGAACAGAGAGCACTTCAGGCAAGAAAATACCCGTCCTTATTCAAGGGGACAGGTTCTCTGATGTTAAATGAAAATCTGGCTCATACTCTAGCTATTCACTATCAGGTTATCTATTTCTTTCATATTCATTGATTGACTACTTGGTATAAGAAGCTATGTAAGCGCCAAGATTCTTGTGGCAAGAATACCGGAGTGGTTTGTCATTTCCTCCTCCAGTCAATCCTAAAGGAAATCAACCCTGAATATTCATTGGAAGGACTGATACTGAAGCTGAAGCACCAATACTTTGGCCACCTGATGTGAAGAGCCGACTTACTGGAAAAGAACCCGATGTTGGAAAATATTGAAGGCAAAAGGAGAAGTGAGTGGCAGAGGATGAGATGGTTAGACAGCATCACCAACTTAATGGGCATGAATCTGAGCAAACTCTAGGAGAAAGTGAAAGACAGAGGAGCCTGGTGTGCTGTAGTCCATGGGGGTCACAAAGAGTTGGACATGACTTAGTGACTGAACAACAACAACCTGTATTTATTTAAGCATCTTATTTCCTCCAGCAGACAGCTGGTTCTCTGAAAGCAGAACCCAAGTCTCGTTCGTTCTTATATTTGCCCACATCCTAGTATAGCTCTGTGTTCCTCGTATCCTAGCATCCTGACCTGATTAGCACTCCATAAGTATTTATTGGATAAATTAAATTGTCTAAATCAAAGAATAAAATAATCCAGGGGGTGCAATTTGTATGTGGATCCCCCTGCCAATCTGCCCTTGAGGTGCTCCTTGCTTTACACAACCTGTAAAGATGTTTAGGCAATGATGCCATTAGGGTCCTAGAAGGCCCAGCAGGGTGAGACTGTGGAGAACAATGCGTCATTTGCACAGCTCACTGCAGAGGAAAAGGATGGGACCAGAGTTCAGGGTGGGGGGAGAGGAAGGGCCGCAATAGAAATGAAGTTCATTCTTTGCAATGTTGTCCAACATCCTGGCATTTGGGGAATGTCCCTCCCCCGTGCAGTGTGAATCGTGCACCCTCACCAAGCCCAGCAGCCCAGATCCTCCCTGGTGGACCGGCTGGTTTCCTCCAAGCCCCTCCAGGCCTCCTGCCCCTCCCTCAACCCAGAGAGCATGATGGATGGAAACTAAGTCTGACAATGGGTGCTCCTGGGCCAACTGAGCATGGGCCCAGGTTCATAAGCGACCACTGGACCTTCAGATTCAGAGCAATGACTTGTGTGGATGGAAGAAGCCCCTCCCTGATTTTGGCTCATTTATTCAGGGTCTTGAAGCACTGAGCGGGCTGTCTCAGCAGAACAAGTGTCTTCACCTGGATCTGAAGGCAAAGGGGGAGCTGTCCTGCGGAGTGGAGGTGGGAAGGGGCATGGGAGCTGGGGTCCTTCCTGGAGAAAAGACGTTCTTACTATTCCAGGGATCACAGCGCTGCAGGTCCATAGTTTCAAGCATAGAAATGTATAAAAACAGCACTGTCGGGGGGTTCCTGGCTCTGGGGTGGATTCTGTTCCCAAGCCTCTGTCTTGGCTCCATTCACCTCCCACCAGCTGCCCAGAGAGCCCGGCTCCAGGGGAGGCCGGCACATGCGATACTCCATCTTGGAGCACGGGTCTGATGAGTCTCCCAAACCTAAGGAGCCTATAATAACCAGTTTGGGAAAGGGGACATTTCGAGGTCCTGTTAATATCCTCTGAGGGACGTCTCTGGTGGTCCAGTGGCTAAGACTGTGTGCTTCCAAAGCAGGGGGACCCAGGTTTGATCCCTGGTCAGGGAACTAGATCCTGTATGCCACAACCAAGAGCATTCATGCCCCAACTAAGAGAGGTCATGTACCACAAGGAAGATGCCACAGGCTGCAAGTAGAGATCCCTCACGCCTCAACTAATCCAGGCCCAGACAAATAAACAAGTACATTTTTAAAATAAATAAATAAAATAAAAGTCCTCTGGGACTTTAGGGCTTGGATCTGTGGAAAACGAGAAGGTAAATGCAAGCGTATTGAAAGCAACCCGTGTGAGAGCAGGACCTCCTCACCCCGGGGTGGGGTGGCGGGGGATGGGGTGCCCACGGGGGCTCCCCCTGAGATGCTGAGAATCAACCCTGCATGGCTAGGTGCGGCTGCATACTCTCTGGAACAAGGGTCTGTAACCTTTATCAGATTCTTAATGGGCCTGTGACCTCCTGAAAAGTTAAACAAAACAACACAAGGCATTTTTCTAGAGGATAAAGGTGGGAAACCGGGCGTCGGGGGAATTCATAGGACATTCCAACCCCTCCCACTTCCCACGTGCTGCGGACATGTGCAGTGGGAAACAATGACAAATGTGGGGAAGTGACAGGTCGCCTTTTTAAAAAGACCGTCGCATGCGCAGCATCCTGAGGCTTCCCGGGTTTTCTTGCAGAAACTGTCCTCCTCCCCTCGCCTGTCCCCCTCCTTCCGTCCTGTCCTCACTGCCACACACCACCTGGTCCAGTCTCTGTTCCCTGTACAGGGAGACCGAGGCCAGGAGGGGAGGGGCTCGGTTGTCAGGCTGGACTAGGAACCAGTCCAGGAGAGGCTGCGCACACCCTTCATCTCATCCTGCAGGAGCCAAACTCTTCCAGCCTGTACCTCTTGAACACTTCAGAAACTCTTCTGGGGACTTTCCTGGGGGTCTAGCTCCCAACGCAGGGGTGCCGGGTTCAATCCCTGGTCAAGAGAACTAGATCCCACCTGCCACAACTAAAGAGCCTACATGCCAAACTAAGACCTGGTGCAGCCAAAGAAATAAATATTTTTTTAAAAACACTCTTTTGGATTCCTCCAGGTAGTTGTAATTGTACTTTTAATGTCTTTGAGTGTCAGCTGCGTGCTGAGAGAAAGCTACAGGCCATTCAATAATCCTTTTAATACATCTTAAAATTACAGCAGCATCTCTGTGTGCTTGGAAAACAGCACAGCAGCTCTGTGTGAGGTGATGTATTTGTTCTGGAGACAATGCTTAGCGGGCATCGGGTTTTAAGGACACTGTATGGTAACCGAGGACCCTCCCCTCTCACAAAGCAGGACTCATTGGTCTAATTTCAGCTCTTCATGTAACAGATGAGGAAACTGTGGTTGAGAACCCAGGCTTCTCTCTGTCCTAAGAGGCCCCCTCCCTCACTCACTCACTACCTGAAATGGACGGGCTCGGGTAAGACCCGTCCTGGACTTTCCTGGGAGTCCAGCGGCTAAGGCTCAGCACTCTAGCGCAGGGGGCTGGGGTCCATCGCTGGTTGGGGAACTAGATCCCACAGGCCACAACTAAAGATACCCACGCCAGTGCAGCTAAATGAATATTTTAAATAAATAAAAAAGTCCCTCCCCCGCCTCTTTCTTTTTTCTTTTTGAAAAAAGCCTCTTTCCATGGCAACTTTCAGAACCACGTGGTACCACACTGGTTTTTCATTCCTTCCAAAGCATTTTCTCTTTGCCTGCCTTGTGTCTCTCCTGACTCCCACGTGAGAGTCTTAAACCCCAGTGAGCTCCTCGGAAGCGGGTGCCAAGTCTTAGACATATTCTGTCTCCCTCGCCCGCGGCGCCCGGTTCGAAGCTGGACACATCGTGGCCCGTAAACAAGGAGTTGCTGAATTAAATCCAATGGTCCTGGGAACAAATGTCCCCACTCCAGAGAGAAATGCCGTTCCGGCTTCCCTTCCCTCCAAAGACACTACAGGATCCTGTTCCCTGTCCCGTCCCCACAGGGCTCAAGAGCCTGCTGGCGTTTGTTTTTGTCAGAAAGAAACCTGACCTTTTTGAGGACCTCTTGTCTGTGGGCCCCTGGCTCTGCCTGGAGGGCATGAGACCTGCTTTTCTGCACCGGGTTGGGTGGCTCAGGAGTCCAGGCAGCGACGGCGGGTCAGGCAGAGCCCAGGGAGGTGTGGTCAGCTAGGTTCTCATCACTTCTCAGGGGCTCTTGTGAACCAAGTGTGTTTGCCTTCTGCTCCCCTGGGAGGCCAAGAGCCGCTTTTCCTCTGCAGACCAAGACGGGACGTCTGGGGTAAGAGGCAGTTCAGCTGCTGAGCCAACAGCCCTGTCTCCCCTGAGCCCATGCTCTGGCACTGCAGCTGGGCTGAGATGGCCCTCGGCTGTGGGGTGGTCCCCCATGGACCTCACTGGGTCTACCCAGTCTGCTAACAGAGGCCTGGCGGAGTCTTGAGCCAGCCATAGGCCTCTCTGAACCTCAGTTTCTCCATCTGTAAAGTGGAGGGGTTGGGCACCACTGCACACGGGATTCCTCCTGCAGTGACGTTCTGGAGCCTAAAACTGTGAGGCCTTCTCAACACCAACCCCACTGCTACCCCCACCCCGACAATGACCTCCCCAGGATCTCTTACCACAGTGCAGTCAGGGCAAAACCTTGGCATTCTCTGGCTAGGGGTTCCCATGCACTGGGACAGGCTTGTTGACAGAATAAGGCTGCTGCGATCCAGCACCCTAAAGAACTCAGCAGTGGTGGGGCACGTGGGGCCTTCCCTCAGGTGGACGTTGAATTAGTAGTTAGATCCTCAGGTTCCTCTGGAAAGCGCTTTGTTCCTTTCAGACGACTGCAGCACTGTTACTCACTGAATAATTTTAATGATGATAACAGCTGGAATTTTGACCTCATGTCGACAGTTTATGAAATGATTTTACCTGTACTAACTCAACTTAAAATCCTCCTGACAACCTCGTGTAGAAGACAGGGCTTACAGGGGTTCCCATTTTGTAGGCCAGATGAATGGTCAGATTAACCCAAGTTACCCAACCAGAGTAACAGAGCTGACAGTGAGTATCCCAGTGGAAACCACAAGTTCCTGGAAGCCAAGTACAAACACACGTCCCTTTATGGGATCTACCTGTGTCAGGGAGAAGTCAGGGGAGCATCTGATGAACCAAGCTCACTAATACATAAACTGTATGCAAACAACACGAGGGGTGGCCCTGGAGGCATTGCAGAAGGACATAGCGGCTCTCATTCTATCCCTTCCCCAGGTGGGAGTCAGAGAAGCAGAAACAGGATATTGGGCTATTTCCTGGTTGCCCTGTTCTTCCTCCTGACAGTTTTTGTTGGGGAGAGAGGCCATGGGGAGGGAAGGAGGGATCTGGGCTGGTGAAGGCTGGGAAAAGAGAAAGGAGCTCTTGTGACAGCTTTCTCAAAGCCACCCCCACCACAGGAAGTCAGGGAGGGAGGGAGGCTGGGCTGCGGCCCCTCCACGCTCCACCTACGTGCTCTGACTCTCCAGGGCTGGGTGCTGTGACCAAGCCTCCTACCTGCACACGGCAAAGTCTAATCCTTCTCTCCAGAAAAGACTTTGAAGATGGTGACCAAGTTAAACTATGTCATCACCTAAACTGGGAAAAGGAAAACAAGGTGACCCTTAAGAAGGTGACACAAGGACTTCGCTAGAAGCCC
>NW_011494785.1:4173480-4182413 GCF_000754665.1 Bison bison bison | reverse complement strand
CTACACACCCAGAGCCCATGCTCCGCAGCAAGAGAAGCCACAGTGTTGAGAATCCCGTGCATCACAACTAGAGAGTAGCCCCTGCTCGCCGCAACCAGAGTAAGCCCACACAGCACCAAGGGCCCGGCACAGCCACAAAACGAAGACAGAAATTTTAAAAGGTGACGCAAGACCTCCACACCCACAGCATGTCCCGTCTGGAGCAGGAGGTCAGTGACCCCGGGGCGGCCCTTCCGCATCTGTCTACACTGTCCCCAGGCCCAGGAGGAAGTCAGCTGCTCTGCGGCAGGAAGGGCCCTGGGTCAGGCAGGGAAGGCCACTCGCCTGGGCCATTCAAGCAAGACCTACTGACCAGAATCCATAGGGTGACCGCAGGACTAACATAGACAACATTTCTCAGAAAAGAAAACCACTGTGCTTGCCCTTCCTGAAGGCTGACACTTTAACATTATCTCACTTAATCCTCTAAATATCTCCGTAAGAAGGAACTCTTCTGCACCTCATTTTACAGTGGGTAAAGGTCAAGGTCACTAGCCCAGGGCAGAGCCAGGGTTCATACTTATAGAGGATGACCCCAGAGCCTGAACTACTGCCCAGAGCACAGTGCTGCCTCCACGTGGTGGGGGGACTTTGACTTGCAACGCCAGAGGAGCGCCCAGAGTCGGGGACAGCAGGGCTTGGTGGTGACCGAGGCCACCCGCTGGACAGCGGTGGCTTCAGGTGGACTTAGGAGGCAGAAGCCAGTTCCTAGGAAGAAGGGCCTGGCTCTGCCACCCCACGGTGGTCGCCCACCTTCTGCGGCTCAACAGAGAGAACTGGTGAGGAAATCAGAACATCCTGCTTGGGGAGCACGTGAGGAGCCGAGAACCCTTCGACACCATGGGGGTGGGGGACACCCTGCGAGCCTCCGCCTGCAGCCACCTACTGGGAGACTCAGGGACCTGAGAGAAAACCCCCAGGGCCAGGTTAGTCCTTTCATCTCGAGGAGCCTGAGAGCTTTACTGAAAGCCCTTAATGACACGGGAAGGCAGGGCACAAGGACTGTACTTGGGCAGGACTGGGGGCTCTGCAGCTGGTGTGAGGACAGGTCTGGAGGCCAAGGAATGCTGGGCAGTGGGAACGGGGGTCAGGTGCTAGACTGGGCTTCTCAGCTCAGCAGGGCTTTGACTCCAAGGGGACGAGCTGGGGAGCCTGTGCCAGTATACGCTGGTCCCCAGCTTCTTTCTTCTGATGCCATCGAGGCAGGTACCAGCCTTCCCGATAACCCCTCCCTAGGTCAGGGGACCCAGGACAACAGCAGCAGGGACCACACTCTTACGGAAAAACAGGCAGCTTGAAAGCTGCGAGTGCCAGAGACTTGGCACGTTCACTGGGAAGGTGAATGTCCAGGTATTTTCAATCCTTTATCCGCATAACCAGGGATTCCTATCTTCAGAAGAGGTCACCGAAGAGGCTGCTGCACAAAAGGGTGTTCCATGGGGACACATCTTAAAGGTATGAGGAAGGAGGGCGCCATGTGGTTTCCCCACAGTGTTCAAAAGTCGTGTTTCTAATTTAGACGCTGGGGGACAGGCTCACCTCATAATCAAGAGGCCCCAATCTATTTGGGGATGGGGGGAGTGGGTTTCTTGGTGCAACTGTAACACTATTGTTGTTGTTTGCTCTGGGACAGAATGTACATGTTCACTGTCCTAAAGAGACACATGGATGCCTTTTCAATATTCCATCCCTGGAAACTTTGTGTTGCTATCAACTGAGGATCTGGGCTTCCCAGGCAGTGCTCGTGGTAAAGAATCCGCCTGCCAATGCAGGAGACGTAAGAGATGTGGGTTAGATCCCTGGGTCAAGAGGATCCTCTGGAGGAGGGAATGGCAACTCACTCCGGTATTCTTGCCTGGAGAATCCCACGCAAGGAGGAGCCTGGTGGGCTACAGTCCACAAGGTCGCAAAGAGTCAGACACGACCGAAGCTACTGAGCAGGCACACACCCAAGGGTCTAGGGTCAGGCCCTTGAACCCACGCACACTCCTCTCCTGTGCAGCCCATAATCAATCAGTAGAATGAGTGGCACTGTGAGGCACAAACCAGAGGAGGTTAGTAATCTGTAGGAGCACTACCCAGCTGCTCAATGCAGCGTGACACAGTTGGCCCCAATGACCAGGTCATCATCATGGCCTCTGTTTCTTGCGGCCTTCCTCAGGCCCCCACTCCTGGAGAAGCCCAAGTTTGCTCCTAGAGCTGTTCTGCCTATAGGACTCTGCCCCCATCCCGGCCAGGTAGCCACTCAGGATGGCGGTGTGGTTCTGGGTTTCCACATCCAGAAATCTGCCTGAACCAGTCCCTCACCTTCCTGAGATCTTCCTCTGTTCTTGGAAATTCTCATTACCTTTTGTAACCAGTTTGCCTCTAGCACATCGTGTTAAAAGAGCTCTCTGTAGCCTTTTACCCCAGACAGAGTCCGCTGGGATGGACAATCCGTGTCTCAGACAGTGGTCCTCACTTTTCAACCCTGTCCTTCCCGTGCTTCCTACACCCACACCACCTCTCTGTCAATCAGCAGGGCCTGCTCTTGCATGTCTGTGGATCTGGAATCAGGTACAGGAAGTCCTGTGGGGCACGCTTCCTGTGTTCTAGGAGCATGCAGCCCACAGGTGGCCCTCTGCCCTACCAATGGGACATGCTTTCCGGGGGCGGGGGTTGCGGTGAACCCGATGCTCTGGGAGGATTGAGAAAGAGGGAGAAATTTAGCCCACGAGGCTGAGGAAGGCTTCCCAGCTGAACTGGGCTCCGAGGGGTAAATGGAGTTTCTTCAAGTAGAGCAAAGAACAGGAACAGCTTCTGAAAGGGTAGGGTCAGTCCTTTAAAAAAATCATGCTCCTTTCGATAAATATAGGTTTCCATTGGGTTTCGCTGGAGGTGCAGTGGCTGGGAATCTGCCTGCCAATGCAGGGGACACAAGTTCAATCCCTGGTCCAGGAAGATCCCACATGCTGCGGGGCAACTAAGCCTGTGCTCCACAACTTCTGAACCTGTGCTCTAGATCCTGCGCTCCACAGCAAGAGAAGCCACAGCAGTGAGAAGCCCACTCACCGCAACTAGAGAGCAGCCAGCACAGCAATGAAGACCAAAGGAAGAAAAAAAATATATATATATATATATGTTCTCATTTATCACTCTGACTCCTGAGATTCCGATGTCCCTTCCTCATGAGACCTGCATCTCTCCTTTGAGAATCACTTGTTGAAGTCCGTCTAGTCAAAGCTATGGTCTTTCCAGTAGTCACGTATGGATGTGAGAGTTGGACCATGAAGAAGGCTGAATGCTGAAAAATTGACACTTTTGAACTGTGGTGTTGGAGAAGACTCTTCAGAGTCCCTTGGACAGCAAGGAGATCAAACCAGTCAATCCTAAAGGAAATCAACCCTGAATATTCATTGGAAGGACTGATGCTGAAGCTGAAGCCCCAATACTTTGGTCACCTGATGTGAAGAGTTGACTTATTGGAAAAGACCCTGATGCTGGGAAAGATTGAGGGCAGGAGGAGAAGGGGGCAACAGAGGATGAGATGGTTGGATGGCATCATCGACTCAATAGACATGAGTTTGAGCAAACTCCCAGGAGATGGTGAAGGACAGGGAAGCCTGGTGTGCCGCAGTCCATGGGGTTGCAAAGAGTTGGACACAACTGAGTGACTGAACAACATTGAAATGGGAGACAACTAGAGACTGTCATTTCTATCATCACAGTGAAACCAGAGGGTTCTTCCACACATTTACACGTGCATGCGCGTGCACAAACACATACACACACACAGACACACACACACACACACACCAGCACTGTCTAAACCTCCTGCTCTCTTAAGCTGTAAGGAGGAAGTGCCTCTTCCCCTCACTCGGGTGCAGAACAGGAAGTTCTTGAGCGGATTGCAGAAGTTGCTGTGATAACACGATAACACAGAGTTCTGTACAGAGGTGGTTCCAGGGCTGCGGTTCTGGCAGCGCCATGAGGGCTGCTCACCTGGGGGGCTAAAGTGACTTCCTGCAGGCGCGGGGCCCATCCTGCCACCGTGATGGGAGCAGCGAATCCAGCAGTGAGGCTGTGCGGGGCGCCTACTGCATGCAGGGCACATGCCATATGGGGGGAGGCTGTGCCCGCTGGCCCTCCTCTCAGCCGCCAGCCTGACCTTCTCTTCACCCATGCACTTCCGGCTCACTGGTCGGTCCTTACATGACGGGTGTGAGGCTTGGCTGGCATCGGTGGATGGATGTGTCAGGAGTGACGGTGCACAAGGGGGCTTTGTGGCCAAGCAGATGCCACTTTGGGCAAGAAAGGAGCCAGGGGTGACGCCAGTTCCCAGGCAGCACTGATTCAGTGCCTGTCCGGCTGGGACAGGGCAGGGGGTGGATAAAAATGCCTGCAGGAGCAGGACCTGGGGATGGACCCCATAGCTCTCGGTCACAATGATGCCCAGGGGAGATCTGCTGACACGGAGCTGGGCCGGAGGTCCGCTTGGGGCCTCACCTACATGACTCCGACTGAACTGAGCATCCGTCCACATTCAAACATCATTTTCCCCGTTTTAAAAAATGGGACACTAACTGCCTTGCTGAATGTGGCCAGCAAAGGTGAGGTCTGTGCTCCCTGGTCCCTGTGTCCTTCCACACCTACAAGTGGACACACCTCCCTGTGTGTAGTGACCCTGCCGTGCACACTGTGTGGCCTGAATCCACAGGATCGCCTACTCCACATACAGTGCAAGGAAACTGGAAGTCAGCAAGGGATGGAGACGAGCCGGGTGTTACACAGGCCAGCGGGGACGACAGGCATGGAGAGTACCGATGCCTCTGCTCCCGGCCTCAGCCCACTGCCTCCGGCTCGGCTGGCTAACACCATTCAGGCCAGAAGCATTAGTGGACAGGAGCTGTCTTGGCCCCCTGTCCACCAGGGGCTCTGGAGCCAGACTGCCTGGGTTTGAGTCCCAGTTCAGCCACTCACAAGCTGTGTGACCTTGTCACAGCACTTTATGCCTCAGTTTTCTCATCTGAATAACAGGAACCAAGACTGTATTTCGGCTCACAAGGAAGTACTGGCACTCGGGGAGCACGCAGCCCGTGTCCATGGCTCCTTGAGGCTGACATCAGGCCTCTACGGCTGCCGTGTCTACGCAGGTGGTGACCACAACAAGCACGTACAGGGCAGCCATCTGCTGAGGACAGAGTTTGTTGTTTCCGAGGGTGAGATTCCTACAGGTGTTCTAAGGACCTGGGGCTCTACTATGCAAACACTGGGAGGGTTTGGGTGTTTCTTGGGTAGAGCCGGACAAGGACTGATACAGCGCCGTCTGGCTGGTGGACAGTGGGAAGCCTGCCCGGTAGCTCCAGACGAGGCAGGCACGTGGGATGACCACCTCTATCCACTCGCACTGAGGGTTCACATGGGACTCCAGCTTCCCCTGAGCACATCGCCTTCTCCTTTAAAAATCTTTAAAATCCCAGCTGTATGTCAGATTTGCCCAGTACTGGAAAATCAACAGAACCCCTAGCACAAAAAAGGTGGCTGAAAGCTAAAAGGATTGGAGCCAGGAAAACCGTGTGCAAGGCTGCCCTGCTCCCGCCAAGATGGGAAGGGATCCCCTGCCCCCGTAGGGGGACCCAGCCCCCCCTCATTCCTAAACCCCTCCCCCACCCTGCCATCCCACGGGGCTGAAGAGGCACTTAAGAGCTGCTCATTCAGGGCACGTCCTCCTGACCCGCTTCCTGAGCGCTGGGCCAGGATGCCCGCCCACTCTGCTGAGAAGGTGGCCTAGCCAACATCTCCCCCGACCCCACCCCATCAGACGTCACCCCAGGTGCTGAGCCAGCCTGTCACTCACTCATAGCCAGCTGCCACACCTGAGAGGTGGTTTTCTCCATGGTTTCCCATGCTGACACCTGGTCTGACTAACCCGACAGGTTCCTGGAGTGGAGTTGAAACCCGTTTTCTGGTACAGACGTGCTTTCTGCCTTGTCTCTGTAATTAGATGCTGAGCCGCCATGCGCCATGGTCCTAGGAATGCTTCCCTAGATTGTCATCCCAAGTGTTCTCAGCCCCGCCAACATCCTCACCATCACCACCTACAGAACACCTCACAGAGGACCCATTATGGGGTTAGGTATTTTACATACTATCTTTAATCCGCCCAACCTTGCAAGGTCAATCTACTAGGACCGTGCTGTCATCTGGGAATCTTGTTAAAATGCAGATCCTGTTGAGTGGGTCTCGGGGAGGGTTGTAAGCCTGCATCTCTAGCAGGCTCCTGGGTGATGCTGATGGTGCTGGTTCCAACTCTGAGGAGCAGAGGTATCAAGAGGAACATTTTGGTTGCAAGAGACTAAAATCTTGTGTGAACTGGTTAAGCAGGAAGAGGAACTCTATACAAAGAGGTCAAGTGTCTCATAAGGCCAGCTATGGATGAACACTGAGCCTTGGGAAGACGAGAAGCTGGGGAGGACTCTCCCAGCCTCTTTTTTTTTTTTTGGTGTTGGGGTGGGGGTACACACTGCATTGCATGCAGGATCTTAGTTTCCTGACCAGGGATCGAACCCGTGCCCACTGCAGTGGAAGTGTGGAATCTTACCACTGGACCACCGTGGAAGCCCCTCTCCCGGCCTCCAGACTCTGCTTTCTCCGTGCACCCACTTCCTGGCTTCATTCTTCCTCTATCCCTTCCCTCTTTCCCCTCTGCTCTGGTTAGTGCCAAGTAGCTCTCCCCACTGTGGATTCCACATCTTCGTCCTTGATCTACTATTTGTTTTGATCATGCATACCTTCCAGGGACATCCTAAGAGGGTGAGCAAAGGAAGTAAAACTTTTGCTACTAACATAACTGAAAACGTCTATGCACTTGATTGACAGTCTGCCTGAGTATAGAAATTTAGCTTCCAGAGTGGCTGCTGAGATGACCCAGACCACTTCACTTCTCTGTCCTTTATTCGTCTGGTCTCAAAGTGTTCAGATTCTTCTCTGGCCTCTTGTGCTCTCAAGGTTCACAGGGATGTATCCTGGGATGGGTCTCTCTTGTTTCATTATCCCGGGCACTTAAGGAGTCCTTCTGACCTGGAGATTTACATTCTTCTGCTCTTAAAAAAAAAGAAAGTCGTTAATTGTGTATTTGGTTATTTCTTTCCTTCTCTTCTCTTTGTTCAGTCTTTCAGAAGCTCCTGTTACTAGGATGCTGCATCTTTTAACCAGATCCTTTAAACTTATTTTCTGTATCTAATTTTCCCTCTCACTTTGTTTTACTTTCTGTGAGATTTCATAAACCTCGTTTTCTAACTTTTCAAGTTGAGTTTTAAATACTTATATTTCATATTTTTAATTCCTAAGAGTTCACTCTCTCTCTTTTTTTTTTTTGTTTCTGGACTATTACTTCTTTTAATAGGATACTGTTCTTATTTCATTGATGTAATGCTTCTCTTCTGTCTCCAGAGATATTGCTTTCCTTTTTTGAACTTTTAAAATTTTTATATTCTTAATTCTTTTCTCTGAGTTTCTGATTTCTCTATCATGGTCTCTTTCATGTAACTTTATGTTAAAGGATGAATGCAGCACTAAACAGTTTACTGGAAGGGGAACTATGTGGTGACGTAGAGAAGCCCTCTTCATTGTACCTTTCTTAACCTTTGAATTCTGAGTTGTATTAGCAGAAAGACTATTCAAAAAACAAAAGTTTTTAGAGTTTTAGCTTCATGTGCTGAGTATGGCTCGTCCATTGAAGAACTTCACTGTAGGTAAACAGAAAAGAAAGTGAAAGTGAAGTCGCTCAGTCATGTCCGACTCTTTGCGACCCCATGGACTGTAGCCTACTAGGTTGCTCCATCCATGGGATTCTCCAGGCAAGAATACTGGAGTGGGTTGCCATTTCCTTCTCTAGGAGACCTTCCCAACCCAGGGATTGAACCCGGGTCTCTCGCACTGTAGGCAGATGCTTTAACGTCTGAGCCACCAATAGAGGGAACTTCTAAATGTCAGTGCTTAAGAATCTTCTCTCTGGGTCATCAAGTATTTTCTGATGAGAATTTTCTGGATTCCTGCCTGGGGACAGATGCTGGCAGAGGGTATACACCTAGCTGATAGTTTTCTCAAACGAGGGTGGAAGGAAGGCTGAATAGCCCACTGTTAAGAACACAGACATTCAACCAGGTACTTCAACCCTCTCCCAACTACACACCACTGACCTGTCAGCCTCTAGAACATGCTTCTCAACCAATCTGTGCTGGGCACTGATGGATAATCTTCCAATCCGGCAGCACCGACAGTGGTCCTACAGTACATGATGGTACACGTGATCCACCACTACACGGTACTCATGGTAGGAGGTCAATCATCCAGACCAGCCTGTATCCTGTTCAGCAAGAGGAGACCACTGCGCAGGCACCTGAATGTGGAGGCAACTTCAAATTTCGCTAAAAATTCTAAACACTCTTTATTTTTTTGTACATCTGTACCTTACTGGGGCTAGTAACAAAGTCTGTGGACCTAAACCAGTTCACAACCACACTCTAAGAGCGCTGCCCTGGAAAAGAACAAATATCTTACCTGGGGAAGGAGTTGCCCCCCGGCTGAGAAGGGAAGGGGGAGGAAATCTGGAGGGTTCAGTCAGTTTAGTTCAGTTCAGTCGCTCAGTCATGTCCGACTCTTTGCGACCCCATGAATTGCAGCACACCAGGCCTCCCTGTCCATCACCAACTCCCAGAGTTTACCCAAACTCATGTCCATTGAGTCAGTGATGCCATCCAACCATCTCATCCTCTGTTGTCCCCTTCTCCTCCTGCCTTCAATCTTTCCCAGCATCAGGGGCTTTTCCAATGAGTCAGTTCTTTGCATCAGGTGGCCAAAGTATTGGAGTTTCAGCTTCAACATCAGTCCTTCCAATGAACACCCAGGACTGA
>NW_011494785.1:4146763-4173380 GCF_000754665.1 Bison bison bison | reverse complement strand
TTCAGCTTCAACATCAGTCCTTCCAATGAACACCCAGGACTGATCTCCTTTAGGATGGACTGGTTGGATCTCCTTGCAGTCCAAGGGACTCTCAAGAGTCTTCTCCAACACCACAGTTCAAAAGCATCAATTCTTCGGTGCTCAGCTTTCTTTATAGTCCAACTCTCACATCCATACACGACTACTGGAAAAATCATAGCCTTGACTAGACAGACCTTTGTTGGCAAAGTAATGTCTCTGCTTTTTAATATGCTGTCTAGGTTGGTCATAACTTTCCTTCCAAGGAGTAAGCGTCTTTTAATTTCATGGCTGCAGTCACCATCTGCAGTGATTTTGGAGCCCAAAAAAATAAAGTCAGCCACTGTTTCCACAGTTTCCCCATCTATTTGCCATGAAGTGATGGGACCAGATACCATGATCTTAGTTTTTTGAATGTTGAACTTAAAGCCAACTTTTTCACTCTATTCTTTCATTTTCATCAAGAGGCTCTTTAGTTCTTCCTCACTTTCTGCCATAAGGGTGGTGTCATCTGCATATCTGAGGTTATTGATATTTCTCCCGGCAATCTTGATTCCAGCTTGTGCTTCCTCCAGCCCAGTGTTTCGCATGATGTACTCTGCATATAAGTTAAATAAGCAGGGTGACAATATACAGCCTTGACACACTCCTTTTCCTATTTGGAACCAGTCTGTTGTTCCATGTCCAGTTCTAACTGTTGCTCCCTGACCTGCATACAGATTTCTCAAGAGGCAGGTCAGGTGGTCTGGTATTCCCATCTCGGCTGAACTGCTCTGTAAACAGACCTGCGGCCCATCCCCCACCTCAGCACTGCATGTCACTACCACTTGCCTTGGTACCCTGTGTTTCCAAATTTAGTGCCTTCCTGGATGGCTCTGTCCCTTTATTGGGTCCTTTCTGAAGGCACCAGGACATAGCTTCTACTGCTCGACTGAATTGTGTACGCCTCCTTTTTCTTGTTTCTGCTCCCAGTCTCTTTCTCCTTGTAGTTTAAGCATTTAAAAATACCTTTACTGCTGCTAAGAGTGCAATGCTCCCCACATTGGTTTACAGATTTAAGGGACCCCTATCAATGTCTCACCCAATTTCTTGGCAGAGTTGATTCTAAAATTCATATGGAATTTCAAAGGGCCCAGGCTAGCCAAAATGATCTTGAAAAAATGGAACAAGTTTGGAGAACTCATATCTGCCAACTTCAAAACTTACAACAAAGCTACAGTAATTGAGTAATCATGTGTGATAGTGGCCTACAGATAGACATATGGGTCAGTGGAATAGAATTGAGAGTTCAGAAATAAGCCCTCAGCTCTTTGATCAATGGGTCTTCAACAGTGGTGCCAGGACCACTGTTCAGTGGCAGGGGGTGGGGGGCGGCGGTGCAGGGAATACTCTTTTCAGTAAGTGTTGCTGGAATGACTAGATACCCACATGCAAAAGAATGAAGTTGAACCCCTACCTCACACCATACACAAAAACTAACTCAAAACGCATCATAGACCTAAGTGTAAGAGCTAAAATTTGAAAACTCTTAGAAAAACTATAAGAGCAAATCTTGGACTGAGAGGATTCCATATATGCAGGGCAACCAGTCTGCGTGCCACAACTGCTGAGCCTGCACTCTAGAGGCCAGGGTCTGCAACTACGGAAGCTCACGTACCTAGAACCCATGCACCACAACGAGAGAAGCCGCCACGATGAGAAGCCCGCGCACTGCAACGAGAGAGTAACCCCTGCTTGCCACAACCACAGAAAAGCCCAAGCGCAGCAACGAAGACCCAGCACAGCCACAAATATAAACAAATAATTTAAAAATTAATTAATTAATTAAATCAGAATTTTAAAAAGAAAGTGAAAAAAGAACTGACACAGTGCAAGAAAATATTTGCAGATCATATACTTGATGAGAAACTGGTATGCAGAATATTTTTTTAAAAACTTTTATAACCTATAATAAAGAGACAAATAACTCAATATTTAAATGGGCAAAAGATCTAAATAGACCTTTTTTTCCCCTCAAACAAGATACACAACAAGCACACCAAAAAATGCTCAACAGCATTAGCCATTAGGGAAAAACAAACTGAAACCATAATGAAATACTACTTCATATTCACTGTGAAGTGTCAGTTGCTCAGTCAGGTCTGACTCTTTGCAACCCCAGGGACTGTAGCCCGCCATGCTTCTCTGTCCATTGGGATTCTCCAGGCAAGAATACTGGAGTGGGTTGCCATTTCCTTCTCCAGGACTCACAGGGAGGCTATTATCAGAAAGACATAATAACAGTCGTTAAGGATGTGGAGAAACTGGAACCACACATACTACTGGTGAGAATGTGAAACACTTTCCAAACCAGCCACTTTGGAAAACAGTCTGGCAGCTCCTCAGAATGTTAAACACAGACCATACAACCCAGAAATTCTACTCCTAGGTCTACACATCCACACAGTGAATGAGTGTAAAGCAATGTCATTCACAACAGCTAAAACATGTAGACAACTCAAATGTTCATTATCTGAAGAACAGACAAATAAAATGTGGCCATATTGCGTACTATTGCTCAACAGTGAAAAAGAAATGAAGCATTGATACATGCCTCAACATGAATTTTGAAAACATATTAAGAGAAAGTCACAATGGATCACTTTTGTATGATTCCATTTATATAAAATGTCCAGAATAGGGAAATCTATACAGACACAAAAGTAGATTACTGGTTGCTTAGGCTGGAGCCTTGTGGGTGGGAGGAAATGGGCATGGGCTGTCTTTTGGGGGTGATAAAAATGTTCTAGAATTGACTGTGGCGATGGGGGCACAACTCTGTGGATATACTAAAAGCTACTGTAACTGCACACTCTAAGCAGGTGAATTATATGGCTTGTCAATAAAGCAGTTATAATGGAGTCAGGCTACCACGTCTAACTGCAGGTCTCCAGCACCATCGGCCTTGACTGTAGGCATCTCCAGCATGTCTTACGCAAGGGTTTCTCAGTTACCACCCTGTTAGGGATCATATCTGCAGTCACGTTTGTTCTTAGCCTAATGGTAATTTACAGGATTGCTATTAGGTTCATTAGGGGATGTATCTAAAAATGGTGTTTACAGAGTCAGACAAATCAATAAACTGTGCCTGACTTTTCTTATTATGCAGAAAATGGTTTCTTTTATTTTTAAGGAAGATATCTCTTTTTGTGAATAGCAACTAATACAAAAAGCACCTGCCTACTTGCCAGCATGGGAATGCATTCTGAATGAGGATACACACTCAGTTCATTCATTTATTCAACAAATATTTATCAAGCGATCACTGTGCACTGGCTGCTCTGCCAGATACCACAAAGGCAATGATGAGCAAATTGCAGAGAAGAAAGGGCTAAATAAACAAGCCTTCAGGTCAGTGTGGACACAGCTTTCAAAGGACAGCAGTCTCTCTGCCAGAGGGCCTGGTGGTGTTTCTTAACTATCGAGAGGTTCAGAGAAATATCTACACGCTTTTTTTCCCTTTGAGAACTCAAGGTTGAGGTTTTCAAATTATATAAGTATTAGAAGGAGACTAACAGAAATGGGACAATGTTTACAATAATTCTGCCAGCTGCCCCTCCCCACCCTGCCCATCCGTCTAATTTCAAACCTTTTCTCCGCTCCACCTTATTTTCTTACAGCTTCAACTCCATTTCCAGCAGAGCTTTGGTCACCTTGTCTGTATGTCTCCCAGAGGACCCCCTTCAAAGTACCTCCTGAGATTCACTGAGAATTTCAGACCTGGGGCTTTGAGGCCTGGTGGCAGCCAAGACTCCGGAGGCTGTAAAGTTGAAGCCCAGTGCCAAATTGCTACTGGGCGCCTCCCTACCCACTCAGAAACCAGGACATGGGGGACGAGAGGAGGGGAATAGAGAGCTACCATGCTTCCCCACCCTGGCAGTACCCAGGGCTCCCAGCACCCAGCTCTGAGGAGGCAGGTCCTGCCTGGCAGCAGGTTCAAGGGTCAGAGACATGATGTAAATAAAGCCTGGTGCAGCCTCGGTTCTCAGGAATGACAGCTTGTGCTGTGCTATGACCCCTACCCTGTTCTCAGGGGCTGTGATCCCCTACATTTCTGGGAGTCTGTTAGTCTCAGCACTTTGGGACTGGAGTGTTTTGGGGTTTTGTTTTTAATCTTAAAATGCTTATTTTACAATATGACTACAAAGTAATACATCCTTTTATAGCATCTTTGAAACTTTCAGAAAAACAACACAAAATCAAAATAATCTATAATCTGACCACTCAGAAACACTCAGTTAACACTTTCATGTAGACTGTCCCATTATTTGCTCTGTGTGCACAACATGATAAATTATGCATCTTTAACATCTTACTTTGTATTCTAATGAAATTATTTGAACATTAACCATGTCATCATAAACTTCAGGGATCTCCCTGGAGGTACAGTGGATAGGAATCCGCCTGCCAAGGCAGGGGACACAGGTTCGATCCCTGGTCCAGGAAGATTTCACGTGCCTCAGAGCAACTAAAGCCGTGAGCCACCAGGACTAAGCCCCTGTACCACGACTACTGAAGCCCACACCCTAGAGCCCGTGTGCTGCAACTACAGAAGCGTGTGCCCCTTAGAGCCTGTGCTCTGCAACAAGAGAAGCCAGCGAGAAGCCTGGGCACCACAACGAAGAGTAGCCCCCGCTCGCCGCAGCCAGGGAGAGCCCACGCGCAGCAAGGAAGACCCAGCAGAGCCAAAAATAAATAAACAAATATTTTTTAAACCTATATTAAAAATAAATCTTACATAAAAGCATTTTAAATAATTAGCATTTAAAATGCTATTATCCCACAGTACGATTAGAGTGTAATGACTTAACCAATCCAATACTATTAGCTACGTCCAGTTTTCACTATTATAGATAGTACCGTCATGAACACTCTTAAAGCTAAATCCTTGCACACATTTCTGATTATTTTCCCAGGATGAATTCCTAAAATGGAACAACGACCCTCAAGTTTTTGAGACCCACTCACGAATGAACTGGGGAGGAAATATTTTTTATGTTTGTGTTTTATCTGTTTAATATTATCTCTTTTTCTACTTATAAGAGAAATATGTTCTCATCCAAAATTTTTCTTAAATGCAGAAATATGTGTTAAAAAGGATTTACGCTTTCCCTGAATTCTACCATCCAGAGATAGTGCTGTTAATCGTGTGGTGTATATTAGGAGTACCTCATATGGTGGGCTTCCCAGGCGGTGCAGTGGTAAAGAATCCGTCTGCAATGCAGGAGACGCAGGAGATGTGGGTTCAATTCTTAAGATGGGAAGATCCTTTGGAGAAGGAAATGGCAACTCACTTCAGTATTCTTGCCTGGAGAATCCTATGGACAGAAGAGCCTGGTGGGTTACAGTCCATGAAGTCACAGAGAATCAGACACGACTGAGCACACACACATACACACATGCGCACGTGCACACACACACATGACATCAAGTGGGTGGACTCAATGGATAGCCAGGTTTTAAACATCTCCCCGCCTTTTTCCTCATTTTTCAGAAGCCCAGGCTGAGTCATGAGTGAGCTCCTTCTTTGAAGGTGGCCTGTGGCCAGGGCTGCACCGTTCACATGCCCCGCACAGCCCAGGCCAGGAAGGGGCAGCAGGACAGAGCAGAGGAGACATCCCCCGGTAAACACAGGCTCTGGCACCCGCCCCCTGCTGCCCCGGGGTGGTGGGGAGTGAGCGAAAGCCCTTGAGATGCAGTCAAGTCTGCAGTCCTCCTTGGGCACACCAGAATCAGGTCACTGGAAAGTAGTCTGCACGTAACCACACGCACACGGGGTTCACAGCTCCAGGCTCACACACAGCATCAGTGCCAAGATTCTGTGCACCAAGCTCTCTACCTCCACCCGCCCGCCCCTCATCCATCAACACGCTTGTTTCTATGCAGAAAACTTATCTGCAGATGCTTGTGAAATATGTTTATATATGAGAGATTAATTTGTCTCCAGAGGGGACCTCACACCTACACAGAAGAGCCCAGAGTCACAAAGAAAACCCGACTGGTGATCAGAAGAGGTCCCTTATGCTGGAAGGGTCATTACACTAGAGGGGCAGCCAGGCAAAGGCCTTGGTGCCCTCTGGCCTGTAACAGCCCGGCGGCCTGGCAGACCAGCCACACCCCAGCCCATCCTCGCCTTCCAGGGTTCCCTCCACATTCTAAGCTACAGGCTCCTATGCGGCTTCCCAGTGCTAACTACTCCTGGTGGCACAGTGGTAATGAATCTGTCTGCCAATGCAGGAGACACAAGAGACGTAGGGTCGATCCCTGGGTCGGGAAGGTCCCCTGGAGGAGGAAACGGCAACCCACTCCAGTATTCTTGCCTGGAGAATCCCACGGACAGAGGAATCTGTCAGTCCACACAGTCTATGAGGTCTCAAAGAGTCAGACATGGTTGAGTTACTGAGCGCACACACAGGCACAATTCCAACTAAGAAACCCCCTTCTTTGTCTTCTAAGATCCTACCTCCCCCATGACATCTTGGCGAATGGCAGGAAGTGGGAATTCCACTTGGCCATATTTTGCAGACAATTTCAACTTATCACAAGTATAAAACATCTCCTTGGCTTTCTGTAATATAATATGCACTGCCGTTCCTTGATGTGCCTGACCTATTTTCCCTTGTTCATTCCTTGTTAACTTCTGAGTCTGTCAGTGTCAATATTCTCACGTGCTACCAAGTTCTCAGGACACCCTTTAGTATCCTGGTCAACCGAAAAGCAGCCCGTGTGTAAGAGAACATAATTCTAGAGTCACTGAGCACTTACCACTTGCCAGGTGCCGCTTTTATGTCTTGACTTGCATTAACCCGTTTAGTCCTCTCAATAACCCTACCAGGAAGGTGCTATTGTTACTTTTGTTTCACCTGCGAGAAAATCGGGCACAGAGGTTAACCGCCCTGCCCGAGGTCACACAGGTGGTAGAAGTACCAGCAAGCTCACAGCCAGTACCAGCAAGTACCAGTACCAGCAAGCTCACAGCCTCCAACCGCTAACATTTTAGAGTTCAGCTGTCCACTTTTTACCTGTGTATGTAAACCATTTTATTTTAGAAAACTGGGATCATAAATATACTTAAAAGGCTGTTAAGTATGTTTCTTTGCTCAGAATATAAATCTGTAACATTTGCCTTTTAAGAAGTGTTTCATGTGGCGGAAGTTTTAACATCTTGATATCTATTAGTCTTCTTCGTGGTGATTTCTGCCACTTGGTTTAATGTTTGGAAAATCTTTCCCCTTACAGAGTCACTATCTTGTCTTCTGGGTTGGCTTGTTTGTCTAATAATTGTAATTATTTTTGGCTGTGCTGAGTCTTCATAGCTACATGGGCTTTTCTCTAGTTGTGGCAAGCAGGAGCTACTCTTCTGTTGGGGCGCGTGGCCTTCTCACTGCAGCCGCTTCTCTTGTTGAAGGGTACAGGTTCAATAGTTGCAGTTCCCGGACTCTAGAGCACAGGCTCGATGGTTGTGGTGCACGGGCTTGGTTGCTCTGAGGCATGTGGGATCTTCCCGGATCAGGGATCGAACCCATGACTCCTGCATTGGCAGGCGGATTCTTTACCACTGAGCCATCAGGGAAGCCCTTGTCTTTTGGTTTTATTCTTTTTTTATCTTTAGCAATTTGAGCTATTTGAAATTTATTTGATTAATAGTGTATCTCTTTTCCTGTGGTAAGTTTGTGATACTTCCTTAACATTAATTTGGTTCTTGTTTATGCTAAGACCTGTTTCAAAGTTGACTAATCTGTTTATTTAATAGATGTTATTTTGTAGGGCAAGTCTTCCCTCTTAAGTCTTTTTTTTCTAAGTGTTCTTAGCAATCATGCCTTACTATTTTGCCCAATGAACAATAGGATTTTATATCAAGTTGCTTTGGCTGGTGGACAGGTGCGTGGTTTCTCCATGTACAAGCTTTCAAATGGATAAATGTTTTCACTTCTCTTGGGTGTTTATCTAGGAGTGGAATTGCTGGGTTATATGGTAACTCACTTCCCTCATAGCTCAGCTGGTAAAGAATCTGCCTGAAATGCAGGAGACCTGGGTTCGATTCCTGGGTCAGGAAGATCTACTGGAGAAGGAAATGGCAACTCACTCCAGTATTGTTGCCTGGAGAATCCCATGGACAGAGGAGCCTGGCAGGCTACAGTCCATGGGGTTGCAAGAGTCGGATGCAATTTAGCAACTAAAGAGAGAGAGAGAGAATGGTAACTCTCCAGGGGATCTTCCTGCCCCAGGGATCAAACCCATATCTCTTGTATCTCCTGTATTGTTCTTGCCTGGAAAATTCCAAGGACAGAGGAGCCTGGTGGGCTACATGTAGTCCATGGGGCCGCAAAGACCCAGACACGACTGAGCAGCTGAGCACATATGGTAACTGTGTTTAGCTTTTTGAAGAACTGCCAAGCAGCCCAAGTGGTCCCACCATTTCACATCTCTGCCAGCAATGTGAGTTCCAGTTTCTGCACTTCCTCATCAACAGCTGGTATCTCAATCTCTTTTATTGCAGTCATTCTAGTGGGTGTGACATGGTGTCTCATTGATTTGCAATGATAACTAATGATGACTATGTCAGCATCAAGTGCTTATCAACTGTTTGTGCAGCTTTTCAAGAAAATGGCCATGTTCAATTGGGTTTTTTGTCTTATCTATTGGGTTAGAAGAGTTTTTTTATGGATATTAGCCCTTTGTCAGATATATGGTTTATAAATATTTTCTCCCGTTCTATTCTCTTTTCATTTCCTTGATGGTGTCATTTGAAACACAAGTTTGTTTGTTTTTTTTTTAAACTTTTTAATGGTTTGTCTATTTATTTACTTAGGCCATGCAGCAAGGCAAATGGAATCTAAGTTCCCTGACCAGGGATCAAACCCATTCCCCCCTGCAGTGGAATCGCAGAGTCCTAACTCCTGGGCTACCAGGGAATTCTCGAAAGTTTTTAATTTCAACAAAGTCCAATTAATTTTTCTGTTATGATTTATGTTATTGGTGTCATATCTAAATAAACACTGTCTAACCCAAGGTCACAAAGATTTACTTCTATATTTTCTTCTAAGTGTTTTATAGCTTCAGCTCTTTAATGTAAGTCTAGATCCTATTTTGAGTTAATTTTTTGAGACCAAGGCCCAACTTCAGCCATTTGCATAAAAATATCCCATTGAGATGTGCTCTAAGTGTAAAGCACACACTGAATTCTAGAGACTTAGAAATACTAACATGCTTGAAGGAATCAAGTAGAAGATTCAAAGGAGAGAGGAAGAACAAAGATTACCAAAATAAACTGAAAAGATTAACAAATTGACAAAGCAGAGCTTCTGGAAATGGTGGGAAAAGCGCAGAAAGCTCAACCCTGACTCCCTCCAACAATGATAGCGCTCATCATTGGTATTATTGTCTCCAGTGTTATTCCAAGGGCACTGCAATCGTTTTACATGTATCTTCCCTTTTCATCAGCACATAGCCCAGTGAGGTGAGGACCATCATTTGTCTCCATCAGGGAACTCAGCTTGTCCACGGTCACCAAGCCGGCGAGCAGGAAAGCCAGGCTTGGACACCACTCAGTTCAAAGTCCACATTTTTATCCTCTACAGATTTTTGCAGGGCTTCCTTGGTGGCTCAGTGGTAAAGAATCCGCCTGCCAATGCAGGAGACACAGGTTTGGTCCCTGGGTCGGGAAGACCCCCTGGAGTAGGAAAGGGCAACCCACTCCAGTATTCTTGCCTGGGAAATCCCATGAACAGAGGAGCATGGTAGGCTACAGTCCATGGGGTTGCAATAGAGTCAGACACGACTAAGCAACTTTCACTTCACTTCATAGATTCTTGCAAGAATGCAACAAGAATGCAAACAAGATAAGCATTTTCCTACAGCCTGACCTAAATTTTAGACAGTTGGAGGGATGAGCAGAGCTGAGAATGGAGGAGGGCTCTCTCTGCCTAAAATTGACAGCTTATGTCACAGACCACACCTGCGGTTAGCTGGTTTGCTCTGAAAGCTCTCTTGTTACATTGAGGCCCAGACCCCGCCCCCTGCGCCTGGCCTTCAGAGGCAGCTCCCACGAAGCCTGGCAGTGCCCCCAGCCCAGCTGCACGATAAGACAAGACAGGAGGAGGGACCCAGGGAGAGAAGTCAGCCTGGTGACGCCTGACAGCTCCCTCAGTGATGTCCGCCCGCCACAGACACCACTCCCCTAGGGGCTCAGGGCTCAGCCAGGAGGCCTCTGTTTAGGACCAGCTCCTTGGAGCTCCAATAGCGCTGCCCTTCCAGAGACTTCTGCAATCAGAAATGCCCAAGACTCTGGCAAAGGCAGTAGACCAGCCAGCCTTTGGTCCTGGGCTGGAAGAGAGCAGGGGCCTCGCATCAGGAGGCTCAGCACCCTGGCTGGCCGACGTGTGCGACATGTATGGGGCAAGCGCTGTGAATGTGCTGGGGCTATTTCTGCTCCGGCAGATTGCTGTCAGCAGGCAGGAGGTGAGGGGTGAAGCTGCAGGGAGTTGTGAAATCTAGACGCAGTCCACTGGGACCTCGCTGAGGGCTGGGGGCCCTTCAGCCTGCAGGACCTAAAGCTGGCCCCACTGTGGGTTCACAGAAGCCGTGGGAAGGAGAGGCACTCCCATGACCCTGACATCCAGACAGGAGCCAGAGCGCCAGGACCACCACACGACCCCCACAACCCGGATCGTGGTGCACTATTCACCACCTGCTTGGAAGTGGTACTGCCTGTGGATACCCTGCTAAACTGTAAGGATGTCACTCTGCCGAGGAAAACCTTCTCACCGCTCCCCAGGGCTCTCAGGATAAAGTCTAAGTTCCTTACGGGCCCTGCCCCATCTGCCCCACCCCCAACCCACCAGCCTCACCTCCCACCTTCCAGACCACCTCCGAGGACCCTTCAGTCCTGGGCTGAGCCCACCGCTGCCTCTCTGAAGGCAGACTGCTTGGTAATCCTGGTTTGTCTAATATACCAGCTCAGTGACCACGGGTTCAGTTACTGAACCTCAGATTCACGGGTTTTTATGAGAATGAAAGGAGTTAACGTAGAGAAAGGGTCCGGCACAGGGCTTGGCATGAAAATCTGCTGTGAGGGTATATGCTGATGTTACTATGATCACGTGCGCACTTAGTCGCTCAGCCGTGTCTGACTCTTTTGAGATCCTGTGGACTGTAGCCCACCAGGGCTCTCCATGGGATTCTGTCCAAGGGATTCTCCAGGCAAGAATCCTGGAGTGGGTAGCCGTTCTCTCCTCCAGGAGATCTTCCCAACCCAGGGGTCGGATCCCTGTCTCCCTGCAGGCGGGTTCTTTACCAGTTGAGCCACCAGGGAAACCCTGTTATTTCGATTATTTGTATTCAAATAGGCTTACTTTTTACATGATCACATTCACTGATCTGTTATGACTTCTGGATTTCACATTATGTATACAAAGGTTTTCCTCAGTCTGAGATTAGAAAAATATCCAGTGGGCTTGTCATTTAAAAGAGTCTGTGGGACAGTAAAAACGTTGGCTCAAAGCTCAACATTCAGAAAACTAAGATCATGGCATCCAATCCCATCACTTCAAGGCAAATAGATGGGGAAACAAAGGAAATGGCGACAGGCTTTATTTTCTTGGGCTCCAAAATCACTGCAGATGGTGACTGTAGCCATGAAATTAAAAGACGCTTGCTCCTTCGAAGAAAAGCTATGACCAACCTGAAAGTGAAAAGTGTTAGTCACTCAGTTGTGTACGACTCTTTGTGACCCCATGGACTGTAGGCCACCAGGCTCCTCTGTCCATGGAACTCTCCAGGCAAGAATACTGGAGTGGGTTGCCATTTCCTTCTCCAGGGGATCTTCCCAAGCCAGGGATTGAAGACGGCTTTCCCACACTGTAGGCAGACTCTACCCACTGAGCCACCAGGGAAGCCCTAGACAGCATATTAAAAAGCAGAGATATTACTTTGCCGACAAAGGTCCGTCTAGTCAAAGCTGTGGTTTTTCCGGTAGTCATGTATGGATGTGAGAGTTGGACTATAAAGAAATCTGAGCACCAAAGAATTGATGTTTCTGAACTGTGGTGTTGGAGAAGACTCTTGAGAGTCCTTTGGACTGCAAGGAGATCCAACCAGTCCATTCTGAAGGAGATCAGTCCTGGGAAGGACTGATGTTGAAGCTGAAACTCCAATACTTTGGCCACCTGATGAGAAGAGCTGACTCATTTGAAAAGACCCTGATGCTGGGAAAGATTGAAGGCAAGAAAGGAAGGGGACGACAGAGGATGAGACGGCTGGATGGCATCACTGACTCGATGGACGTGAGTTTGACGTGGAGTTGGTGATGGACAGGGAAGCCTGGCGTGCTGCCATCCATGGGGTCGTAAAGAGTTGGACACGACTGAGCAAACTGAACTGAACTGAACTGTGGGGAGTCCATTGCCGTACGGCCCCTCTCCAGCCCTCCCTCACAGTGCTTCTTCTAAGTTAATTCAAGATGTTTTTAAAGGGGAGGCCTGCCTGTGTCTACCGTGTGCAAGGCCCAGGGAAGGAAGAACGCGTGGCCCTTTGGGAAATGGATGACAAGTAGCTGTTGTTTCCTGTCTGAAGCCATGGGGCCTAGGCAGGTGACCTCACTTCATAAACTACAGTGAGTCCCCTACACACGAACCTTCAAGCTGTGAACTTTCAAACATGCGAACGTGCATTCACACGTCCAGTCACACAAGTTAGTTCACGTGTCTGGCGTACTTTTCAACGTACTGTCCTGTAAGATCAAAAGTGTTTATTTTTGTGTTTGTTTTTTATGCAGTCTTTGTGCGAGAAGTATTATAAACCTGTTACAGGACAGCCGACTGTGTTAGATGGATATCTAGGCTCACTTTTTTGAACTTAACAAATACGCTCTTGGAGGAGATCGGGTGTGTTCAGGGTGGTATGGCCGTGGACTCGAACCCGCTCTTGGAATGGGACTAGTTCCTATGTCAGGAACTTACTGTAAACAGCTTTGTCCGTAAGTTGTTGACCCTGAAGGAGTTCACGTTCCAATGAGAAAACAGACCAGTCAGCAGACCGAAGGTATCATCAAAGGCCTACCAGGGAGTGGGGGCCAACATCCTTGCTGGGAAGAGGTTCAGTGGGTGGTGGCGAGTCGGGGTACAGAGGACATTCTCAACGTAGGGACAGAAAGTGCCATCCTGATTCCACAAACACTTGCCAGCACCTCCTGCCACCTCTGCCCACAGGCCCCAGGGCGCAGCGCTGGATAGAGGTAGAGAGGTGGAGACCAGCCAGAGGCCAGGGCAGGGAGCTGGACCAAGGCAGCAAACCCAGCTTCTCTCCCAGTGCCAGGACTAAACTAGTCAGATGGTCTCTAGGAAGTGACTTGATTCCTCTGCGTTCATTGCTCATCCTTACAACACAGCCTCAGCTTGTGTCCTGAGGCAGCTGTGCAAATTCTATTCGATCACATATGTGCAAACATTCTACCCTGTACAAGGTAAATATTTGATGCCCTTGGGCACTTTCTGCTGCTAATTGGTGACTGGAGTTGTTTCTGCCTGGGGGCCGTGTATCGGTTCAGCCTGGCTGCTTTCCCTAGGGCTCAGGCCTGCTTCCTGAAGTGAGGGCAGGGACCCCCACTGGGTCCACAGGGACCCAGACCCCCCACGTGTACACCCCCTCCTGTGTCCTGAGTTTCCACTCCTGGTTCTCCCGGTCTTGCTGTTGACCCACATTAGGACTCTCCTCTGGCACCTTTAACAGGACAGAGCTCCTTCCCCCACAGGAAGGGCCCAGGCTCCGCCCCCAACAGGTTTTAGCAGCAGGACTACCTTTGGCACAGGGCTCTCTCCTTCCCTGTCTATTCTACTGTCTGCCCAAATTAAGGGTGAAAAGGCATGAGCCTAAAGGTGAAAGGTCATGAGCCTCTTCCACCCAGATCTCAACTCCTCTCCATACCACTAGAGCCCCGTGAGCAGCGTCCTCCGGTGGGCAGCAGTGGTTTCTTCAGTCCTGGAGGGTCTGGAGGCCTGAAGACCACTGCCGAGGGCAGCCCCCACCCCCGGCCCCCACAATCCAATGAAGAGGGCTCCTTTAGGGGAAGGGCGCTTAGGGGGCATTTGTAAAACCTGAGTTCTGGTTTCAGTGTTGGCGAGTCGGGTGACCCAAACGGTTCTCCTGGCCTCTTTGGTCCCCAGTTTCCTCATTAGAAAGACGAGAGGGTGGGGCATAGGGCTGAAACAGATGCCCTGTTGGCAGAAAGAAGAGTGCATCTTTTGAGGCCTTAACGTGAGGCCACAAACGTGTGTTTGTGTTCTTGGCTGCTCCCTGGTCTGGGTGCTTGGGAAGGGAGCCTGGGGCCTCCAGCCTTGCGGGCACCATTAGAGAAGAGAGCACATCCCTAGCCACCAACAGGAAGGGTTAAGCACAGAACCAGATCTGGTTGGGTTAGCTCGCCTCTGGAGCCCAACCTTAACCCGAGATGCTGTGAAGAGTCGCCTAGCTTCCCAAGGCTGGTGGTCCTCCCAGTGACAGAAATCCCTCAGCCTTTTCCTTGCACTTGCGAGCAGGCTGGGCATGGCAGCCCACTCCAGTGTTCTTGCCTGGAAAATCCCATGGACAGAGGAGGCTGGTGGGCTACAGTCCATAGGGTCGCAAAGAGCTGGACATGACTGAAGCTACTTAGCATGCATGCAGGCGAGCAGGCCGGGCTGGCTTCAGGGTACTGCTCAGAAGGGCCAGCACTGAGAAAGGCCCTGTGCTTGGCTGAAGGCCATTACCATCTTGAAATTCTTAATACATTTTGTACCAGGGATCCCTCGGGGTTCCATGAACATCACTTAGACAGTCCACTAGCCTCTCCCCCAGGAAGCCGTTTCCCAAGGCAGGGCTCTGTGACCCCCAGACGAAGGACATTCTGGAGGACTCTTCTCATCCTTCACGATCCAGCCGAGATGGCCTTCAAGTCCACAAGAGCTCCTCCAGGCTCCCCAGAGGGGTGGTCCTCTGCTTTCCTGCTTCGTTCCTCTCTCCCACAGCGCCCACCCCTCTCTGTAACCCCGCCCAGGCTCCCCACCTCCAGGCCACGCCCCCTGTACTCTGACTTCCTCAAAACAGAGAGATGCTCGATACACTTGTTGACTGAGGAAAGCAAACAGAGCTATCTTCTCAGGACAGGGCACAGGGCACAGCACACAGTCGGCGCTCAATCAGTGTTGCTGACTCACGCACTGAGCAGGCTGGGGCACCGCACTACATGGCCACGCCCACCCTCAACCAGGGCATCACACAGATGGGACCGTCATTCTCTCCCCTTCTGACCTGGTGAGGAATGGTAACCCTAGGGCAGCAGAGCTGATTTATGGGGTTTCCTTGTGTGGAGCTGGAAAACTTACTCCCTCCCCATACCTGGGTCCCAGTTCCTAAAGGCCCTGCCAGAAGGAGTGTTAAGAACCCCCGACACTGGAGCTTCCCCAGTGTCCAGCCAGTGGCTAAAACTCCACGCTCCTAGTGCCAGGGGCCCGGGTTCAATCCCTGGTCAGGGAACTAGATCCCGCATGCCACAATGAAGGTCAAAGATCCCGAGTGCTGCAACTAAGACCCAACACAGCCAAATAAATAAATAAAAATAAATATTAAAATAAGAACCCCCAACACTTGGAAAGCCCTTTAAAGCTTGCAACCTGCTTTCATTAACTTGCTCCTCAAACTGTCCTTTGGTGGTTTAGTCCCTAAGTTGTGTCCAACTCTTGTGACCCCATGGACTGTAGCCTGCCAGGCTCCTCTGTCCATGGGATTCTCCAGGCAATACTGGAGCGGGTTGCCATTTCTTTCTCCAGGGGATCTTCCCGACCCAGGGATCAAACCCACATTTCCTGCACTGCAGGTGTTTCTTTACCAACTGAGCCACCAGGGAAGCCCCAACTGTCCTGTAAGTCAAGACAAACACTTAAATATCAACTGTGGGGTGGTTGTTCTAGCATTTTTTTCTTTTGCTGCGTGTGTTCCTTGAGGAAGAACTTGGAAATACAGATAGAGCCCAAAGAATAAGGATACCTCCATCTGACCATCCAGCGATGACGCTGTTAACATTTCAGTCCAAATCTCACGAGATTCATTTCCACACATGAAATACACCTTTCAGAACACGATGACACTGCCACTGCTTTGTCGTCTTAGTACTCCCAGTTGCGTAGGAGGCTAACAGAGGTCGCTGGTCCCGCAGATGCTGGGGGCAATGCAGGAGCCTGACTCCGGTGTCCTGACTCTGAGGCCAGTGTCCTTATCTTTGAACCCAGCTGCTGTTCAGACTCCAAAGGAGCAGGAGGGACTGATGGCCCTGGACTCGGAGCCCCAGCGAAGAAGGGTTTGCTCTGACCAGGCTTTGGGGAAAAGACCCCGAAACCACCCGGGTGTCCCACAGCTCAGCACAGGCTGCTCAGAGCTGCTACCTCCGCACAACTGGACTTTGTCCGGCAGTAAATAGCTCCAGGGATATGGGGTCAGCTGTCAGGTAGGATCCAGAAGGAGCAGGTGCCCGGTGGCAGGAACTGACCCCACAGGGCAGCTGGAGATCTGTTTGGTGGCCTTGGAGGGCTCGTCTCTTTGTATTTTTAGAAAAAGCGAGGGCACAGCAGTGACCCAGCAACCGCCTCACTGCCTGTGCATCACCCTGGGCCGTGGAAAGGGGCTGGCAGCCTGGGTCCGGGCTAGTGGTTCAGGGCAGGACCAGTCGCCTGCCCACCTTTCCTCCCTCCTTCCTCCCACTCTCCCTCCCTTCCTCAGCACCTGCTGGCCAGATACTCAGCTGGGCACTAGAGGCAAGATTTACTCAGGGCACTGGCCTTCCACTGCAGTCCACGGGGCCACAGAGTTGGACAGGACTGAAGCAGCTGAGCACACACACGCACTGGCCTTCCGCGAAGGTGGTAAAAGAATAAGAGCTGACCAGAGGCTTACAGAACTTCCCAACGCAGGTTCAATCCCTGGGCAGGGAAACAAGATCCCACATACTGTGGAGCGACTCAGCTTGAGCGTCACAACTAAAGAGCCTGCAAGTCGCAGCTGAGACCCAAGGCAGCCAATAAATATAAAAAAAAAAAAAAAAAAAAAAAGGCATGGTTTCCTCATCGGCAGCCAGAGTCTACGTAAAAATAAATAAACAACGTTAACAGCAGGAACTCTGGCATCAGACAGTTGTTATTGTTGATCAGTCGCTAAGTCGTGTCCGAATCTTTGCGACCCCATGGTCTGCAGCCCGCCAGGCTTCTCTATGCTCCGTGGTCTCCCAGAAATTGCTCAAACTCATGTCCATTGAGTCAGCAATGCTATCCAACCATCTCATCCCCTGTAACCCTCTTCTCCTCCTGCCCTCAATCTTTCCCAGCATCAGGGTCTTTTCCAATGAGTCAGCTCTTTGCATCAGGTGGCCAAAGTACTGGAGCTTCAGCTTCAGCATCAGTCCTTCCAATGAATATTCAGGGTTGATTTCCTCTAGGATTGACTGGTTTGATCTCCTTGCTGTCCAAAGGACTCTCAAGAGTCTTCTTCAGCACCAGAGTTCTTCAGCGCTCAGGCTTCCTTAGGGTCCAACTCTCACACCCCTACATGACTACTGGAAAAACCATAGCTTTGACTATACAGACCTTTGTCAGCAAAACGATGTCTCGGCTTTTTAATATGCTGTGTAGGTTTGTCATAGCTTTCCTTCCAAGAAGCAAGCATCTTTTAATTTAATGGCTGCAGTCACCAACTGCAGTGATTTGGGAGCCCAAGAAAATAAAATCTGTCACTGCTTCCACTTTTTCCAGACAGACCAGGGTTCAAATCTCGACTCCCCTGTCTCTAGCTGTGTGACCTCAGGCAAGTTGCTTAATTTCTCTAAATCTGCATGTCCCCTCTTAAAGTCTATGAGAAGGAATTGAGATAACAGATAAACATGCTTAGAAGAGGGCCTGGAATGTGATAAGAGCTGGAGAAATGGAGTTATGGAAAGAGAGGCTGTACATGTGGAGCATTCTGGAGCTCGGGCTGTCCCGTGTGGGCAGCAACCCCAATGGGTCATTCCCAAGGAGCCCGGGGGTTTGGGTGAGGATGGGCCTGGGGCTTCCACAGCCCTTTAGCCGATGGTTTGGCCGAGTTCAGCAGCGGCTCACCCTTTTAACCACACACTAGCTCCTCACAACAAAGGAGCTGGAGGGCTGGCATCCTCTCCTTTTGCCAAAGAGGAGGCTGGGAAGCAGAGGTCTTGTGAGCTGCCTGAGGTCACCAGGGGAAGAGATGGCACCCCAGGCTCCAAGTGCAGAACCACCTGTCCCCTGACCTTCATCTTTTTCAGACCCCGGCCCATGACACCAGAGCCTCTGCTCAGGCTGCAGGAGCTGGGGCCGGGAGCTGTGATCCTAAGGAGGGAAGACAGCTCTGCTGGGCCTGGAGGGAGAGCGGGTGACTCCTGGGGCTGGGGCAGCAACAGTCCTGGCAGTTAGGCTCTGCGCGCAAGGGGGCATATGACTCAGAGCTGGCTAATATTTTTTTTTTAACTTTTGGTCACACTGTGCAGCCTCTAAGGGATCTTAGTTTCCCTGACCACTGATGGAACCCTTGCTCCCTGCGGTGGAAGCAAAGAGTCTTAACGGCTGGACCACCAGAGAAGTCCCAGGGCTGGCTAATCTTGAGGGTCGTGTGCAGCTGGCTTTGATCCATGGGCACCCACTGCCCACCCTCTGGGTCTCACCTGCTTGGAGTGGCAGCTGGGCAACAGCAGTGAGAACAATAGCGTCTCCTGCCCGGCACCAGGCACGGCCCACCCCAGTGACAGTGGACACACACACACTTACAGAGGTTGTGAAGTCACACCAGGGCCGCATCAGGAGTGGGCACACCCATGGGACACCACCTCCTGTCCCCGCAGACAGCTCCATGTGGGAGGTCCAGGGAGCGCTGCTCGGCGGTCCTGCCGTCTCAGCCCCTTCTGAATGAACACAGGGGTGACAGAGCCATCATTCTCTCATCCAGTGTGCCGGGCTAGGCGCCGATTTCTGGGACACAGCAGAGAGCAAGACAGATAAGTCCTTGTTCCCGTGAAGCTTATCTACTGGAGTGGGACTAAAAGGCCCTGCTATCTCCCTTTCTGCTTCCCTCTTTAGGCGCTTGATTCTCTGCTAAACCTTGTCATGTTAGGGGACACGGGGAGCAGGGGTATACGGGAGAGGCAGGGACCTCTGGACATGCCAGGGAGCTGAGGACATGTTGGATCTTGGCAGGCTCTGCTTATGGCTGGGTGGGGTGGGAAATTCACCACCTTCCCTTTTCCCATCTCCGTGTCAGATATGATCTCCCAATGAGGTCTGCTCCCCTGGATGGCAGCCAGGGACTGTCGGCACAGCCCTCGCAGCTTCTGACTGCCTGAGGTTCCAAGGAAATAATTCTCACCTTCTGCAAACGTATCATCCAGTGGGAAGGTACAAAATTAATGTGCACCGTCGTGTGGAATGTTGATATTTTGCTTTATGACTTTTTAAAATTGGAGGATAGCAGATTTACAATATTGTGTTGGTTTCTGCTGTACAACGTGAATTAGCCATAATTATATATATATTTATATGGCTTCCCAGGTGGTCGTAGTGGTAAAGAATCCACCTGCCAATGCAGGAGACACAAAAGACGTGGGTTTGATCCCTGGGTTGGGAAGATCCCCTGGAGAAGGAAATGGCAACCCACTCCAGGGTTCTCGCCTGGAGAATCCCATGGACAGAGGAGCCTGGTGCGCTACAGTCCATGGGGTCGCAGAGAGTCAGACACAACTGAGGACTGAGCACACACATATATATACGTATGTAATTATATCTCCCCTCCCTCCTGAGCCTTCATCCCCTTCCTATCACTCTAGGTGAAGTAAGTCCGAAAGAGAAAAACAAGTACTGTGTATTAGTGCACATATATGGAGTCTACAAAATGGTACTGATGAACCCATTTGCTTAATGATTAGTTGTTCTGAGAGTCGTTTCCATTTACCTGTGTGTTGCCTCCCATCTGGACTCAGGTCCACCGCAAAATCTAAGGTTCTGCAAAACCAAGAAGGGCTCTGTAAATGTTTGAGTGAAGACATGAAGACAGTCTGAGGGTGAACAGGTCAGGCCTTATAAACAGGGTGGGCAGCACCTGGCCCTGGGGACTGGGGTTGGTGGTCTGTGCTGCCAGCTGGAGTCAAACGCAGGGTTGGATTTACACCCTGTTCAGTGAGAAGAGCTGGAAAGATTCCCTCTGCATCCTTCAGACTAGGGTACACCTCTGAGGGGTTTCCAGGGACTAAAGACTATAATGGGCTTCCCAGGTGGCTCAATGGTAAAGAACCTGTCTGCCAATGCAGGAGACGCAAGCGATGTGGGTTCAAACCCTAAATCCGGAAGATCCCCTGGAGGAGGGCATGACAACCCACTCCAGTATCCTTGCCTGGAAAATTCCATGGACAGAGGGCCTGGCAGACTACAGTCCACATGGTCGCAAAGAGTCAGGACTGAGCGACTGAGCATGCGTGCAAAGACTGTAGGGGTTGAGGACACAGGCTCCAGAGCCTGTCTGGGTTCAAATCCCAGCTCTTAAGATCAACAGCTGGGTGATCCCAGGGCAAAAGTACTGAACTGTTCTGAGCCTCACCCATCTCGTCTGAAAAATGGGTCTTGTTAAAAGAATTCAGGGACAGCCGATGGAAGGAAGGGTCTAGCACAGAGCTTAGACGGTGGCAGGCATGTGAAGCACCAGCTTCAGTGTGGTAGCGCGGAGTCGATGGATGGCACTCACACTTTAGCCGCGTCGGAATCCCCTGGAGGCTTGTGAAAACACAGATGGCTGGGTTCCAGCCTGCGTCTCTGACTCAGAAGGTCTAGGGTGGTGTCTGAGAATCTGCGTTTCCAACAAGTGCCCAGGAGCTGCTGCTTCAGGGACCACAATTTGAGAACCACGGGTGTGTAACAGAAAAGAGAATTCAGGTGTAGGGTTCTGGCGCTAGGACTGTCCCTTATTATCTGGTGACTTTGGACAGCTAATCACTGAGTCTCAATATCTTCACGTGTAAAACGGGACTGTTAATACCCACTTCACAAGAATTCCCTGGCAGCCCAGTGTAATCTGGGCTGTAATCATTGCCAAGGGCCCAAATCCAATCCCTGGTCAGGGAACTAAAAGCCTGCAAGTCGCTTGGTGTGGCCAAAAAAAAGAGAAAAACCCACTTCATGGGGGTCAGCCTGGTATATGGTATCTCAGTATTCAGTTATCATTGTTTAAATTCTGGCCAGCGTGTTGGTCCTGGAAGGATGGGGTGGGGTTACCATGAGCAGAGGGGGGTCAGGAGGGCTTGGGGAATGCTGCCAAGAACCCCAAAGCCGGGAGCAAAGTGCCGGGTGGGTCTCAAAGCCCCAGAGCAATGTGTTTATTCGGAAAGAACTCCTGCTCCATTTCTTTGGCAGTTTCTGTGTGGCAAATCCACACAGAACCCTGGTGGGGTTGGGGTTTGGAGAGTGGGGGAGTAATTTGGCTGCATTGGGTCTGAGTTGCAGCACGTGAGATCTAGCCCCACGGCCAAGGATCGAACCCGGGCCCCCTGCATTGGGAACTCCGAGCCGTACCCACTGAAGTGTTAGGAAGTCCCTCTAACCCCCTTTTGTCAGAGAGAAAGTCACCTCACTTCAGCGGGATCAGCGGCGCTCCGGCCCAGCCGCGCGGTGCGCTGCCGCCCCCTGGCGGACGAGGAGGCGCTGCACACCCTCCCGGGACGGTCTCCGAGCCGAGTCCGGAGTGCCGGCGGCAAGGCCCGCGGGCATCTGGGGGGGTGGCTGGCGCCTCGCAAGGCTGCGCCCCCGGCCTGAGAGGAGACTCCTGGACCAGTTGGGTGTTATTACGGGAACAGCCCGCGGACACCCCACCCGCGGTGGATTAGAGACTGTTGACTTTTAAGGGCGAGACCCATTGCGCTTGGCACAGCAAGGCGGCAGGCTGAGTGCCGGCCCCAGACACAGGCCTCGGGGCTCTGGGCCTTTGCGGGCTTTGGCCTGAAGACCAGTGGCAGCGGCCAGCCTGAGTCACTGGTTCCCTGAGGCCGGGAGAAAGGGCTACCCCTGGGCCAGGGGTTTCAGTTTGATATTCACTGTCCAAGCACCACACCCCTCACCCAGCAGTTCTTGGGTCTGCAACCCCACCCTCAGAGATCCCTTCTTTTTTAGCCTTTTCTGGAAAAACTCCTTGAAGTAAACCCTTCATATAAAAAAATTCAATGCTGTCATCATTTACTGTGCCTTTAATGTGGGCAAGCCACCAAGGGGACCCAGGAACACGGAAGATGCATTCCCCCTAGGAAAGCAGGCACTGGAGGGGCCTCCTGGAGAGGAGGGTCTAAGAAGGGAGGGCTGACCTGGGAGTGGGGGGCCACGGGGAAGAAAGGCCTTCAGCCCTGGAGGGAGTAGAGCTGGCGGAAGGGTGGGGTGTGTTCAGGAACGGTGAGTCATGTGGTGTGGCCCAGGAGGGAGGGTGAGTCTCAGCACAGGCTGGAGAGGGAGGTGGGAGCCAGCCAGGCAGGGGGTGGGCGTGGGGGAATCGGGTCTGCACAGCAGGGAACCCAGGGTAGGTGGGCTTGTCTGAGAATCTCCCTCCCTGAAAGAGGCTCCCCGGCAGGTGAAGAGAAAGGTTTCCAATGGGATGGGCTGGGATGGGTGTGTATGAGTGTTTAGTGTTCTGACTCTTGGCGACCCTAGCGGCCTCATGGGCTGTAGCCCGCCAGGCTCCTCTGTCCATGGGCTTTAGCAAAGATACTGGAGTGGGTTGCCATGCCCTCCACCAAGGGATCTTCCCCACCCAGGGATCGAACCCACGTCTCTTACATCTCCTGCATTGGCAGGTGGGTTCTTTACCCCTGGGGCCACCTGGGAAGCCCACCTTGGGTGCGGAACCATTTCAAAGATGGGTGTGAGGGGCTGCTGAGATGACAAAGGGGAATTTTGAAGTGTGGGCGGGGCCAGGCCATGTCAGAATCCTCCACTCAGATGCCTCTCCGCCCACAGGTGGGAGTGTGGGCCTGTGTGGGAGGGACTTCCCTCTCATCTCCTCCTTGCTCTAAGGCTTCAGTCTTCAAAGCACATTCACCCACATTATCTCATTGATCTTTTCAACAGCCCTCTGAGCTAATCAGGGCCTGCTGCTGCTGCTACTGCTAAGTCGCTTCAGTCGTGTCCGACTCTGTGCGACCCCGTACACGGCAGCCCACCAGGCTCTCCAGTCCCTGGGATTCTCCAGGCAAGAACACTGGAGTGGGTTGCCATTGCCTTCTCCAATGCATGAAAGTGAAAAGTGAAAGTGAATTCACTCAGTCGTGTCTGACTCTTCGCGACCCCATGGACTGCAGCCTACCAGGCTCCTCCGTCCATGGGATTTTCCAGGCAAGAGTACCGGAGTGGGGTGCCATCGCCTTCTCCGAACCAGGGTCTATTATTCTCATTTTACACACGGAGAAGCTGGGTCCCAGGTGAGACAGAATTATAAATTCTGCTTTATATTAATCATTGGCCTCCTGGGGTCCATACTTCTTTTTCTAAAAATACTGTATTTACTTTTGGTTGTGCTAGGTCTCCAGTTGCATTGAGCAGGGGGCTACTCTGTTGCGGTGGCTTCTCTCGTTGTGGAGCACAGGCTCTAGGCACTCAGGCTTCAAGAGTTGTGGCCCACGGGCTTCAGTTGCTCCAAAGCAGGTGGAATCTTCCAGATCTGGGATGGAACCCATGTCCCTTGCGTTGGCACGCAGATTCTTATCCACTGTACCACCAGAGAAGTCTTGCATACTGTGTTTTAATTTTTGTTGTTGTTGTTTTATGATAGTTCAAACACTCAGAGGGGTCAAAACCCAAAACATCCAGATGAAACTTTCTCTGTCAACCCTATTCTCTCCAACCCCTCCTGGGTCACCTCTTAGCAGTGTGAACTCTAGCCTTTTGATTATGGATGTTGGGCCCTTTCTGCAGGGGCTCAAGGCACAGCCTGCTGTGACCAGAGGAGCCCAAGGCAAGTGTCGCCCCAGGAGGGGTGTTATTCCTCCCCTGAGCTAGTGTACATTCGGTCTTCTTTCATCTGCAGCCACATGAGTCTATCTTTAGATCCTAAACTCCTTGGAGGCTGGGAGTCTATCTTCTGGGAGGCTGAAGTGTAGGAGTCACAATTACAGGCTCTGGCAAATAGAGAACTGGCATAAAATCTGTGTTGCCAAACCTTGAACAGGTTACCCAGGCTCTCGGAGAGCCTCCATTCTTGTCAACTACAGTAATCACAGGTTTGATCCCTGGGTCGGGAAGATACCCTGAAGAAGGAAATGGCAATCTACTCCAGTGTTCCAGTCTGGAGAATCCCAGGGACAAAGGAGCCTGGCAGGCTACAGTCCACAGGGTCGCAAAGAGTCAGACACGATTGAGCGACTGACCGACCAACCAACCTAAGGGTGTCCTGACCCCTAAGGGTGCCCTGACCAACTTCATGGGACTGTGTGAGGACTGGATAAGATGACTCATGTCCTGTGTTTAGCCGAGTCAGGCACAAGGTCTGTAATCTGTAAGAGGAATCTGTTGTCATCCCCACTGCCGGGACCTACTGTGCAAGCCCATAGTAGGACAGACCCAGGCACCTTTTCACACTTAACCCTGACAGAGGCTGAGAGCTCACAGGTGATAGGGTCTGCATGGGGGCTCATTGTTAAGATGGCTCATTATGTCGACCTTGCAAACAAAGAGGAAATCACAGTGATCCTTGAGACTGACCAAATTGCCCAAATGGCATCCTGTTATCTCACTGTGCCTATCTTCTCAAAGCTGCGAGACCACCAGATTCCAGACCTCCAGCTACGTGACCGTCCCTTTGGAGAACTTCTCATTGGTGGGGTATAAGAAGGACTCTGTCAGAAAGGGAGGACGCTGGTTCTCCTTAAGAGTCAGTCACCCTGTCTTTTCCCTCTAATAATTTTCTCTTTTCTTGCCTGACTGCCGGGTTTGCTCTCTTCTTCTCTGCACTTGCCTTACAGCACCTCATTAAAGGTGAGTTGGCATAGTAGGTCGCCCCAATCCACACACCTGAACGAATCGCTCTTCCTGGGCTAGGATCCGCCTTTCCCCTTTTTGAAACCAGCCTGGCTCTTTGCCATCTCCTGCCAGGTGGCTTTTCTGGGTAGTCGGGCATCTTGAGGCCAACACGGGGCCAACAGCCCATGGCTCCTCTGGGCCTGTTGTGTCTGACGCCCTGTGTTATAGCTGATCCACAGGGAAACTGCCATGTGACTTTTCTCAGGGCTGACTGACTCAATGGAGGGTCACCCCTGCCCTGGAGCTGCCTAGGGTGAGTGACTCAGGGCCTCTGACGCTGGCCTGGTGCCCAGCCACCTGGACTCTGCCTCTTAGAGGGTATATCCCCGGCCCCTGAGACTCCACTCAGAGGAGGGACTTCCCCGCACCTAGACCGCCCTGGCTTGGAAGGGACATAAGAAATCATCTATCCTGCCTCCCTCATCTCGCAGATGAGAAAGGGAGCTGGGTGATGGGAATACCGAGCTTGTCACAGAAGCGGGATTTGGACCTGGCCTGCCTCCTGTGGTTCCCACCAGCTGTCACAAATCCTCCTCTCCTGGCCTTCCCACCAGGCCTTCTCCTCCTCTCAGGGCCCCCACTCCTGCATCCAGTGGGCGGGCTCCAGGTCCTAAACTCTCTGAGAAGGGCATCCCATGGCTTTTTGGTAGGACAGTTACTTACCCCCTTGGGAGAACACCCCTGTAACCTCGTTTCCAAGAAAGGGCAGAACGATCTCTTGAAGCGGGCGGCCCCCACCGACCTTACTGTCTATAAGTTCAGTTCCGTTCACTCCCTCAGTCGCGTCTGACTCTTTGCGACCCCATGGACTGCAGCACGCCAGGCCTCCCTGTCCATCACCACCTCCTGGAGTTTACTCAAACTCATGTCCATCGAGTTGGTGACGCCATCCATCCATCTCATCCTCTGTCCTCCACTTCTTCAACCTTCAATCTTTCCCAGCATCAGGTGATGGTGGTGGTTTAGTTGCTAAGTCGTGTCGGACTCTTGCGACCCCATGGACTGCAGCCTGCCAGGCTCCTCTGTCCATGGGATTCTCTAGGCAAGAATACTGGAGTAGGTTGCCATTTCCTTCTCCAGGAGATCTTCCCAACCCAGGAATCGACCCCAGGTCTCCTTAATTGCAGGCAGATTGTTTACCAACTGAGCTATGAGGGAAGCCCACCCAGCATCAGGGCCTTTTCAAATGGGACAATAAACAACTGCAAAACTGTGTTTACTTTTCTGCTCAAAAAGGCATTCCTTCCCTATCCAACCCAAGTTTCCTCAAGAAACAAAAGTACAGGCCAGCAAGGATGAAGGGATAAATAACCGTCTGGCGGAACAATGGAGCGCAGTCCACGGCTTCAAGGGTTGGAACCCACACCAGCCTGGGGAGCTGGACTTGGCAAGCGGGCTGGGGACAGTGCAGTCTGAAACGGACCGAGGGCAGGGCGAGGAAGAGCGCGCGCCCGGCTGTGCCCGGCGGCGTGGGGCGCCCGCGGCCC
>NW_011494785.1:4146002-4146136 GCF_000754665.1 Bison bison bison | reverse complement strand
CTGCTAAGTCGCTTCAGTCGTGTCCGACTCTGTGCGACCCCGTACACGGCAGCCCACCAGGCTCTCCAGTCCCTGGGATTCTCCAGGCAAGAACACTGGAGTGGGTTGCCATTGCCTTCTCCAATGCATGAAAG
>NW_011494785.1:4141340-4145891 GCF_000754665.1 Bison bison bison | reverse complement strand
TCAGGATTCGGGGGTTCATCCAATCGGATCCTCAGGCCATAGGGAGGGCCCCCTCTAGTCATTTCAGTCATCCCTCTGCCTCAGGGCAAGGCTGCACCTAAATCGTCCAGAAGAATTTAAGAAAACCCTTCCCCTGCTTTTGGGGATTCCCCAGGGGCTCGGAGGGTAAAGCATCTGCCGGCAATGCGGGAGACCTGGGTTCAATCCCTGGGTCGGGACGATCCCCTGGAGAAGGAAATGGCAACCCACTCCAGTACTCTTGCCTGGAAAATCCCACGGGTGGAGAAGCCTGGTACATGGGGTCGCAGAGTCAGACACGACTGTTATGGGGACTCCTTGCTAGGCACCGCCTCCCCGAGTCTCTCAGCCGTCTGTCCTCTAACCACAGTCCCCACCTTGCAGGGTGACTGGCCCACCCAAGTCAGCACTGGGTCATTTCAACCCCTGTTTCACACCTTTGGTGGGTTTTAGGTCAGCTGAAGCAGACCTGGGAACAGGCTCCCATCCTAGCCTTTGTGAGGCCAGGTTTCACACCAACCCTGCCTTGTCAGTGGATTCCTCAGGGAGAAACACCAAACTGTACCCCACCCCCCAGCGCCCACACCCCAGCTGCCCAAGCTGCTCCTTCGGACCCGAGCGCCACCACGTGGACAAGGGGCAACGGTGCCTTGCGGGACCAGAACCTTTCAACATGTCTCCCCGGCTCTGGGCCCTCATTAGGCCATGCATCCATATCCAGCGCCATCCTAAATGAATCGCCTCAAAACGCGCCCAGTTCTTTCCAGTGACTGCAGGTTGCCTGCAGCATTCTGTTTGCCCCCTGCCCCCACAGCCCTGCTTGTGACCCTCTCTTTTAGAGTAAGTGGCTTCTTGAGAGTAAAACTTCATCTTAATGTTTCAAAAGCAAATCAAATGTAAATTATGCATCAATAAATTCTAGCTAAAAAGTAATAACAAACAAATGAATTCTTTTGACCGGCCTGTACTCCTGTGTGCATACATGCATGTTCACAGACGTGTGTATGATGGGCCGGGTGTGACAGCTGGGGTGTGTGTGCCTGAGCAAGGCTGTGGCTGCAGGGGTCCCCACGAGGTCAAGCTGGAGCAGAACCCAAGAGCGCGCAGCTCCTGTTCCATCTGTGGCGCTCTGCACCCCGCCTTGGGGCCCACATCGTTCTGGGAGGAGAGAGGCCTTTTCCTTTTCCACTCAGCCTCAGAACTCCTCATCCTGTCTTCTGCAATGCTCTCCTCTCGGGAAAACAGAGGTGGCGATAGTGGTAAAGAACCCACCTGCCAATGCAGAAGACTCAGGTTCGATCCCTGGGTTGAGAAGATCCCCTAGAGAAGGGATTAGCAACCCATTCCAGTATTCTTGCCTGGACAATCCCATGGACAGAGGATCCTGGGGGGCTTAGGTCCATGGGGTCACAAAGAGTCAGACACAACTGAAGCGACTTAGCACACCCCTTCCCAGCCTCTCAACCGCTTCCCTTCTGGAGCCTCCCGGGTAAGCCTGTATTTTGTCCCCAACAGCCTGGGAGCCCCAGCCCAGGGAGCAGCCCGCTCGTCAACCTGAACCGTTATGCCACCAAGAAGAGCCTGGCAGAGAGCTTGCTGGACATGGCGCTCTTCATGTCCAACGCTGTGCAGCTGAAAGCGGTGCTAGATCGGGGTCCGTCCTTCTATAACTACTTCGCCCTCGTCACCCTCCTTAGCATCTCTCTGATCCTGCAGGTGGTCATCGGAATCCTCCTCGTGGTCATGGGTGAGGAGCCTGGGCCTGGAGCTGGCCTCGGGGGGTGGGTGGGAAGAAAAGTCCCGAATGCCTCCCTGTCACACCGTGTGTTTGCACAGTCTTACACTAACCTGCTGTTAGCCCTGTGCACCTTCAAGTGCCCAAGTAACAACCACACAGTGCAGGCAGGCACCCTGACCTACCTCCTAGCATCCCATCTAGTAGCCAGTACAATACCTGCTAAGTGACCATGCTCATTAACTCGTAGCAGCATTCCTTAGAGCGTGCATTCCCCACTCTGAGAAGACCCAGTTTAAGTTTCCAAAATCGGCTCTATTGAGTACCACGTGAACACCCCACATGGTCAGTGAGGGAGAAGGCATTGCAGCACGATGGCCACCAACTCCTGATCTCTGAGGGGCTGTGGTGGGGGAAGCTCCAGGCTGTCATGTCCCCACCCCCAGGCCATCATTTGCTTCTCCCTCTTCTCCACAGCTCTAATGAACCTTAATGAGGTGCAAAAGCAGTGGCGACTCAACCAGCTCAACAATGCAGCCACCGCCTTGATCTTTATCACTGTCATGATCAACATCTTCATCACAGCCTTCGGGGCACATAGGATTGGGCTCCTGGCTGCTGGGACCCCTCTCTGAACAAGACCTGGAGCCCAGGTGAGGGAAGATGGGAGGTGCACAGGTGGCCCTTCTCACCTCTGTGGGTTTGGGCTGAGAGAGATGCTCGCCAGGCAGAAGGGGAAGAATGTAGACCTGGGGCAGGGATGAGGTCATGGAGCAGAGCATGGGCTGGGACTCATCAAAGTCCTCTGCTCTCTCCTCCTAGGCTGAGCTTCTCTGCAGCCTGGGAGGGTGGAGGCTGCGGTTAGTGGGGGAAGAGGGAGATGCGGGTGTTCTCCTTGACAGAGTCCAGGACCACGGGGAGCCAGCTGGCAGCACAGAGCCTCAGGCCCTGCTTCAGGTTTGGATCCGAACCCGCAGTTGCACCCTGGGAAGGCACCAGGTCGACTGTGTGACATTTGGGCCCGAGGCGCTGGTCTGGCCTGGCCTGCCCTTCTCTTCATCTCTTTGCTTCCCCTACAGGTGCTGGGCCTGAACTGCTTCTCTCCCCCTTGATCTGCCAGGCTGAAGGGCACAGCATACAGCTTCGGGGAGAGCTCCTAGACTCAGAGGGCAGTGTAGACACCCCTGCTTCCTACCCTCGGCGCTGGAACAAAGATGGGCTCTTCTCCCAGCTTAAGCAGGGTCATCTGGGCCTGGAGTCCTGAGCTCGGACTCGAGTACCACCCACCTGTTTCCTGGGCCTCAGGCATGCCTATGGAAAGCTGGGTCTGCCCAGCTTAAGGACTCTGCTTCTGACCCCACCCTGTTCCTTCCCTCTGCCCCAGCTTGTTTTCTCTTTTCTGTAGGATGGAATGATTTCTCTCCATAAAGCTTTCCGCAGATCCACCATGAGTCAATCTTTGTGTCTTCAATTGTGAAGGCTCAAGCACCCGGGCGGGCGGCTGTCTCCATCTGTGTCCTGGAAATGGCTCAAAGGAGCAACCCCAAGCCTGGAGGGGAAAAGGCTTTTAAGTCACTCCCTCTCCTGTGGGTTCTGCTCTGAGTCAGGTTTCCCTGCTCAGTGCCTAGGGTAATTACAATCTGCTGCATTAGCAGCAGACCAGTCTCCTCTGGATGCTTTTTGAGAAGCTCCAATTGGCTGCCTCTGGGCTTCCCTGGTGGCTCAGACAGTAAAGAATCTGCCTGCAATGCAGGGGACCAGGTTCTATCCCTGGGTCAGGAAGATCCCCTGGAGAAGGGCATGGCAACCCACTCCAGTACTCTTACCTGGAGAATCCCATGGACAGAGGAGCCTGGCAGGCTACAGTCCATGGGGTTGCAAAGAGTTGGACATGACTGAACGACTAACAAATTGGCCGCCGCAGCTTTCACAGAAGCACCCTCTCTTGGGCATGTGCTTAAGGAATACAAACTAATTTCAATCTCTGCCTAGATCAGATATGACCAGGATGGTACCTTTGTACTGTAACACATCAACAGGGCATGCCCAGCTTAAACACAGATGCTTTTCGATTGTCCGCTCTCTTAGAATAAGCCACACCTCAGCTCCTCACCCGACCTTCCTGTGTCCATCAGCCTTTCTCAACTGAAAGCTCCAACCTGCATGAATCTACTGCACAGGAAATGTTCCTCAGACAGGAACCTCATGGTCCCCCTCCTGAGTAAACCACACCGCAGGGAAGGCTGCCCGTCCCCCCAGCACACACACACACATACAGGTGATGAAGGGCGATACGGAGAGTCCCTGGCATGTCCACTGGAGGCCTCAGAGCTTAGAGATGGCCACGTGAGCCTGGGCCCTCTGCCCAGCCCTCTCCCACCCTGATGGGCAATAGGAAAACACGAGGGCACTTTGTTTTCTGAGACTTTGCTGTATTTAACGCTTTCCCTCCCCGCACCCTACACATTTCCCTACCGAGTAGGGGCCGTGCCAGGCCCCCTCCATTAAGGCAGACGGTGTGGAGGTAACAAACGCAGAATGCAAGGCACTGGCTGGGGCAGGGGGGTGGCAGGCCTGGGAGGGGAGGCTGGGCAGACACCTGTCCTCAGGAGGAGTGAAGCAGGAGGACCATCTGGGTGGACTCAGGCCTTGCTGGGCAACGCCCAGGGATAAAAGTAGCCCCAGAAAGAAACCTGGCCGCCCAGGCAGCTGCGGCTCTCATCTACTCCCTACAGTCCTTCCCCGAAGGCACAGCATGTGAGCCAGGACCATAAAAGGCCATAGCCTGAGGGCAGATC
>NW_011494785.1:4136482-4141240 GCF_000754665.1 Bison bison bison | reverse complement strand
ATCGAGCATCCACAAGCCACAATCTATTAACCGAAAAGTCTGTGTCCTTCATGATTTCTTAGGTGGGAGGCAGGGGTTCTCGTCAACCTCCAGAAGGTTCTCGCCGGGCTCCATTCTCCCGCAGGCCAAATTTGTGCTCTGGCTGACCGCGGGGCCCACCGGGCAGACCCTGCAGTTCCACACACCGAGACCTGGACTCCATCACGACACCGAGCCTGGCCCAGCGGACTGGCCTCCCGGGCCCCGCCGCACCTGCTCTGGGCCCTTCCTCGCAAATGCTGGGGTTTGCGAGGCCGCACGTCCAGGGCAGCGGTGGTGAGTTAGAGCAGTGCAGAAGGCAGCAGCAGTAGAAACATCCCCAGTCTAGAGGTGCCTGGGACCATTAGTGCAAGAGAAGTGTGCGATGCGATCTAGGTGACAGAAAGGGTGCCCCAGGCCCCAGAGGCCGAGGGCTGTGCTCCCTGAAACGGCTTCACTTTTCAGTCCTGCTCCCGCTGTGGACAGAACGACATCCTTGCCTCACCTCCCCAGACCTTCCCCCCTGGGGCCCTGTTCCCCAGTTCAGAGGGTCTTTCTCCTCTTCCTCCCTGCGGGGCGGCAGGAGGGGGCTGGGCTGTGAGGACTCAGGCTTCCCGCTTCCCTTCTCATCCCTCCCCTTGGACCTCACCCCTCCCCTACCCCTCTCCCCGCTCTGCTTCATGTGGTCCCCAAGGCCCAGCTCACAGGTGGCTGGGACAGAAGGGGTCTTCTCTCCCTGCCATCCCCCCCATCCTCCCTCGCCTGTGATGCACGTCCACCCTGCACCGGGGAGCCAGGAGCCCACCACCCCAGTAGGTTCCCTGGCCCCCAACCCCCTGAGGCACTGGGAGGAGTTGGTCCACTCTGTGCTTCCAGTCAGTCTGGAGACAGTGCGGCTGGAGGGTGAGGTTAATGCCCTGATCGGCAGCCAGCTGTCGGTCGGCTACCTGGAAGGTGTATGTGTCCCAGAGGCAAGGACCCACGGGGCAGCTACTAATGGCTCCACGTGGGGCCAGCTCCCCAGTTGCCCGGTCCAGGGCCCAGGGACGTACCCGTGGGTCTGAGGTATGCAGGGAGGGAGTGCCCTTCCTATAAATGTACAACTCCACCCCCTCACAGTCTATGCTGGGTCTGGACATGTGTGGTTTTGGTTTTCTGTTAAAAAAAAAAAGTAAAACCCCAGTAAAATTCATCCAATAGAAAAGCTTCCAGTCCATGGTCACTGCCCCGCTAGGAGCCCCGGGTGGGCACTGGAAGGCACCTCCCATCAGTGTGGTGTGGCCAGGCTGGGCTTGCCTCCCTTGACCTGGTCCCGCTGCCCTTCCTGAGAACTCTGCCATCTCTGTCTCGTCTCCTGGCCCCAGAGGCCCAGAGGTGGAGGACGGCTGCTGGGGCAGGGGGTACCGACTTGGAGGCTGCTTGGGCCCACCACGGCCCCTGCTCCCCTCCCTTTCTGCTCCGGCAGTGAGCGGGCACTGGCCGGGCCACTGTGGTCCAGGTGCCAGAAGCCATCGGTCCAGCAGGTGCCCCCCAATGCCGGGGTTAAGGCGTCTTCATCTGGCGGCGGTTCCACATGCCCCGCTTGGAATGGAAGTAATGGAAGAAGTTTCGGAGGGAGAGACGCTCCACTTCCAGGCCAGCTTGGAGGATCCTGGGTAGGAGGAGGGTGGGATGAGCCACAGAAGCACCGAGGGAAGTGGGGAGAGGGCCAGCCCGCCTGCCACGACCCCACCAGGCCCTGGCCGCGTCCCATGGGGCAGGGGTTGGGCAGAGAGCCAAACGGCCTGGGCCGTGTCTCAGAGCCTCTCTCCCTAGAAAGGATAAATGGATACAGTGGTGGATGTGGTGAGGACCAGTGAAGAAGGGTGCAAGTGCTCACCACACCTGGAGGTCGGCCAGCAGGGGTCCCTCCACCCTGTCTGATGGAGGGAGGGGGAGTCAGGAAGCAGACCTTGTCCCAGCTCCCACCCTCTTCCCGTTGGGAGGCCTGTGCTCCCAGCAGGTGGAAATAACTGGAATTTGGAGCAGTTTCTTACTCCCTGGGCCTCACAGGAGGCAGAACTGTGGAGGTCTGCCTTCCCCCAGGGGTGGAGGTAACACCAGGCTTCTCTCCGCTTTGGGGTCTGACCATGGAGCTTTACGGGAGCTGTGTTATCTAACACAAGCTCCCTCACGGGCCCTCGTTTGCACCTTAAATTCTCTTAATATTGTCACCTTCTTTCCTGCCTGCCTGCCTGCCCTCTAGGGAAAAATCAAACAGATCTGATTTCCAAGTTTTCAGATTGGGTTTTCAAGACAGTCATAGCTGAGAGATTTAGGGCAAGTTGTTAACTTCTCCTCAAGGCTTAGTTTTCTCACCTGGAAAAGAGAGATGACCACACGTCCCTCCCAGAGTCTGGGGAGTGGAGGATGTCCACTAAGAAGGGGGTGGAGGATGTCCATCGCCTACCCAGTCAGGTGCCCAGTGACTAGGTGGTGAGGAGGTGTCCGGTCTCTCAGGGAGAAGAGTGTCTTCCTCATCAGGGTCCCCTCCCCCTGGGCCCCTGACCTTGCCCCGTCTACCTCCTCTGGACGCTGCTTCAGCAATTACATCCTTTCTCTCTTGGATTCTCCTCCTCTCTCTCCTTCACCCTCACTCCTAAAGCTCAAATCTCAAGGTGTCATCCATTTTCCCCCTCCTCCCCTTGGTGGCAAATTTCCTGAGGAATTTTGAGGCGGAATCTCAGACTAAGCCTCCTGGTTCCTCACCACCCACACACACGCCCTGAAACGCCCTCTCCCTGCATCCCGCCAGCCTGTCCTCCTCTGCAAAACTGCCTTCTCCCGGGGCTCCAGGGACCCAGAGCCTCCTGGATACTCAGTGCTTTCAACGGTCCACGCTGGCTCTTATGCTGACCCTGTGTTGACTCTCTCATAAACCCCCCAAAACTCCAGCCTTCTCCCCAGCCATGTTCTCCCGGGTGAGCAAGGGGGTGCCCAGCGGACAACATTACCATTCACACCCTTGCAGCTCAGAGTCTGTGCCCTTCCCTAACTGTCTGCCAAGCACCCTCCACGCCTGCCCTGCCACACAGGCAGAGGCAGGATCCCCTCTAATAGTTCAGTCTCAGCGAGGAAAGGAATCCAGGCCAGTGGGGCCAAGGGGGCTGGACCTGGGGGGCTCTAGCCCCGCCCCTGCCCCAGGCTCCTACCGTAGGCCCCTCCCTAGTCACCTGTCCAGCAGCTCCCAGTCCTCTCCGCCCCAGCGGTCTCGGAACTCCTTGGTGTTCATGCCGCCGATCCTGTCCAGGTCTGACTTGTAGATGCCTAGCAGCCCGAATCCGTTCACCTCCCAGTAGCCTGCAGACAGACAAGCCCCAGGGGAACTGAACCCGGGCCAGGAGGTGGACCGAGGGGGCTCCAGGGTTGCACCCCTAGACCCTTTACTGGGAGGCGCAAGACTCTCATCTGAATGAGCCCTTTTCCTGTTTGTGGGGAAAGCCCTCTGAGCTAAGTTTCCCGGTCCAGAGAAGGCAGCAGTCCTCCAGGGAGGGACCAAGGGCTGGTGATAGGCTCCCAGGAGGCTCTGACAACAGCAGCCCCTGAGGGTGCAGCCATGCCCGGCTCCCTTTCCAGGCAGGAAACCTCTCTTCTCTGCATCCTGAGTGGGCACACAGTCTGGCACATAGTAAGTGCTTGGTAAATGTCTGACGAACAAATGAAGGGGAAAACCCAGGAAGTGTTCAGCCTTGCTGCTGCTGCTGCCGCTGCCGTCAGCTCAGCCCTGGGCCACTTCATGGTCTGCCCAGGTGAGCAGGGCTGCCAGGTGAGTGGAGATGGGGAGGGGGAAGAGATGGAGAGGGGGTGCTGCCGCCGGAGACAGGACTGTCTCCAGCTCCTGGTTAAGCACCAAGGCACAGAGGTCTTTCCCACCCTCCCGAGCCCAGGGCAGGCTCACCCTCAGGCCACTGGGGGGTGGCCCCGCAGTGCAGCCTCATGACCATGGGGGCGAAAGCCATCTTGCCCTCCACGCAGTGCTTCCGGATGGTGTCGATGATGCCAGCTGGGAAGTGGATGTGGAGGTCACAGAGGAAGATGATGCTGTGCGGGTCCTGGGGACAGATGGGGGCATCAGCAGTCCCCCTAGACCAGGGCGAGGAGCCCAGGACACTCTAGGACCATCCTCTGGCTCTCTCCCATTTCAGTGACCGACAAGCTTGCGTGAAACAAAGTGCTGGATGGATTTCCACGGCCCTGGGCATTGGGGCACAATTCTCGTGATCAGAGAGGCAACTCTGACTGTCTTCATGGATGCTGGGGACTCCGGACAAACGCTCCCACCCTGGCCCTGGCCCTGCAGAGTAGCATAGAGGACCGTGTGTCTTGCGGCTTCCTCTCCGAGGAGCTGGCCATCTGAGGGTCTCTTCACCAGCCTTTGTCGTCTCCCAGGCCCCTCTCAGGCCGCTTACCTTCACCAGATCCACACCAGCCTGGAGTCCAGCCGAGCGTTCGAAATTCCCACTTAGCTTCATGTACTGGTAGCTGCGGGGAGAGCAAAAGAGAGGTTGAGCCTCAGGACCCAGCTGTGATGGTCCCAGGAGGAAGCCAGCAGGCAGCACAGAGGTGATGCAGGCTCCTGGGATGGGACTCTGGGTGGGTGAATCCTCTGGGAAGAGCTAGACTGAGAATCAGGGCACCGATGGGACTTCAGGAAGAGGCTGCTCAGGCTGCGCCCCGCCGGGAACACCCTCACCTCCGCAG
>NW_011494785.1:4135619-4136382 GCF_000754665.1 Bison bison bison | reverse complement strand
ACCTCCGCAGCTTGGACTGTTTCAGGGCCGTCTCGATGTCCATGTCCTCGCTGCTATAGTCGGTGATGACGATGTTGAAGTGCGGGTCACTGGTGACCTGGGACAGGGTCTCCATGTCTCTGATGAATTGCTGCACCCAGCGTGCCTGGTTCTTCACTGCCCAGCAGGGTGGGGAGAAAGAAGCAGAGTAATGCAAAGGAGCGCCTCTTTACTCCCAGGTCCTGCGTGGTCAGGAGTCCCATTGGACCTTTGCTTAGGGCAATGCGGCTACGAGAAAGGTTAGCAGGGCAGTAGGGGTCGGAGGGCAGCGGAGAGCTCCTGGTACGGGGGCCTCTCCACCCCGTCCCTGCACAGCCTCCCAGGCAGGGCCCCGCGGAAGGCCTGGAGCTGGAGCTTGTCATCCACTCTCATAGTAACCCTCCTGGGCCCTGACAGTCCAACTCACCAGCTGTCCATCCCATGATCACCCTGCACTTCCTGTCTGACCCCCTCCCTCCAACCGGTTCTACTCCTGTGACCAGCTCCCCTTTCCCTCTCTTGTTATGAAAACCAGCCAGCCTGCTCCCCAAGCCCCTCCCTGTCTTACTGCCCCAGGCCAGCAGCCCCGGCCCATTGTTCACTCCCAACCCTGCATGCAGGTTCCATAGGAAGAGCTGCCGGTCAGCCGTCCTTCTCAGCTCCCGCCCTGATGGCCCAGGTCACCTGAGACCAGTTACTTTGCTCCCGTGAGCCCGTTTCCCATGGTGGCCTTTCCCCCAGGTTC
>NW_011494785.1:4131904-4135519 GCF_000754665.1 Bison bison bison | reverse complement strand
GCCGTGCCTCTGGAAGTCATGCGGGCTCCACACCAGGCCCTGCAGGTTCAGGGCCTCGGCCTCCTTCCCGCCCACGGCATCAGCGCCCTGCCAGCCGCGCGTGGACACGAACTCCGAGAGCCGCACCAGGCGCTGGCCTTGCTCCAGCAGCTCGAGCTCCAGGAGGTAGCGGCCCCCACGGAGGTGGTCCTGCCGCTTCTCTATATTCACGATGCGCTGAAGCTGGTACCTCCTGGAGGAAAGGGCGGGAGGCTTCTGTCACTCCACCCCGCGCGTCAGGAGACCCCGGGCTTTGCCCAGCTTTGCAGCTGGTTAACATGCTCACACAATGCCTACCCGCTCCAGTGGGCACTGCCATCATCTTTAAAAAAAGGATCCGTAGAGATGGATGAGCTAGTCTCTTAGAGCTCTAAGACCCTAAGTATTCAGCACGTAAGGTGGAGGCGTGAGTCACAGTGAAGAGATTCCTTCAGAAACTAACCCTCATTACTACACAGCTCTGTTCAGTCCACAGTGCGAAAGACAACGGGGACTTCCCGGCGTTCCGGTGATTAAGAATCCGCCTGCCCATGCCAGGGACATGGGTTCGATCCCTAGTCCTGAAAGATCTCACACACCGCAGAGCAACTAAGCCCGTGTACCACAACTCCTGAGCCTGTGTGCCACAGTGACTGAGCTTGCGTGCCACACCTAGAGAGCAACAAAGACCCAGCACAGCCAAAAAAATTTTAAAAAATACGTATGGCTAATAAAAGAATAATTTTAAAAGAAAAGACACGACAGACGATTGGAAATGCTGACTGGTTGGCCCGACATCACTAGTCACAAGGGAAATGAAATCAAAACCACAGTGCAATACCACTCCACATCCACTTGCGTGGCTATTTTGTGTGTGTGTGTGTGCCTATTTTTTAAAAAAGGAAAATTAGAATTGATGAGACTATGGAGAAACTGGAGCCTTTACACACCGCTGATGGGAGCGTAGAATGGTACAGATGATTTGCAAAAGAGTTGGCAGCTCCTCAAAATGTTAAACCTAGAGTTACTCTATGACCCAGCCATTCAATCCCAAGGAATTTAGCCAGGAGAACTGAAAACAGGGTCACGCAAATACCCTGTACATGAATGTTCATAGCAGCATCATTCATAAGAGCAATAGGTGGAGACAACCGAAATGCCCATCAGCTGATGAATAAACAGACATGTAGTCTGCCCAGACAGTGGACTATGAGACAGCTGTACAAAGACATGAAGCACTGATACGCCCTACAATGTGCATGAGCCTCGGAAGCATCTGCTAAGTGGAAGACGCCAGACCCATGTGAAATGTCTGGCATAGGTAAATCTACAGAGACCAAGCAGAGCAGTGGTTGCCGGAGCCCGGGAGGACGGAGGAAACTGCTAACCAAATTTCTTTTAAAAGCGATGAAAACATTCTAGAATCAGATAGGGGTGGTGGCTGCACAACATTCTAAATATACTTAAAACCCACTCAACTGTACACTCCTAAATGGTGAATTAAACGATATATTCCTTTTATCTCAGTTAGAAAAACATCAGTGGGTTGAAAACAAATGAATGGATGAAAAAAACCAAGTGCTCAGTCGTGCCTTCTGCCGCCGCCCTTCCAGCCCACATCTGGGGTCTCAGGGTGTCTTTTTAGCGCCAGCTTTGCTGGTTCCACCTCTTTACCGGCTTCTTGCACGAGCGCCTTCCCAGAGCTCAGCCCGGGCCCAGGGCCAGGCCCAAGGATTTCAGGCCGTGCCCAATGCTGGGAGCAAGGCCTGAAGGCCCGCATTCGCAGGCGCCCCTCCCCGCCCGGCCCGAGAGCCCTTTACCTTACCCCCGGATCCTCTGGTTGAGCTTCTTCAGGAAGACCCGCGTGACCTCGAGCGCCTCCTGCTCTGGAAGCAGCAGGTTGCCCGACGTGTTACAGCTCAGGTCGATCCAGTCCGTCCGCAGCGCTTGGAAGTCCAGATCGTGGGCGCTGAAGGTCTGCTCCCAGTTCACCACGGGGTCGAACATGGACAGGTACTCCAGCACCTCGCTCACATCCTCCTCGTCCTCCCCCTCATCCTCTCCCTCGGCCTCACCCTCTGTTTGTCCTTCTTGGCCAGCTCCTGCCACCACCACATCCTGGTCCTCGGGCCAGCCCCTCCTGGGGTCTGGAGGCTCCATCCTATCGCCCCTTCTCTGCTCTGCGATGTACGACTCGACCTGGTTCAGCCACTGGGACCGCCCAAGCATCTTCCCGGGACTGGCACCAGCGGGCCTGGGCCTCTTTGCTGGTGGTGAGTGCCCAGCCAGGGGCCCCGAGGGCCACTTGTCAGGATGCTGCGGAGCTTGGTGGGGCTCGAGGCTGGGCTTCCTTGCCTTCTTGTCTGCTGGCTGGGCAGGGGTGGTGCTGGGCCTCACGGGGAGGGAGGCTGTGGAGTTCTGCCAGGGAGGGGGCGCTGCCAGGCCCTCCTGGGCCCGAGCCAGGAGTTTCCGCAGGTTTCGGAGGCGGCGGTCAGGGGCGTCCTTCCTGGGGGCTGTGGGGGGGCCTGACTTCCCCACTGGCATCCTGGCATTCTGGCCATCAGGGGCAGGGGTGTCCTCTGCCGCTTCTCCATACTGGGATTCTTCTAGAAGGCCGTCCTCGAAACCTGCTGTTAAAACCATCCCTCACATGGGCTTTTCAACGTCTCCCCAGCAAGATCCAGAAGACAGCTGAGGACCAGGGAGGTGAGATGGGCAGAAGTCCCTGGCAAGACCCAGGGTGAGTTACTCAGCCTCAACTAACCCAGCGTCTCCATCGGCATAAAGCGTTGTTGTCAAGGATGGTGACATGAGGGACAGAAAGTGCTAGCAGGGGCCCAGCGGATGGCCGGGGTCAGGCCCCAGCCCCGCAAAGCGAGAGGCCGTGGGAGGACAGTGCTTCTGTAGGGCAGTTTCCTAAGTGTAGGGCAGGCAAGGCCCTCGGGCCCTCAGGATGTGTCGCCAGGGCCCTGAATCTCCTCCTCTGGACCACCCCACTTTCGAAACGTCCCAACTTGTGTCTTGGAAATTAAGGGGGCGAAGGGCTGCTCCCCATCTCTTAGGCCTGGGGGAAGGGGCTGCAGGGTTTGCATTCTAAGCTCCTGGGGACGGTTCTGGCCCAGTCTGGACTGTCACCCTCCAGCCTGGCCCGGAGGCTTGGCCATCACTCTACCTGGCTGCTCTGGGCCCTGCTTCTGAGGCTGGTCAATCTTGATGTAGTCTTGAAAGCTGAGCCTGCAGGGGGGAGGAGGGGAGCTCTGAGGTCACAGCTGGCCGGGGGTACAGGGGAGAGGGGTGTGAGTGTGTGTGCATGTGTGTACATATATGTGTGTGTGTGCGTGTGCATGTGTGAAGCGCCCAGGAAAAGCCAAGGGCCCCGGTGGAGTGCCCTCGCAGCCCCTTGGTCCAGGGAGCTCTCCTGGCTCCCCCCACTTGGCGCCTCACCTGTCTTGGTAGTAGGCATTTTCCTGGTAGAAGCACTTATTCTGGGTCTCCATGTGGCTCAGGCGGGTGTAGTCATTAGGGTAAACAAAGGACAGGTGAATCTGGCGGGGCGGAGGAAGGCACGGGGCTGCTGTGGACCAAGCATCTGGATTC
>NW_011494785.1:4130419-4131804 GCF_000754665.1 Bison bison bison | reverse complement strand
ACACCCCCTCCTGGGACCTGGGTGGTACGTGCCCCCCAAGCCAGGCTCCCCGGTGCCCACTTCTCGTCTCCTGCCCCAGCTCATCCAGCTGCAGCCGGGACCACCCACCTCTCGTCCTGTGGCCTTTCCCACCGACTGTACCCCAGGACCAACCCCCGCTACTCCCTACACTGCTTTTTGCCCCCCTTCAAACACAGCTCTAGGCCACGGCCACCAAAACCCTCTCAACCCTGCCCCACAGCTGGCCCCAGCCCTCTGTCCTGCCTCCAATCTCCCCCGCCGTCATCTCTGGGCCCAGGAGCCCAGCATCACCCCGCCTCTCAGCCTCCACATGGGCTCTGGGTTCTCTAAAGCCGAGCCCCTCCACAGTTCACCCCCCCAGCGTCTCTTCTATAGTTTGATAAATACCACTGCCCTCGGGCGGAGGGTAGGAGGCCTCAGCCAGGCCACACACTGCACAGCGCTGGGCTCCACAGGGCTGCCCATCCAGGCTGGGCACCCGAGGAATACCAGTGGTGTGGTGTGGGAAGGCCGGGCACAGTGGAGTGCCAGTTCTCCAGGCCCAGGGCCTCCGGGGTGTGGCGTGGGGAGGAAGGGGTCAGCCTCAGCCAGCCCCTCCCATTCCAGCCCCTGTCACCCAGGCGAGACTTACAAACCGGAGTCCCTGGTAGCGCTGCAGAGGGAGCCCGTCCACCAGGTAGCTGGGCTTGTAGGGGCAGTCAGGCAGGACGTGTCGGAGCTGAGCCTTGGGGATCAGAGGCACTGGGGGTGGAAGGAGGTGGCTGAGGGCTGCCGGCTGCAGCCTGGAGCCTGCACATGTCTGTCTTTGCTCGTGAGAGAGTCCACATCCCGTGGTTGAGGCTGCTAAACCAAGCTGGCCCCTCCTCGAGGGTGGGGGTGGCATTCACAGGGAACCTTGGAGACAAGGAGCTTGGACACAGTCCCTGGCTCAAGGCACAGTAGAGCGCTGGGATCGCTGTATATGGCCAGTCTCAAAACAGGTTTCGAAACTTCCAAGAGGCCACAGAGCCTCACCTGAGTGCAGCGTCAGTAACTGAATTTCCTTCCACTTGTCATGGAGGGGGCGCGTGGGGGTGGGGGGAAGGGGACACGTCATCTTTTAATTTTTATTTTAAAGTATTTATTTATTTATTTGGCTGCTCTGGGTCTTAGCTGCCGCATGTGAACTATTTAGCTGTGGCATGTGGGATCTAGTTCCCCGCCTGGGGATGAAACCTGGGCCCCCTGCTTTGGGAGCGAGGAGTCTTAGCCACTGGCCCCTCAGGGAAGTCCACGTCAACGTTTAAGATGTAAATGCCCCTGGCAGTTTAAGGCCCCAACGCCTTAGTGGGGACACACTTCTCTCACTGGACAGGAGCTAGAAC
>NW_011494785.1:4128542-4130319 GCF_000754665.1 Bison bison bison | reverse complement strand
CCAGTGAGAAGCTGATGCCTGCGGTTGCAGAGGCATGTCTGGATTCTGGCTCTACTTCTTGTCCCGTCTCGTTTGCTCTGTAATGATCGCTACAGCTGTGAAGCGGTCCGTCTGTATTTCTGCACTGTTCTGCACGTGTGTTCTATTTCACACACGTGAAAGCAAAAAGCCTCTGGTTTGGGGACGCTGTGCAGGACAGAAGCCTCCCGAGTCTCCTCCCTGACACCATGGGCCTGGCAGTATATCCCCAGGCCAGAGGTCAAGAACGCGGCGAGGTCTTACCTCTGTAGAGAGTGTCCCGAGGGTCGGGCCGCAGCATGTCGGCAGGTGGTTGTTCGTCAGTGGGAAGGGGGTCTGGGGAGCGCACGTGGCTGGCTGCTGTCTGCGGGATGTGGTCCACCTCGTCCATCCTCAGGAGGGTCTCATCTGGGCCCAGGGAGGAAAGAGCAGGACAGCCGTGACTCCCAGAGAAGCCAGCCCAGAAGCCAGGCCCCTGCCTTCTCGAGGGGCTAGGAAGGGGCCAGGTCAAGGTTCCGGTACCAGCTGCCCCACAACCTGGTACAGTGTGTGTGTGTGTGTAGTTGTTCAGGTGTGTCTGATGCTAAATCCTTTGGACTGTAGCCCTCCAGGCTCCTCAGTCTATGGGATTCTCCAGGCAAGACTACTGGAGTAGGTTGCCATCTCCTCTGTCAGGGAATCTTCCCGACTCAGGGATCGAACCTGCATCTCCTGTGTTTCCTGCACTGCAGGTGTATTCTTTACCTGCTGGAGCCATCAGGGAAGCCTGGTACTGTATAGGATGTGCCCAATCCCTGCTCCCCCCACAAGCCGTGCCCCCAAAACTTGTGGTTTCAGCTGTTTCTCTCCCCTGGACCCCCTCCACCAGCCCCATGGCTGGCACACACCACAGTTTTGTGTGAACTGGAAAAAGCCACCTCTTACTCAAAAGGTTTTACTGCCACCTGCTAGAAATCTGTCCTTAGAAGTATGTTCAGTTTAACAAATACGTGAAAAGCACTTCCTACATAAGCCAGACACTGTTCCGAGTGTCTTACAAATATCAACCCTTTTAATCCTCGTCACCACTGTGGCTTAAATACAGCATGCTTCCTACTTTACAGACAAGGAACTCGGGCAAACAGAATCAGAGTCTTGTGCCTGAGATCACACAGCTGACAGGCTGGCAAAGCTGAGTGTGAATGCAGGGTGTCTGCCTCGGGCTCCCCAGTAGGCCTAAGCCCATGCCCAGGTGAGCAGGGCACCCTGAGGCTCAGCACCTCCCTCTGGCCGCTGGGGGTGTTTGCTCTCTGCCTGAGGCTTCAAATTGCCTTGGCCCACAGAGAGTTTTCCTTCTATGCTAGAGGCTGGCAACCTCTGGCCCATCTTATAGGTTTTCTACCTGAATTTGCTGCGGGCTTCTTTATTCTTGGTTCACACTAATTCCAACTCTCCCTTCTTCTGGCGCTTCTGCTCTGACCCTGTGGCCTCTTGCTTGGTCGCTGGCAGCCTCCCCTCACCCACCTTATCTCTTCCCCACGACCACCCTCTTCTGTGAGCCAAACGTGCCATTTCTTACTCCTTCCTGCCCTCCACACACACTGCCCGCCATCTCCTGGGCTCCTCCAGACCCGCCTTGCCTTCTTGCTAGGGCCTCTGCTGCGCCCCCTCCTCCTACACCTGGGTCCACGCGGGCTACACCCACCGGTGGAGACTGCTCTGTGGGGCCCCCAGACAGGAAATCACAAGCCATGACGAGTGTGATCGGAGAGTCCACGGG
>NW_011494785.1:4112014-4128417 GCF_000754665.1 Bison bison bison | reverse complement strand
GTCCACGGGCTGCAGCCGGAAAGCAGGTCAGCACGCTTTCTCCCCCTGGCCACGGCTGTGCAAGAACCATGGCGGCTCATCTGCAAAGCAGGGTCCTGGCCTCCCTCTGAAGTTTTTTTCACCTGGACTGAGCCTCACAGTTTCTGGAGCGCCTTGGAATCATGCAGACAATGCTGTGTGGAGGTGGATGGGCATTGTTCTGGGGTAAGGACTCCAAGAGCATGCAGAGGGTTCTCCCAGGTCACTGACCCCCGGGGGCTCAGGACCTCTGACCAAGGCGCTCCTTTGGCCTCTGCTCCTCATCCCGCACCCTTCACATTCGTGTTCTGGCCTCCACATGCCAGGCCCCCCAGCGGACAGAGCCCGGCAGGCTGGCCCACCTGGCCTCGTCCCCAGGCTGGGCAGGACACTCACTTGTGAAGAGGGACAGGGAAGCAGAGTCGATAATGCTGAACTTGGCCCCGGGGTCATTCCGCCGCCACTGGAAAGAGGCGAGGGTGGACATGAAGGGTTGGAGGTGGCTGATTGGGAACAAGGTTCAGGGAGCAGGCAGAGGGGTGGCCAGGTGGGTGCCGAGGGGACAGCGAACACTCACCGCGACTTCCACGTGGTCGGTGCCCTGGTCGTTCTGCTTGTGCAGCACCTCGAAGTAGTACCGGCGGGCAGCTGCCAGGCTGGCGGGAGAGACGGTATGGGGCTGCCTCCCAGCACCACACACGCCCGCCCCTCCCTCCTTGCTCCTGGCCCCTCAGACCTGCCGCTGAGCATCTGGGTCAGAATCCCCATCACCACTTACTGATGGGGCAGCCTCAGTTTTCCCTCCCGTGAGATGGGATAATGACAGCACAAACCTCCCAGAACACTCAGGGAGTCACGTGAAATAACAGTGCTATCCTCAGAGAGCTGTTCCCATGTGTAAGCACCAAGTGCATGTGTGTGTGTGTGTGTACACACTTAATTGTGTCTGACTCTGCAACCCTATAGACTATAGCCCGCCAGGCTCCTCTGTGCACGGGATTTTCCAGGCAAGAATACTGGAGCGGGTTGCCATTTCCTACTTCAAGGGATCTTCCCAACCCAGGGATTGAACCTGCGTCTTCTGTGCTTTGGTAGGTGGACTCTTCATCACTGAGCCACCTGGGGAGCCCATGCTACCCCTGTTTGTAGATGAGAATGCTGAGGTGCAGAAATCTTGGGTAATTTGCCCAAAGTCACCAGGTAATAAGTGGCCCCATTGGGGTTTGGACCCAGGAAGTTGGGTCTCAGCCCCGGTTCTCAGTTGCTCCCCTGAGCCGCATGGGCAGTGGTGACCACAGGGGCTGGCACGGCCAGTGCTCTGTGTGAGCTGGCCTGTTTCACCACCATCAACACCAGCACCGGCACCATCAAGCCCACACATGTTCTCGTGGGTGGGTGGGTGTGGGTGTGTGTGCATGCGTGCGTGTGTACCACCAGGTGGCGCTCTGAGGCTGGGCTAGTTCCCGCCCCAGCCACTCCAGGAACCATCAACCCACAAATGTTCTCACCGTGTGTGCATGCATGTGTGTGTGCAGACCACCAGGTGGCGCTCTGAGGCTGGGTTAGTTCACTCCCTAGCCACTACGGGCCTTCCCTCCAGCCTGCTCAGGGGTCCCCGCCATTCAGAATTTTGTGCAGCACAGAAAGCGCAGGGGGACTCTGGGCTGCACAGCTGTAGATCTTTCCAGAGATGGAGAAAACGGGAAGAGAGAAAGGAGACCCGTTCTGTTTCCCAGCCCTGAGTGCCACCCAATATCCATGTGACTCTCATTAAGTCACAGCCCTCTCTGGGCCTCAGGTCTTCATCTGTAAAGTGAAGAAAGATGGTCCAGAAGGTCTCTGTCATTCTCCTGAAATGCAGGGGGCCCTGGCTTGCTGGATCTCTGTGATGGGGGGTGGGTGGCAGAGGGGTCCTCCTGGAGCCCAGCTCCTAGCCTGCCTCTGTTCCGTAAGGAGGTTGAAGGATTTGCTGCTCATCACGACCCATACTCACCTGACTGGCTTCGAAATCTGACTCCGGAATTTTGCGAACTCTCCAGGGGCAGTCCACTCTTTTCCAGTCTGGAGGTGTGGGGAGAGGGGGAGGGTGGGAGTGATGAGTGAGGAGACAAGGAGAAAGGAGGGAGGTGGGAGGACGGAGGAGGGGAAATGCTGAGGGATGGAAGGGGGCTCGGGACCACTCGAGAAGCAACTGTCTTTCCTCGAAGTGCTCCCCCCAGTGCAACCCGAGAAACCACATGAATCCCCGGCACCAGGACCAGGATGGGTGTGGCCTAGACCTGAGTCTTCTCCAGGTCTGTTCCCTCCCACATCCTGTCCATGCCTCTGTAAGAGTGACCTGATGGAGGCGTGTGACCTGGCTCCTGGGGGGATGGGAGGGCCTGTGGGGCTGAGCGGACCCTACCTTGCCCACGCTGGCCAGCAGCCGCAGGCCGGAGACCTGGTCATCCCGGCTCAGCCAGAATTCTGCGTTGTCGTCGGCAGCGATGGCAAACTGGATCTCCCCTGGGCATGGGGGGTGGTTTTCCCAGGTGAGGGCAGGACGAGACTTCCCCTAGGGGGCACTCATGTCTCAGAGACTAAATTCTCTGTGGGGCCTTGTGCCAGCATGCCCGCTTTGTAAAGCAGGGGTTTCTATACCTGGGAGACTCCGTGGAGTCTCTGGGGACACTTACAGAGAGGAGTAAGGTAGTCTCGGATCAGGGTGTGCAAATCAGGGTGTGAAGTGGCCACCTGGGGGCGTGCATGAGGCCTCACCACGTCCAAACCCTGCTCCCCTGAAAGTGGGCTAACAGTCCAGCCAGCCCAGGGCAGGCCACATGCCCAGGCACCCCGAGAACTCGGACAGGAAGGGGAAGGGCAGGATGCGGGGCTGGCCTCACCGTCCGTGAAGGGGTGCAGGTAGCCGAAGATGCGGAGGCCGTAGTTGGTCCACTTGGGAGACACAGCCAGCTTCCTTAGGGTTGTGCGGATCTGTGCCAGGAAAGTGGGGGATCACTACCCAGGGAGGGAAGAGGAAAGTGAAGCAACAGGTCTGCTCAGGGCTGGTGGGACAATGGGAGGGAGGCAGGTGGAACCCGGGTACAGGCTCCCACGTGCTTCTTTATTCAGACCTTGAACAGTGCAGAACCGCACAACTGGATGTGATGGCCCCTGGGGAAACCATATTGTGAGCCATGAGGAAGGTAGGGAAATGGACAGGATCTCTCAGGAGGGAACAAGGGAGATAGTGTGGGCAGATGAAGGGCATCCATGGGATAAAAGGAAAGGAAGTGAACCAAAAAAAACAAGGGAAGAGGAGGAAGGCAGAAGTCACGGGGGGAGAGGAGTGGTGAGAGCCAGGAGCGGGGCAGGAGGGGGCAGGAGGCACTCACGTGGGGGTACAGGGGGAAGTGGAGGTTCCTCCGCAGCTGCTGGACGGAGCTGCCACACCAGTCCTCAAACACGTGCAGGTTGACACGGCCGCGGAACTGCGGGGGTGGGGAGGAGTGAGTGTGAGACAGAGGCCTGGCCTGCCCAGCCCAGCGCGCCTCACTGTTCAAGGTCACAGTCCACATTGGCCCCTTTCCCATCCTCGCGTCCGTGGCTGCGTGGCCTGGCCCCGAGGCCTGGTCTGTTTTTCTGGGCTTGCACGTGCTCACATACAGATGCACACACGCAGGTACATGCACACACACACACATACACTCCCGGCTCTTCCCACACAGGAAGGGGGCTGGTCTGCACCCCCCAGGCAAGGGGGGTTACGGGGCAGGACAGAGTGGCGGGAGGGAGGCGCCAGGCCGGGTTTCAACCGGTTTGGCCCCTTTCCCTTTGGTCTCATGGAGGAGGGCATGGCAACCCACTCCAGTATTCTTGCCTGGAAAATCCCACGGACAGAGGAGCCTGGTGGGCTACAGTCCATGGAGTTGCAAAGAGTCAGACATGACTGAAGCGACTTAGCACACACGCACGCCTTCAGTCTCAAAAGAGGAAAGCCGCATGGCTGTCTGGCCTGGGTGAAACCTCACCCCCCTGGTCTTTGAGCTGCCCCCTCAGCTGGCAGAAGGTCCTGAGGCTGGCTCACCAGAGAGTCAGAGCCTCTCATGGACCACCGCTCAGGTGCCTGGGGCTCAGGGCCAGCCAAGGGAAAGTAGGAGCAAGCAGGTCCCCTCCCCTCCTAGGCTAGGGGCTGGTGGGCACAGGACTGAGCTGGGAAGCACAGGGACCCCCTGGGGGAGAGGGAATGGGCAGGAAGCCAGGACTCCAGTGGGTGGAAGGGTGGAGAGTTGGGGAGGGGTGGGAGGGGGAACCTGTCCCGAATCACCTGAACACAGCGCTTCAGGTGATCCCATCTTATTCTCCCCTCTCCCCATGCCCCCCATCTCTAGATTATGGGAGGTGGACCCCATCAGGCCACACGAACAGGCCCTTCCTTCCCCCCATCAGATACCAAATCCCAGTGGCCTTAGGGAGACAGAGGAGGGGCTACCTGAACTGGAAGCCCTTCCCACATAGAAGGCCTTCAGCAAGAGCTCTGGAGGGAGGGATGGTGGTGGTGGGAGAGAGAAGGGACTGGTCAGAGCCCACCCCGCAATGGGACTGCCAAGACCTGAGGTGCAGCTGGAGGGGTCCCCCGTCCTCACTTGGAGAGCCTGTCACCCCATCCCCTCAGAACTTGGCTCCTCCCGCGCTCAGCAGCCTGGGGACCTTGGGGAGCAGCCATCGCTCCCTGGAATGTGAGTGTGGGGCTGGGGTGGGTGGGAGAGAGAATGCAGGCTGCTAGGTTGGGGGCGGCCTGGGGCTGCTTGGAAGAAAAGAATGGGGACATTGTGCCACTTCTGGGGAAATTCCTGAGTCCTATTTACAAGACTCAGTTGTCTCCTCCAAGCTGCGCCCCTCCCTGCCCCTCTCCGGGAGACTCTTGAGTCCACAGAAAACAAAGGGTGGAGGGGGACACCCCCAGAAATCTGCTTGTTCAGCCAGGAGGCCAGAGGCCACAGGGGCTGGGACAGGGGAAGGGCGAGGGAGGAGGGAGCTGGCTGCCCTCATCTGCCCCATGGCCTGAGCCACAGGGGAAACCCAGGCAGGTGGATGAAGTGTCCACATCCCGGGGGGTAAAGCCCTGATTCAGTCCAAAGCCCACCCTCCAGCCACCCCTCACCCCTCTTAGGCTCCAGGTGGGGGTCCCCTGAGGGACTAGTCAGAACCTTCTTACTCCCCAGGCCTTGATGGTGACCCCACCTTGGTTTGTGTCTCTCCAAGCCTTGGTGATGGACAGGGAAGCCTGGCATGCTGCGATTCATGGGGTCGCAAAGAGTTGGACACGACTGAGTGACTGAACTGAACTGAACTGAAGCTTTGGAGACATTGTGTCGGGCAGGGATGTAGGACTCAGGCTGGTCAGCACTGCCCCTTGCCCCCTTCTCACCATCCAGCAGGATTAAGGCCCAGGGAGGAGCACTGGTTACCGCCAGGGCCAGAGCACATCCATGGCCATAGACAGACATGAAACGTCCAGCCACAAGCAGCGGAGAAAATACCTGTTGAACCTTTTCCTCTCAGAGTTGACACTATTAAAGCCCAGAGAGGTAAACTGACTCCCCAAGGACACACAGCAATGAACCTGTGGAAATGGGAGGGCATCTAGGGGTGTGAATACTGCCTGTGGGTGCTCACCTGGGAACGTCCACGGCCTTGCACCACGACAGGGCCTCTGCCAGGCCTCGCTGGCCTCACAGAGCCTCCCAATAGGATGGAGGCGTCTCCCACCACGGATTTCCTCACACTGCCTGCAGAAGTGTCTTTCTAAAGACAGATCCGGGGACTGGCCTCACAATCCAGTGGCTAAGACTCCACTGCAAATAAGAGTTCACACGCTGTAACTAAAGATCCCGCAGGCTGCAAAGAAGACCTAAGACCCCACATGCTGCAACTGAGACTTGGTGCAGCCAAATAAATAAATAGAAACTGGGGGGAAAAAAAAGTTTCTAAAGACAGATCTGACCATGCCACTCTGCCGCTTTACACCTCTGAGGGTTCCCAGAGGCTTCTGGACAAAACCTGGCTTCCCGGCCTCGCCTCACCCCTCTCCCAGTCACACCTGCCCTCCACCCACACACACTCCTCTCTGCCTTTGCAAACAGATTCCTGGTTGGAAGGCCTTTTCCTTTCTTCCCCACCCAGCAAATTCTAGTTCATCCTTTAAGGCTCTTCTCAAATCCCTCTCTAGGCGTCTACAATTTCTCCAGGCAGAGTTACAGCTCCCTCCTCGGGACTCCTTGCACATCTTAATTATCCAAGGGAACAAGTGCTCAGAGCAGCTAAGCCTGGCGCCATATGTTCCTTCATTTATCCTATAAGCACTGGAGATGTTTGTACCAGTGTTGATGCAAAGATGGAAAGGGGTCCCTGGAGGAGAGAGACATGCAGAAGTATGAGCCACCTGTGCCAGGTTACTGCAGAGGCTGAGACGCAGAGGGTGTGAAGGTGGTCCACCCCCCGGGGCAGTGGGGCAGCCCAGCACTGGTGGGAGCGTGGACCAGGCTGCTGCTTGGCCAGATTCACACTTTCAAGACCAGCACACCTGGCAGGACCATGTGACCTCCACCCAGCAGGACAATTGAGGCCTGTACTCCGAACTCCTGTTTAGAGTCTCTACTGCCTCTTGATTCTTACTCACACCTGCCCCTCAAGTGAGCTCCCCTTGGGAATCAAGGGGCTCCCAACTCTGGATAAGAGATTTCTCTGGACGGAGGAAGCGACCAGAGCCCCATCTAGTGAAATCCTAGTGGGGGACATTACCCCCGTTTGAGGGGGGTAACCCTAACCCTAACCCTCTGCATCTCAGCCTCTGCAGTAACCCTGGCACAGGTGGCTCGTACTTCCGCATGTGTGACGGTGGGAGTTCAGGGCCCTGACAAAAGGCAGGTCTGATCTGCACACAAACGTCCACAGCAGCATTACTCCCAGGAGCTGAAAGCAGAAACAGCCCAAACACCCATTTCCGAGGATGAGATAGCGAGGTCCGTCCACACAGGGGAAGATTACTCAGCCAGAAAAAGGAATGAAGTTCTGATACAAACGCTGCCACACGGATGGGCCTTGAAAACATAATGCTAAGTAACACAAGCCAGACAAGACGGCCACGTACAGTACAAGTCTCTCTATAGGAAGAGAGTCCTCATATAGAGTCTATCTGAATGGGAAGATCCAGAGAGACAGATTAGACTAGCATTTCCTGGGGTCTGGGGACTGGGGGTAGTGAGGCTATTAGGTGAGGGGCTTCCCTTAGTGGTGACGAAAACCTATTAATATTAAATTGATAGTTACGGATGACAACTCTATGAATATACTAAGTGCTATTGACTTGTACACATTAATTGGGTGAATTATAGGGACTTCCCTGGTGGTCCAGAGGGTAAGAATCCACCTTCCAATGCAGGGGACCCAGGTTCAATCGCTGGTCAGAAAACCAACATCCCACATGCAACTGCAGCAACTAAGCTGGAGTGCTGCAACTAAGACCCATCACTGACAACAAATTCATATTTTTAAAATTATGAATTACACGGTATATGAACTATATCTCAATAAAACTGTTAGAGGAAAAAAAGGGGTGGGGTAGGGCCTGAGAAGGGAAGTCAGAATCCCAGCCCTTGGGAGAGAGATACCAAGTCACAGAGCCCACGCGACATGACCCGTGGACTCCAACTTGCTTTGATCTGACTCTATATCCACCACATTTCTTTCCTGTAACGATGTTGGCTTTGTAGGGGGAGCAGAGTAGCAGACAGTGTTCGGTCAGTAGACCGAATACCGACGGTAAGTGAATGCACTGCCATTGAGGTTTGTTAATTAGTGGGGTTCGCTAGTCAGAGTCTCATGATTTTAGCTGACAGGACAGTTTCTGAGGGCAGTTATGTCATGAAGCCCAGCCCGCCAGCTGTCCACTCCCTATCTGAACAGCAGAGTGATGACTAAGCCTGCTGCGCTGGAGAGCCACTTCTGGCCTCTGAGACTCTGAGCTGCCAGCTGAAGGCTGGGGAGGGGAGCTGGGCAAAGAAGAGACCACAGGCAGCCTTCCCGTGTTCTGTCCATGTTCACCCACAGGGGAGGGCGCAGGAGCTATGCCACCTTGCGGAGTGACTGGTCAACCCCTTTGGAAGCCATTGCCCAGAAAGGGGAGATAATAGTGCAGCCTGACAGCCCTGGACAGCCAGCAGATGTGCAGTAAAGCCCTTCCTGCTGAAACTGTAGGTCCAAAGGCAGGAGACAGGCAAGGAGAGGGAATAGAGGTCCCCACGGAGGGCTGGAGGGGAGGGCCCCACTGCAGCTGGACGGCTGCATGTGTGAGGACCTACGTGCCCTCATTGGTGAAATGAAAAGACTGGATTGGTGATTCCCTGAAGATTCATGAGAGATGTGAGGAGGATTTTATAAGCCACTTTCTTTTCTTCTTCTTTTTTTTTTTGGCTGTTTTGCGTGGCTTGTAGGATCTTAGTTCCCCCAGCCAGGGACTGAATCCCGGTCCTCGGCAGTGAGAGCATGGAGTCCTAACCACTGGACTGCCAGGGAATTCGCTGTAAGAAGCCACTTTTAATAATAAAATACCAAAGTCAGTGGAAATCAGGCATTTACCACCAAAAGGCTAAACACACCTACTAAAAGATCAACTATTCCTTTTAAAAGTTAACCACATTTTAATCACTATTTACTACTTATTACTGTTTTCATCGAGATATATATAGATATATCTCCAGAGCTTCCCTGACGGCTCAGTGGTAAAGAATCTGCCCACAATGCGAGAGACAGGGATTCGATCACTAGATTGGGAAGATCCCCCGGAGGAGGAAATGGCAACCCACTTCAGTATTCTTGCCTAGAAAATCCCATGGACAGATGAGCCTGGCAGGCTATAGACCATGGGGTCACAAAGAGTTGGACACAACAGAGCATGCAAGCAGATCATATACATCTCCATCTTTGACTGGCCAAGAAAAGCGGGAAAATTAATGATTAATAAATGCAGACTATGATGTAGTTAAAATCTTTCAAAATAATTGGTTCATTCAGAAAAATGATCCAAACTGGCCTCAAAGGAGAGAAGGCTGAATCGCTGGACCAGTGGTTTTCACAGTACTATCTCCAGGTGGGGTGGGGCCTAATTACCCGATGATGTCACCTGGTACAGGTGTGCCAGTGATGTAATCCACTCTCTCAGGATTTAACCAGAGGCAATTTCACGGTAGATAACCTACCATCATATTTCGCATAACACCACTGCCTTCACTCTCGCCCCGCAGCAAATGGGTGGACTGGAAAGGAAATCACCCAGGCAGTAGAGACCAACCTGTGATAGGTGTGGATGAAGACAACTGGCTGGCCGCCACCACCCGGCCAAGAGAGGCCTGGACAAGTTGCACGGTCCGACGCCCAAATTTAAAATGTTCACCCCCAAATCACTATGCTGCTCTGGAATGTCTGCACAAGCGTTTACTCCGGGTAATCTTGTGTCTGTAATAAACCTGCGAGCCTCCGTTTCTATACCAAGAGAAAAAGAATCTGTCCAGTCCAACATAAACAAGAGGTGTGATGATGGTTATGACAATTTTTATTCACACGTTTGACCGCTTCCTATAAAAATTTTCTAAAGCAAGAGTTTCCTAGCATATAGTCCCTCAGTGCACTGGTTTCATAGAGCACCAAAGTTGAATGGAAAAAGGCAGTTTGGGAGGTGACTAAGTTTGGTGCGTGCTGGGAGAAATGAAGTCAAATAGAGGATGACAGAACTCAGCATCTTTCATGTACTAACATGTATTTTCAGGAAGTGGATGTCTATAGATTTTAAATCATATTTCACAGTGGATTCCTTTCTGACTGGAGTATCTTATGGGACTTAATGGTCCAAGAAAGACAGTTTGGGAAGCCGAATTTTACGACTGGGGACTGGCATAGACATGAAAGTCCCATAGCTTTCTTGAGCTTTACTTTTCTCACCCATAAAATGAGGACACTACACTGTCCCACCGGGTCATAAAGCTGACAGGTTACACACAAAGCCCGGCACACGGTAGTACTTTTGTGCTTAGCTGCTCACTCGTGTCTCACTCTGTGTGACCCCATGGACTGTAGCCTGCCAGGTTCCTCTGTCCACAGGATTTTCCAGCAAGCATACTGGAGTGGATTCCAGGGGAATCTTCCCAGCCCAGGATTGAACCTCCTGCATTGGCAGGTGGATTCTTTACCACCGAGCCACCTGGGAAGCCCCTAGGTGGAAAACTTTAATAAAAACCACTTCTGTCTGTTAGTTAAGGAAGAAAATTCAGTGAGCCTGGACTCTAACTTTTTTCTTCAAATTAGACGACAAAAAACTTTTTTTTTGGCTCACTGAGCTGCATGTGGGATCTTAGTTCCCCAACCAGGGATCAATCCCAAACCCCCTACAGTGGAAGTGCAGAGTCTTAACCACTGGACCGCCAGGGAAGCCCCTAGATGAAAAACTTTAATAATAACCACTAGAATAAAATGCTCTGTGGCCTCTGGAGTGACCTACTAATATCAACACTGTTTTTTTAACCCTGCCTTTCAAGGAGCAGCCTCACCTCTGAGAGCCAGGGCACCGGCTTATTCCACTTCAGGTAGCTGCTGTTTCCACTCCCACCACGTGCTGAGCCTGGGTCCTGACAGAACAGAGAAGAATGAACTTGGTGGGAATATGAAGGGGGCGATAGGACCGGGGCCCCTTGAATGTGCCTGAGGGGGTGCAGAGGGTCAAGAGACATAGTCCCGCTGTCGGAAGCTTGTCAACTTAAGGACATTCCTGTTTCTGGCCCACACACTGTCCCTCACCAACACACCTCCAACATATACTTCTGGGATGTTTCTGCTTTCCTGACTTTTCTCAGTCTTCCCATACCAAAAGCATTCTTTTCTAATTAGACCAGGCTCTCCTGAGGACAGGGACCCTGCCTCCCTCTTCCTCTACACCCCCTTAGGGTGCAACTCATTTATCCTAACATTTGTCCCCCTGGGGACACCCCAACTCTTCCCTACCCTGTAGGTCCATGGGGTCAGTTAGGCTCTGGTCCAGCCTTGGGGGCAGTATCTGTTCTAGGCTCAGAAGCTCAACCTTACGGCTCCAAGCTGAACTGACCTTGAGTTCCCAAACCCCCACCCAGAGCTGCTTCTGGGGACCAGCAGCCCAAGAAACACTATCAGGAAAACGCTCCATTATTTGCAGCTATTTTCAGGGAGGGGTGTCTGTCTACCACATCATCTGTGACTCTTGGCTGCCAGCATCCGGGATTGTGACTGGAGGACCAGCCCAGTCATCCTAGCAGGAGGCGAGACGTGCTGGTCCTTCCTCCAGCCCCTGTTCTTGCAGAGATGGAGGCCACATCCCTGGACAGCTCAGACTTGGGCATCTTGAAGACATAATAAAGGCTTTGAGGAGGGAGGGCAGGATGGATATCTCTACCCACAAGGTAGGAGAGCCCAGGACGCCAGTCTGCCATCCAGGGCGTCCCTCTGCTCTGCTTCTCCTAACACGGGAAAGTGGAGGATGCCCTCAGGGCTATGTGGGTGGGTGGTGGGGGACCCGAGTTAAGGCAGCAGCAAGGGGACAGCTGACCCTGCCACGTACCTTGGGGCCCAGCCTCTGGGGACGGTAGAACTGCAGATTTGGGTCCACAGCCGGAATGTTTCTGCTGGCCAGAGCCTTGGCCAGCTCCCTCCAGCTGCCGTACCCTGAGGAGAGGAAAGAGGAAGAGAGGAACAAGGTCAGTATGACCCGAAGACCGCATATATCCATGAGACTCAGGGCAGGAAAACTGAGGGAATGGTATTCCTTCTGCTGCTCCTCACGGCTGGCTGTGGGGGTGGGGGTGTTGGGAGACAGTTACACCTTGGCCAAGGTCAACATGGCAGAAAGCGAGGACATGAGCTCATCTCCTGTTGGGATTTGCTGTCTTTCCTAAGTCAGAGAGGGAGCCAGGCCGGGTGAAAGCGGAGCTTTGTCCTGCCGCGGTGACCACCACAGGCTGCCTCTCCAGGCCTAATTTGCCCAAAAACCAAGGAAGAGTCTCACAGGATGGTGGAGCTAAGCTTTTTCCCTCCGCAACTTTCCCTCCTCCAAGCCAGGGAGCCAGCGGGGTTGTCTGACTGGGAGGCCCTCCCCCTGCCCACCGCTAGTTGCTGGGCAGCTGGATGGGCCAGAGATAGGGGTGGGGGCAGGGAAGGGTGAGCCAGGACCTGGCGCCCACCAATCGGATCTAGCAACAGCCTGAGTCGTGAGATTCGAGGACCGGCTCCTCCTGGACTGACCTGGAGGCTGTGAGCCGGCTGACGCCTGTGCCCTCACACACAACCCGAGAAGGTCCCAGCCACACCACAGTGAGAGCGAGGGGACACGCGCGCATTCACCATCACGCAGAGGGGCTGCCAAGGGTGGGGTGGGAGAGTCAGAATTCAGCCGTCAGCACTGATGTCCACGGGGGGCTGGGGCCGCTCCCAGGTGAGCAGGATGGAGACTTTGATATGTGGAAACATGAGCCAGAATCACAGGCTTCCAGGAGCTGGGAGGGGCTTTCAAGACCACCTACTCGGGACTTCCCTGGGGGTCCAGTGGCTGGGACCCTGGGCTTCCAGTGCAGGGGGCCTGGGCTTGATCCCTGGTCAGGGAACTAGATCCCACATGCCACAATTAAAACTCGGCGCAGCCAAGAAAAAAAACAAGACCACCTAGTCCTCATTTCAGGTGAGGAAATGGAACCCCAGTTATCTGGGCAGCAAACACAGTCAACCCCCTGTCCATGAGGAGTATGTTTAAGACCCCCCCACAGCAGATATCCTAAAACCACACAGAGTATCAAACTACATATATATGCTGTTTATTCCTACACACCTATGATTAAGTTTAATTAGACACGGTGAGAGATTAACAATATGGAAAGTAAAATAGAACAATAATACAGTGTATCGTAATAAAAGTTATATGAGTCACTCTGTACAAATATTTTACTGTACAAAGTGAATGCCTTTGCCGTCTTAACTGAGCACTTATCATGCACTGAAGCTATAACTTGAGCAGTTTCAGGTTTGACAGCAAAACCAGTACAAATTTCTTTTCCCTTCTTCACAATTTCAGGAGTAGAAGATTTGCTCTTGCTGTAGGTCTTAGCAACCTTGGTATATGATTTTTTTTTTCTTTATTAGGTTTCATCTCTTCACTTAAAAGAAGCACTTTAAGGGACTTCCCTGGTGGTCCAGTGGTTAAGACCTTGCACTTCCACTACTGGGAGCACAGGTTCGATCCCTGCTCTGGGGAACTAAGATCCCACAGGCCACATAGCATGGTCAAAAGGAGGCAACGCGTTAAGGCTTCGCTTTGGCAAATTCACATCCCCAGCATTACTACTCTTGCACTTCAGGGACAGTATTAAGTTGAGTAAGAGTCACCTGAACACAAGCAGTGCAATGCCAGGACAGTCTGATAGCCGAGATGGCCACTAGGAGACCAACGGGGCGGGATGTGGGGGAGAAAGAGGGTGGCCCACCTCCTGGGCAGGACTGGACAGTGAGAGATTTCATCACACTGATCAGAACAGCACACAACTGAAAGCTTATGAATCGCTCACTTCTGGAATGTTCAATTTAATATTTTCAGACTGTGGTTGACCCTGGGTAACGGGAACATTAAAAGTGAAATCATGTCATGGATCGGGGCAAGCACTATAGTTCGGACGGAAACCACTTTGCTGCAAAGGTGCAGGAACCTCTGCAACAGCTTCCTCAAGATGCCCCTAGGACAGCGACTTCCCTGGGGGTCCAGGGCTAAGACTCCACGCTCCCAATGCAGGGGGCCCGGGTTCTATCCCTGGTCAGGGAACTCGATCCCACCTATCGCAACTAAGAGTTCCCTGCTGTAACTACAGATCCCGTGGACCACAACGAAGACCTAGCACAGCCAAAAAAGCAAATACATAAATGTTTTTAAATGAACCCCCAGGACACCACAGCGGGTGCTGCGTGAGAGTGAGACTGGCACCACTGGCCCCTAGGAGCCAAGAGCTGCCCGGAGGCCGAAGCATCCTAGGACCTCCACACCAGCACTGGTAGAGACACCGCCAGCCAAGCAGACACAGAGGAAAGAGCACAGCCCACAAACACAGGCCACAGCAGGTAGACACCAGCATTTTGCCCAGGTGTGTGTGTGAGTGACTCTGGGAGAGGGAGCTGGACAGTGGGGTGCAGTGGGGGCTTTTCTTTCCCACTCTGGGGGTGGCCCCTCAGGGTTTCCTTCGCACCTCCCAGGCATGATCTCATCTGAGCCTTGCAGAACCTGGGGAGATGAGCCAGGTCTGATTACCCCCCTGCACAGATGGGGAAAGAGACGCCGAGACCTGAAGGTCACAGAGTCCACTGCTGTTGCAAAGCCAGGGTCAGCCCAGACAGCCTGTCTATCTCACCGGCCAGTCTTTCCTCGTCCAGCCTACATTTTCTCCTGGGGATGCTGTCTGGGGAAGACTGTGGGGAATCTGGCAGGCAGAGGTCTTAGCTGGAGATTGGTGCCCCTGGGTTTCTACGCAGACATTAGCCGTCTGCTGCTGTTGTGTTTATTGAGACTTTTGCAGGTTTATCCCACCGCATCAAGGTCTCTGCTGTTTCCATGGCGGGCCAGCTGGCAGGCAGAAACAGGTCATACTAGTTCAACGCAGAGAGATGTTTTAGGGAAGCAGGATTCTGGGGCTGGTGATGTGAGATGAGGACAGGGGAGGGGGGCAAAAGGAGGAAGAATGTTCCGGAGCTGGTCCTGACTTTCTGCACGAGCTCACAGGAGAGATGCTTGTCCCCCACTAACCCTGCTCAGACACCACTAATGATGGAGCCCCGTCTCTGCCTAGGCCCCGGGGGCTCTGGGTTAGTGGCTGGGGCAGGGGGACATGTGATTCACACCGTGGGAGGGGAGGGTGGACAGGCACTGCCTTGTCTCTGCCTGGGGACGATTGGGTCACCTGTTCCTTGACTCTGTGTGGTGACTGAAGACCATCTCCTTGTAGACACAGGCATGAAAACACAACTCTGAAAACATAATGCACCACATTCTCACACACAGGGGTTCCTGTGTGTCTCACACCCACATTCTTTCCCACAGACTTGTCTTCACTTCCGGCCAAATTCTCTGGCTCCTGGAAGTCACGCAGAAGGCAAGATGACTTGCCCTATGGTCAATGGACTCTCACCATGGTCTCACCATGCCTTGTCCTTATGTTTGCTGGGAAGGGACAAGGAACACCTGCTCCTGGACCAAACTCTGGATGGGCTCCTCTGAGCTCTCTTTTTGACTAGGCCTTGTCCTTAAGCCCTGTCCTTGGCCTGCCCAGCCCAGGTTTTAGGAAGAATCCTGTTAAGTCTGCTTATAGAATTCCCCCTATCCTTGATAGTTGAACCTGATAGGTAGCCAGGGTCCTGTTAGGCTTTGCTGGCAGGAGTCCCCCAGCCTGATGGCTCCTCCTGGTCACTTCCCATCCGCTGACCCCTCACTCTGCCTATGCACTGTGAATCCCCAGCTGCCTTTGCTGTCTTTGGAACTGAGCTTAGCTCTATACCATGGTCTTTCTCCCATACTGTGACAGTTTCGAGTTCAATCTGTCACCTTTAACTTGTGCCTGGCTCTACTTATGTCTCTCTTTTTAAAAAAATTATTTATTTATTTTAATTGGAGGATAATTACTTTACAATATTGTGATGGGTTTTGCCATACATCAGTATGAACCATGTATGAACAGGCATACATGTGTCTCCTCCATCCTGAACACCCCTCCCACCTCCCTCCCCACCTTATCCCTCTAGGTTGTCCCAGAGCACCAGCTTTGGGTGCCCAGCATCATACACCAAACTCGCATGGGTCATCTATTTTACATATGGTAATGTGCCAGGAGAAATATCAATAACCTCGGATATGCAGATGACACCACCCTTATGGCAGAAAGCAAAGAACAAAAGAGCCTTTTGATGAAAGTGAAAGAGGAGACCGAAAAAGTTGGCTTAAAGCTCAACATTCAGAAAACTAAGATCATGGCATCCGGTCCCATCACTTCATGGCAAATAGATGGGGAAACAGTGGAAACAGTGGCTGACTTTATTTTTTGGGCTCCAAAATTACTGCAGATGGTGATTGCAGCCATGAAATTAAAAGACGCTTGCTCCTTGGAAGGAAAGTTATAACCAACCTAGACAGCATATTCAAAAGCAGAGACATTACTTTGCCAACAAAGGTCCGTCTAGTCAAGGCTATGGTTTTTCCAGTGGTCATGTATGGATGTGAGAGTTGGACTATAAAGAAAGCTGAGTGCCTAAGAATTGATGCTTTTGAACTGTGGTGTTGGAGAAGACCTTGAGAGTCC
>NW_011494785.1:4108063-4111914 GCF_000754665.1 Bison bison bison | reverse complement strand
ATCCTAAAGGAGACCAGTCCTGGGTATTCACTGGAAGGACTGATGTTGAAGCTGAAATTCCAATACTTTGGCCATCTGATGGGAAGAGCTGACTCATTGGAAAAGACCCTGATGCTGGGAAAGATTGAGGGCAGGAGGAGAAGGATGACAGAGGATGAGATGGCTGGATGGCATCACCAACTTGATGGACATGGGTTTGGGTGGACTCTGGGAGTTGGTGATGGACAGGGAGGCCTGGCATGCTGCGGTTCACGGGGTCACAAAGAGTTGGGCACGACTGAGCGACTGAACTGAACTGATGCTGGGAAAGATTGAGGGCAGGAGGAGAAGGATGACAGAGGATGAGATGGCTGGATGGCATCACCAACTTGATGGACATGGGTTTGGGTGGACTCTGGGAGTTGGTGATGGACAGGGAGGTCTGGCATGCTGCGGTTCACGGGGTCACAAAGAGTTGGGCACGACTGAGCGACTGAACTGAACTGATGCTGGGAAAGATTGAGGGCAGGAGGAGAAGAGGACAACAGAGGATGAGATAGTTGGATGGCATCACCGACTCAATGGACATGAGTTTGGGTAGGCTCCGGGAGTTGGTGATGGACAGGGAGGCCTGGCGTGCTGCAGTTCATGAGGTTGCAAAGAGTTGGACATGACTGAGCGACTGAACTGAACTGAATGTGTGTATCTCAATGCTATTCTCTCCTCCCACCCTCTCCTCCCACTGAGTTCAAAAGTCTGTTCTTTATGTTGGTGTCTCCTTTGCTTCTTTTTTTTTCTTTGGCTGCACTGCATGGCATGCAGGATCTTAGTTCCCCGACCAGGGATCAAACCTGCATCCTTTGCAGTGGAAGTGTGGAGTCTTAACCATTGGACTGCCAGGGAAGTCCCTTTATTTCTCTTTAAAAGAGGGTAAGAGGTGGGTTTCCCAGTGAACAAGGACAAATCCACTGAAGGGAGGGGAGGCCAGTGGTTAAACCTAACTGGGCCCTGCCTGGGTCACAGACACAGGGCCCAGTTAGGTACATGGCTTTGAAATACCTGGAGCGAGACAGTCAACAGCCCAGGTTAGCAATTCAAGGAGCAGGAAATGCTCTTTGCAGATGTCACAGTATGGAAAAGACAAGAAGGCTCTGGAGTCAGAAAGGTCTCTCTGGCTTTCCTCCATGAGAAACGGTGGCCGGACCGCATGAGCAACTAGTTGAAGCTCTTTGACCTGGTTTCCTCCTCCGGCTGGTGGGGGTGATGACACCTGCCCCACAGGAATGCCACGAGGAGCCAGTGATGTCCGTCAGGCCTGGTGTGCGGTCGGACAGAGTTAACACTCCTTCCTCCAACAACATCTGCTGAAGACATGAACTCCAGCCGCTTCAGAATGTTGCAAACTACAGACAGCCAGTGGCTGCTGTCTCCTCTCCGTACAGAGCAGGCAGACCACAGGCCAGCAGTGACTCCGTGGTAAGGGTACAGACAGTCTCCTCTCTGCTGTGCGGCTGCTCCCTGCACCCCTCCACCTATTCCCCCCTACCCTCCACCCCTGTTAATATTCACTGAATCCATAGTAGGCATCAGGCACTATGCAGGGCTTTTCCTGTGTTCACTCTGCCAGTAGAGACCTCAGCCCTGATCAGCCTCTCTGCAGGGACCAGGAGCTAAAGAATGTGCCAATTCAACTACTGACACTTGTCACCTGCCCTCAGCTAAGTGAACTCCAACTCCCGGCCAGAGTGCCAGCTGCCAGGGCCTGTCTCTCCTGCACCAGGTGTCACATTTGTGCCAGGAGACAGACACCCCGATCTCAGGTGACAGACAAACACCAGCAATGGGCCTCACATTCGGGCCTCACATTCTGCCCTCACAGAGCTGGGCTATCAAGTTCAGCATCAGCCCCTACGCCACCAACGCCCCTCCCCTGCATAGCATGGACTCTTCAAAGGCCTAGAGATCATCTCTTCAGCTCTTTGGTGAAAATATGGCATACGCACAGCCCATGGTCCTTTATTATCTTTTTTTTTCCCCAAAAAAAACTCTCATGTGCATTATTTCACTGCATCCTCACCACCTCCGGCCTGGGCAGGGCTGCACTGTTAAGGGCTGGTGTCTGCCCTGAGCTAAGACACACTTTGCAAGATGGGAAGGCCTGAGCCCTCGAGGGCCGCAGGAAGGCGGGGCTGAAGGACGAGCCAGCAGGGCGGGTAAAGGACCCAAAGACCCGAGGTGAATGCAGACGATTTGCTAAGAAGCTCAGCATCTGTACAGAGACAAGGTGATGAACCCTGGAGGAGCCAAGCGGAGAAAGAGCCCTCGTCCCACCAGAGAACAGCAGGCTGTCCAGGGGACGGGCCCTCGTCCCACCAGAGAACAGCAGGCTGTCCAGGGGACGGGAGGTCGTGACGCCCGGGCACAGCTCCACCAAGGCTGGGAACCAGCACTGCTTCCCGGGACCAGAAAGCAAGACTAACTCTGACCTTGGCGTGCACCTGAGGGCCAGTCACACGGGCCCTGCAGAGCAAAGCTGCTGTGGCTGGACGCCAGCAGGCCCCGGGCGCCACCAGAAACCCAAGGTGGCACAGACAGCCAGGGGTGGAGCCAGGCACTGTCACCTGAGAGAGAGTCTCAGACGGCAAAGACACAGCCTTTCCTTTCCAGTCATGACACCCTGGGGACCTGATGCAAGAGGAACGATTATTACTGCAACCTTAGCATGTACGGGTCATACACGTACTTATGTTTATGGTAAAAGAAATATAGATGATTCTATTCAGGACAACAAGCCTAGAGGAAAACAGGGCTTAGAGGATAAAAACCTCATTGAAGTCACAAGGATAGCAGGTAGGGTTTGAACCCTGAATCCTAAATTCCACGCTCTCTACGGGACACACTTGAGAACCTGATCCAATTCTGCCACCACCATCACCGTCGCTTCCTACTCACCCCCACACCTCCCACATGAGCTCCCCGCCCCTCCAATTTAGCCAATAACACCTCCCCAAACAAGCCCCGGAACAGCCATGCCTGCTTGCTTAGTCGCTCAGTCGTGTCTGATTATTTGCGACCCCAGGCTCCTCTGTCCATGGGGATTCTCCAGGCATGAATATGGTAGTGGGTAGCCATTCCCTTCTCCAGGGGATCATCCCAACCCAGGGATCAAACCCAGGTCTCCCACATTGCAGGCAGAGCCACCTGGTGGCACTGAGCCACCAGGGAAGCCTAAGAATAATAGAGTGGGTGGCCTATCCCTTCTCCAGGGGATCTCCCCAGCCCAAGGACTGAACTGGGGTCTCCTGCATTGTAGGCGGATTCTTTACCATCTGAGCTACCAGGGAAGCCCAGAAAGACCCAAACACCCCCGAAGAGCTGGAAAACTGGACAGAAAGCATCTGCACACAGGCCTGCTAACCTTGCCCTGGTCTCTGAGCCTCGTGCTTCTCAACACAAGGGCAAGCCATGCAGCAGCCGTGGGTCACGCTCTCTCGGAGCTCAGGTGTATGGGTGGGAAGGGGGTATGGGATGGGAGATGGGTGGGGCCCCAAAGTCTCCCCAGACCCTCCGATTTGATAAGCAGAGATACAGGAAGGGCCCCAAAGAGCCTCTTCCCCTCCTCACCTGCCGCCCCCTCCAGATGCTGTGCTCAGAGTCAAACAGCCAGCTGCCCCCTCCTCCCTGCCGAGCTAGCTTCTCACCACCCCCAGCACCCTGCCGAACCAGCCGAAACAGCCGGGAGCTGCTGCAGGGCCTGGATGAGCAGGGTAGGCAGGGGCTTGCCAACCAGACACCAGGGACTGTCCCTACTGCCCTACCTGGGCCGCCTGAGGGGACCCAAAGGGGGCGATGGAGCTGTGCAGGGACGTGCT
>NW_011494785.1:4092827-4107963 GCF_000754665.1 Bison bison bison | reverse complement strand
GGCACTTTAGCCCTGCTGCCATGTCCTGCTCACCTGGACTCCCAGATCTGAGTGAAAGACTCTAAGGGGATGGATGAAGCAAGGAGACAGAGGGAGGGAGCAAATGCCCTTTGTCTTCTGTGCTCTGCTTGGGGAGCACAGGATGTACCTGCACACGGACCCGCCCTGTAACTTTCTGCCACCCTCCAGCCGTGGACTGACCCACACTGACCTCCCTGAAGGTCTGGCCAGGCCCCAGGGCGCTTCCAGGATATTGTCATCATCATCATCACCGTGACAAAGAAAAAAACAGAACTGACAACCCTTCAGGCCCTTGGGTACACATCCAGGTCTATACAGCACAGTCACAGCTACACACACAGTTCTGTCTGGGGGAGTTTTGACAAAGACGCTTGATGAAATATGATGGTTTCTGGCAAATCTAAAGGTAACAGGGTCCAGGGGGGGCCTCCCAGGTGGTAATAGTGGCAAAGAAACTGCCTGCCAATTCAGAAGACGTAAAAGACTCGGATTTGATCCCTGGGTCAGGAAGATCCCCTGGAGGAGGGAATGGCTACCCACTCCAGTACTCTCGCCTGGGAAATCCCATGAACAGAGGAGCCTGGCGGGCTACAGTCCACGGGGCTGCAAAGAGTCAGAGACAACTGAAGCAGCTCAGCACCCGGACACACAGCAGGGTCCAGGGTTTCTAAAACAGGCCCAGACCCACTTAACTCGGGTGGGTGGACAAGAACGAGGACTCCTCAGGTCAGACTGTCTTGTCCAGTCATCCCTCCTGACTGGGACACAGACCAGCTTCTAAATGTGGAGAAGCAGAGGGACAACCCTTTCCTGTCTTGGAGAAAAGCGGGAGTTCAGAGGTGGTCAAGGGTAAGCAGTCAGCAGACTGCGAAGAGCATGAATCAATGAACCAACCAATCCCCAGGCATTTACTGAGCACCTGGTATATCCTTGGAGCTCAGCTAAGTGTTGCGATGGAGAGAAAGGTAGAAGTGGAGTCTTTCTCATCCCTCACTCAAGGTGCACTCGGGATGGACGTCATGTGAACGAAGGGACCGATGTGTCTGTGGCCCCCTGTGCCTGCTCTGGGCTCGGGCCCCACCCCACGCAGGGTGAGCACAAGCAGACGACACACACGTGCATGCCGGGCAGCTGGGTTCACGGGGGCTAATGGCATGGTCCTGTGACTATCTCCAAGACTTGAGGGAACCTCAGACAAAGTGCTCTACTAACATTTCTTGGGATCAGAGAACCAGTCTCTAGGATCCCAGAGTTCAAGAGAGGCAACACAGACGGAAGAAAACCCTGGAGTCAGCCCAGCAGACAGGACCTCCCTGAAGACCTGACATGGCCCACGGAAGCCCTGGCATGTGGGGCCACCGTGGGCTCTAGGCGCTTGGGCTTCTGTAGTTGTGGTGCATGGGCTTAACTGTGCCATGGCACGTGGATCTTCCCGGATCAGGGACTGAACCTACGTCTCCTGCATTGGCAGGCAGATTCTTTACCACTGAACCACCAGGGAAGTCCCGGCTCATTTTTAAAAAGTATTTCCTAACAAGTATCCTTTGTTTATTGAGTGGGAAAACAACAGAATCCAAAGGAAGGAGGAAGAGAGAGGAACCCTGAGGCTAAGACAGTTTCCAAGGTCCACAGAGGGACTCGGTTTGGTACCTGGAGCCACGGATATGCAGGCCCCTTCCCCCAGGTGTCTCCGCTGCAAACAATTACTCTTTCAAGCATCTTGCTTCTCCCTTCTCCATCAGCCTGAGGGCAAGGAAGATGCAGGGTCTGATCTGAAGGGCTGCCAGCTGCCGGGGGGAAGGTCTGATGGAGGTGACTTGCCAAAGTCAAGCTGAGGTTGTTGCAACCTGTCCTGGGAAGGAAGGCAAAGAGTGGGGAAGAAGGGCATGCCCACAGCTGCTCTGGTCTCCAACGGAGAACCTAGGGCCTGCATTCCTTGTGCCCGGAATATCACCCAAGGGTGATACCACACTTAGGATGGAGGCCATCGCCATGTGCTACCCCCAGCCCCAAGCTGGCATCCCACACCAACCAGATCCATCCATGGGATCCATCAGATCAGAGCTCTCTTATCTGTTCATCCCGATCCTATTGAAGAGGAAAAGTTAAAATTTTACATAACATCCTGATCGTTCTGCCTCTGAAACTCAGCTTGCTCCTTATAAAGTCTGGATCATGTAGGTCACCTAGTCTCAGAAAGTGGGGACTTAACAATACTAGGAACTGGAGCTTATCTCAGCCACCCTTGTCCTGCTCTTTGAAATTGTCCAGCCCTGAAAGCCTGCTTAATCACGCCTGTCTGATTAAAGGTTAGGCATCCCCTTCCCCATCTTGACTGCTGTTCCCAAGCGTGAAACCCCTTAGCTTAAACAAGTGTATTAGCAGCTAGTGTTGCCCACCATTGTAGGTCTATAAAAACTCTGTAACCCCTTTGTTCAGGGCTCAGAGCTTGGGGTGTTAACTCCTCTGAGCCCACTGGTGTAATAAACCTGAATTTTCCAACTCTCCGAATGTGGTGCTTGGTTTCTCGATTACTGGTTTCTGCAACACTATGAGTCGTGTCCACCTTGTTGACGGGTCACAGAGACCCACAGCCTAGTTAATGGACTTGCCTAACAATGTCAAAGAGGAACCTGGGTAAGCCCAGGCTAGAGCCAAGGGCTCAATGTTCACCATATCACAGCACCATACTCACCTGTGGCTGTGGGATTCAGTGGGCTACAGGGAGCCTGGGTGGGGGAGGACCTGGCTGCACCCACTCTGGAAGAGGGCCGACCATTAGCACCATGCTGGCAGGAACCAGGTCTCATTATTATATTCCCGCCATGTAAATCGGCTGGAATTAGAATCACCATGCTACTTCCTGTCTCTATGAATCTGACCATTGGACATCTCATCTAAGTAGAATTATACAATATTTGACCTTTGTGTCCAGCTTCTTTCACTTAATATTTTCAAGGTTCATCCACATGGTATCATGTGTCAGAATTTCCTTCCTTGTGCAGGCTGGACCACATCCCATCGTATGGATGGACCACATTTTGTTTCTCTGTTCATCCGCTGATGAACATCTGGGTCATATCTACCTTCAGCCACTGTGCTCTGAACACAGGTGGGCGAGTGTCGGTTCCAATCCCTGCCTTCTTTCCGGAAGGCACTGTCTTTTAAACTGCTAAAAACGGATTCTCCCGGCAGCACAGAGGATAAGAATCCACCTGCCAAGTCAGGGGATGCAGGTTCAAACCCTGGCCCGGGAAGATTCCACATGTTGAGGAGCAAAGAAGTCCCTATGTCACAACTTCTGAGCCAAAGCTATAGAGCCTGTAAGCTGCAACGACTTAAGCCTGCACACTCTAGGGCCCACGAGCCACAACTATGAAAGCGCACACTCCTAGACCCCTGTGCTCTGCAACAAGAGAAGACATGGTAACGAGAAGCTCGCGCACCGCACCTAGAGATTAGCCCTCCGCTCATCGTAACTAGAGAAAGACCTCGTGCAGCAACAAAACCAGTGCAGCCAGAAAGAAATACTAAAAGAAAACCCACTCTCTTAAACTGCCTAAATGTTTGTCCATTCTTCCAGAGACAAGCCAGAGGGCGGGGATCAGGCTGCCACCCTCATGGTAGAGACACGGTGGGAACCTCATGTTCACCTGAGAGCAGCCTCCCAGGTGACAGGTTAGGAGGGGGAACAGAACTTCCAAGTGGACCCAGGATGGGCCCTCCTCAGGGACAGTGATGTCCTAGTCCACCAGCCTGTGTGGAAACAAGCAACTTCAATACAACCCAGCCTCAGAGAGAGGCAACGTTGCCTGGGCCCCTGGAACTGCAGCCCGGTGCCAACAGGAGTCCACAAACTGGTCCTCAGGGAGACAGGTACGGAGGCTCAGAGCAAGCATTATGAACCCGTGAGTGCAAGCTGAGGTTTCTGTAACATCAACATAGTACAGGGGGTGGAGGCCATCTTGGATGTCTTGAACTCCCCCGGAGAGTCATATGGGCTGCAAGCCGCACACTGTAACATGTAACGTGGCCACAACGGTGATGGGTTGGGAGCCAAAATCCAGAACTGGAAAAACCGGCTCTTCCTCGGGACAGTATGTTCAGTTAGCATCAGAGGCAGGCCTGCCTGTCTTCCCTCCTTCTCTCTCTCCCTTCCTAACTTAGACGCGAGGTGACCTCAGGAAAGACTACAAGTGTGGCCCACAGAATCAGGAGAAGCACACAAGCAGGCCAAACCAGGGCAGCGATGGAGTCCCTACCAGCTAACAATGCTCCAAACCCTGTGTGTCTCCGCTCGGAACACAAATTCCCAAGAAAGAGCCTCAGCTTGGGCCGGGTGTCCCTATGGTGTCAAAGGGGGTAAGACCCCTGTGGTTTCACTAGAACAACAGGTAGGGGGAGTGAGGAGTCTCATCATGGGGGATTTTCTGAATCTTCCATGCGAAAATGGCTTAACTCAATAATTGACCATGATTCCTAAAACAAAAGTATCTGAGACTTGTCTGAGAGGCATATTTTTTAAGCAGGGGCACATATGTGCAGACACTGCTGAAAGTATAGACATAGACACACCATGGAGTTAGCTCCATAATGCCTAAGAGACTTCACAGAATATGCGGAGGGTGGGAGAGTGGATTAATTAGAATATCCTTGGGAGGGACTTCCCTGGTGGTTCAGTGGCTAAGACTCCACACTCCCAATGCAAGAGGCTCAAGTCCAATCCCTGGTCAGGGAACTAGATCCCGCATGCCACAGCTAAGACCCAGTGCAGCCAAATAAATAAATGCTGCTGCTGCTAATCAGTTGCTCAGCCGTGTCCAACTCTTTGCAGCTCATGGATTTGAGCCCACCAGGCTCCTTCATCCATGGGATTTTCCCAGGCAAGGATACTGGAGTGGGTTGCTATTTCCTACTCCAGGGGATCCTCCCAACCCAGGGATTGAACCCCTGTCTCCTATATTGGCAGGAAGATTCTTCACCACCGCACCACCTGGGAAGCCCTCAAATACATCAGTTCAGCTCAGTTGATTAATTGTGTCCGACTGTTTGCGACCTCATGGACTGCAGCACGCCAGGCTTCCCTGTCCATCACCAGCTCTTGAAGCTTGCTCAAACTCATGTCCATTGAATCGGCAATGCCATCCAACCATCTCATCCTCTGTCATCCCCTTCTCCTCCTGCCTTCAATCTTTCCCAACATCAGGGTCTTTTCAAATGAGTCAGTTCTTCGCATCAGGTGGCAAAGTACTGGTGTTTCAGCTTCAGCATCAGTCCTTCCAGTGAATATTCAGGACTGATTTTCTTTAGGATGAACTGGTTTGATCTCCTTGCAGTCCAAGGGACTCTCAAGAGTCTTCTCCAACACCACAGTTCAAAAGCATCAATTCTTCAGTGCTCAGCTATCTTTGTAGTCCATCTCTCACATCCCTACATGACTACTGGAAAAACCACAGCTTTGACTAGACGGACCTTTGTTGGCAAAGTAATGTCTCTGCTTTTTAACATGCTGTCTAGGTTGGTCATAGCTTTTCTTCCAAGGAGCAAACATTTTTTAATTATTAATCAAATAAATAAATATAAATATTTTAAGTAAAAAATAATGCATAACACTCAAATGTTTATTCAAACTTACTTTTGTATGATGTTTTCCAGTAGGTGATCTAGAAAGTGGTTGAAGTGCAAAAGAAAGCAACTTTAAGGAACAAATCCAACTGCACTAGATATGCTTGTAAATAATGGCATTAAAAAAAATGAAGACGTTCAATGAACGACTGATGATTTTACTGAAATAACTTTCATCATTTTCACCATAGCTTGTCCTCTAAACATCTTTATTAAGAAAACATATATCTACATATACAGGGCTTCCCTTGTGGCTTAGCTGGTAAAGAATCTACCTGCAATGCGGGAGACTTGGGTTCAATCTTTAGGTTGGAAAGATCCCCTGGAGAAGGAAAAGGCTACCCACTCCAGTATTCTGGCCTGGAGAATTCCATGGGCTGTATAGTCCACGGGATCCCAAAGAGTTGGACATGACTGAGCGACTTTCACTTTCACAGAAATATCCACAAGCACATTAAATATTCCTTTGCCAGGCTATCTATCTACATTCTATTGACAGATGGAAGGAAAAAATATCCTTTTCTCTGGGTTAACATCAACTTCTTAAAATAAATGAACAAACAGAGACTTCCCTGGTGGTCCAGTGGCTAAGACTCTGTACTTTTTACTGCAGGGGGTGCCAGTTCAATCCCTGGTCAGGGAACTAAGGTTCCACACACTACACGGCATGGTCAAAATTTTTTTTAATTTTAAAACTTACAATAAATGAACAAATGTAAGTATATTTGATAATAAGGAGGAATTTAGAATTGGTGGGAAAGGACCCAAGCAGCAACTTGGTTGACCTTGTCTGTTTTCTACCTTCACAAATAAGACTCTGCTCACTGGACTGCAGTGTAGTTATTAAAATATCTCCATAAGCACCGACACTACCGAACTAAATACCCCAAGAGAGTCTCTCCCAGGCTACTCTCAGCTTCACAAATGCAATGAAAGCCTCTATGATGGCTGATTAAATGGCTGACTCATGTTGATGTTTGACAGAAAACAACAAAATTCTGTAAAGCAATTATCCTTCAATTAAAAAATAAATAAATTTATATAAAAGTAAACCATTAATATAGGGTTTTTATATCTCAAACAGTGAAAACACCAGCTCCAGGTCCACAGGGGAAAGGGCAATGAGTAGAAGACTGAAAATCTGATGAAGTCCACTGATCATCTGATGTGTCAGCGACCAAACTTTCGGAACCCAAAGTCAGGCTCTGTGGTCTGACCAAGGCAACAGCATGTCTGTCGCAGTTCATCTTTCCTGGAAACCCAGGCCAAACAGCCACATTGTTTATCTGACACTATGTTATTGGTTTCACAGATTGCCATTGTCTTAGCCTCACCAAAGTGGCTAAATTTGCTGTTGAAATGACCGGCAGGACCAATCTATACTACTCTGTCTAGCCTATGTATAGCCAGGATAACAGGAATGCTGGCCAGAGATGCGCAAATAGCTCCAGAGGATAGAGTTCATTCCAAGACCCTGTAGCCAGGCTGTGCCCTCACCCTGCACCCCCCAACTGTTCCCCACACTCTCCTCCTCTGAGCCACAGACCACACGGGACAGAGGGACAGCCAGCCCCAGCAGTACACAGAAGTGGGGGCAGCACGGAATTACTGAGAGGCTGGCTGAGTTCTGAAATCCCCACATGTCAAGGACATGCGGAGCGGGTAGAAAGCGAAGGGTGTCCAAGCGGCTCCCCTGGCAGCAAAGACTTCCAGGATAAACGTCCCCAGAAAGGGACTATGTAAGAGAGTGGGGGCTTCACTCTGCCCACTTTTTGCTGAGGATACTGAGCTCCATGGGGTCTCAAAGAATCAGACACAACTTAGCAAATGAACAACAAAAACAGAGCTGAGAAGCACGGTCACCCAACCTGAATCCGTGTGCCCAGTGTGTCTTAAAGAATCTCAGTGAGTGAGTTCCCTGGTGATCCAGTGGTCAAGATTCTGCCTTCCAGTGCAGGGGGTGCAAGTTTGATCCCTGGTCAGGAAGCTATTAAAAGATGCGGGTTCCATCCCTGGCTTGGGTAGATTCCCTGGAGGAGGGCATGGCAACCCATTGAAGTATTCTTGCCCGGAGAATCCCATGGACAGAGGAGACCGGAGGGCTACAGTCTACAGGGTCACAAAGAGTGGGACACAACTGAGCGACTTAGCTCGTTCCCTCACTCCGGGAGCTAAGATCCCATGTTCCTCGAGGCCAAAAAACCAAAACATAAAACAGAAGTGATACTATAACAAACTCAATAAAGACTTTAAAAATGATTCACATTAAAAAAAAAAAAAAATCTTCAAAAGAAAAGAACCTCAGCAAGCCAACACATCAAGGTCCAGCAGGGACCAAAGAGTAACTCAAGGGTTCATGCTCCAAACGGGACAGAATGAGGATCCTTCTGGAAAAAGGAGAAAGTGAGAGAGCGAGCTTTGGAGATGAGCCAGGACCCAAGACGCTCCAAAGACTAGGAGAGGGGGGCTTGCGACCACCGAGCCAAGACCTGCTGTGATCTTAGACTCGGTCCGAGCAACTCTCGTTTCACCTGCATGAAATGGTTTCTGGAACATTCTCCCACTTGGGGTACTTGTGAAGACAAGTGAGGCACAGAGAACTGAGATTATTTTTTTGGCCTCCTGAGCTTAAACTTTGATATTTAATGACCCATGATAGCGGTCAGTATCCTAGTAACACAGAAGACCCTTGGGGATCTATTAACTGTTTAGCATTCCCAGGTCTTAGGGGAATATGTGTTCCGTCTTTCAAAGAGCCTGTTGTAGGCAATTTGGAGAGTAAGATACAAATATGCCCATGAGCAGGCTGAGCACAGCGCTAGGTTTCCTCGGAGCTCACCAGCGCACAAAAACACACGCAGGCTTCGCACAAAGAAGGCAGTCTCATACTGATTTTGAAGTGGCTTCTTGGATCAGCTTGTTAGAGTTGCAAGGGCTACACTAAATGGCTCACAGTGGGAAGGAAGCTTAAAAAGAGACCTGTGGAAGGAAAGTGGACGCTGCACCGTGGTCACTTAATGGATTTATTGAGCACCTCGTATGTACCCGGTAGCCGCTCTTCCCAGCTCTGTGCGAAGTACGAGTGCCGGAGCCGGGAAGGTCTGGAATCAAATCGAGCCCCAGCCCCATCACTTCTAGCTGTGTGACCTTGGGCAAGTTCCTTAACCTATCAGGGCCTCAGGCAACTCGCCTCGCCACCACCACCCCATTGTTCACTTAGGAAGATTATTAATAATTAGGTCTGTGAACGAATTAAAGCAACATCTCCTCCCTGTAGGCAGGATAAGAGATGGCTCCCTCAGCACCAGGGTCCCCAGCTGCTGTTTACTGATTGTTTACTCCACCCTTGCATATTTCATTCATTAATATCCAACACACACTAACCCCGTAAGGTAAATGTTCCTCTCCCCATTCTCCCAATAATAAAACTGAGGTTAAAGAGTTTACAAGATTTGCTCAAGATCCCGTAAATGGCCCAACTGGGATTCCAACTAGACTAGTCCTGTTTGGCTTCAAAGTTCACAGTCGTCCTGGTAGCCCCGTGAGCCCTGCTTCCTCAGCCCCGGTCTGCCTCACACATTGAGGGTACAGTGAGGCCCCTGGAGTTCACAGAGACGGATCCTGGCAGTCCAGGAAGACCTCATGGTGGAGGAGCATCCAGAGCAGGTGTTCTGGGAAGCAGGTGGAGCTGCTGGGCCTGGGAAGGAAAGGGAGTCACTGCTCCCAAGGAGTCATAGCTTTTATGGGGCAAGCTGGGTTGTTACTAGCTCTAAGCCCTACCCAGGCACCTGCCTTGGTTCCCGGAACACAGAAGCGTTTCACTAAAATGAATGTAACCTGAGAGCACCACCCTCTCCCAGTGCCAGAGTGCAGACGTGTACCAGGTAGAAGTCGATGACCCCAGCAAGCCCCACTGCCCTGCTTCCGGCCACTGCTTGGTCCTCTGGCTAATAGCACCCTTCATTGCTCCTACCTTCACATCAGCCCAGCCCACCTTGGGCTTCAGTCTGGAACCCCTTCCATTACTTGTCTACACACCCCTACTCTCCAATCTCATCTGGTCCTTGGAATCCCGTCTGAATGAGGACGGCTTCCCTAGCTGCCCCTGCACACCCCTTGAAGGCCACCTTTGTGTCTCTGAGTGATGAATCCACTCCCTCTCCTGGAGACCAGAGAGACATCTCCAACTCAACAGGCCTGAAACCAAACTCTTGATTTTTCCTGTCAAGCCTGCTCCTCCCATCCTCCCCATTTCAGGAACTGTAATTCCAGCCTTCCAACTGCCCAGATCACAAATCTTGGAATCATTCTGGATTCCTCTCCCTACATTAAATGCATTAGCAGGTCCCTTCATCTAAACCTTCAAAAACTACCCAAACCCAGCTTCTGCTGACACTTCTATGGCCTCCATCTTGTCCTGGCCACCACACCTCTGTCTGGTCTGTGTGCCTCCACCCTCAAACCCTACAGTCCAGCAGCTGAGTGACCCCACTAAAAGGCACGCCACGTCAACCTCCTGCTCAGAACACGCCAAGTCCTTCCCAGCTCACTCAGAGTACAATCCAAGGTCCTTTAGGTCCTGTAGGTGAGGCTTGCCCGGGGCAGACCCAGGCTACATTGTTTGTTCTGGCAGTGATTATCAGCATCCAGTTTCACTGTCAAAAGTGTCTCAAAGAATATAAGTTGGTGTAGCCACTATGGAAAACAGTACAGAGGCTCCTCAAAAGACTAAAAATAGGGACTTCCCTGGTGGTTCAGTGGTTAAGAATCTGCCTTGCAATTTATGGGATGTGGGTTGAATCCCCGGTCAGGGAACAAAGATCCCACATTCCAAGGAGCAACTAAGCCCATGAACTGCTTTTAGAAAGTCCATATGCCTCGATGAAAAATATTGCATGACCCAGTGAAGATCCCTTGAGTTGCAACTAAGACTCAATGAAACTAAATAAATACATAAATATTTTTTAGAAGACTAAATATAGAGTTACCGTATGATCCTGCAATCCTACTCTTGGGCATATATCCAGACAAAATTATTATTATTTGAAAAGAAATAAACACCCCCATGTTCAAAACAGCAATAGCCAAGACAAGGAAGCAACCTAAATGTCCATCAACAAATGAATGGATAAAGAAGATGTGGTACATATTTACAATGGAATACTTATTTAACTTACATGCAGAGTACATCATGAGAAATGCTGGGCTGGATGAAGCACAAGCTGGAATCAAGATTCCTGGGAGAAACAGCAATAACCTCAGATATGCAGCTGACACCACCCTATGGCAGAAAGCAAAGAACTAAAGAGCCTCTTGATGAAAGTGAAAGAGGAGAGTGAAAAAGTTGGCTTAAAACTCAGCTTCAAAAAACTAAGATCATGGCGTCCGGTCCCATCACTTCAAGGCAAATAGATGGAGAAACAATGGAAACAGTGACAGACTTTATTTTTTGGGGCTCCAAAATCACTGCAGATGGTGACTGCAGCCATGAAATTAAAAGATGTTTGCTCCTTGGAAGAAAAGCTATGACCAACCTAGACAGGGCATTAAAAAGCAGACATTACTTTGCTGACAAAGGTCCATCTAGTCAAAGCTGTGTTTTTTCCAGGAGTCATGTATGGATGTGAGAGTTGGACTGTAAAGAAAGCTGAGCACTGAAGAATTGATGCTTTTGAACTGTGGTGTTGGAGAAGACTCTTGAGAGTCCCTTGGACTGCAAGATCAAAGCAGTCAATCCTAAAGGAAATCAACTCTGAATATTCATTGGAAGGACTGATGCTAAAGCTGAAACTCCAATACTTTGGCCACCTGATACAAAGAACTGACTCCTTGGAAAAGATCCTGATGCCGGGGAAGATTGAAGGCAGGAAGAGAAGGGGATGACAGAGGATGAGATGGTTGGATGGCATCACCGACTCGATGGAAATGAATTTGAGCAAGCTCCGGGATTCGGTGATGGACAGGGAAGCCTGGCATGCTGCTGTCCATGGGGTCACAAAGAGTCGGACACGAAAGCGACTGAACTGAACTATTTGAACCCAAAAAAAGAATGAAATAATGCCATTTGCAGCAACGCAGACTGAGCTAGAGATTATCATACAAAATGAAGGAAGTCAGCCAGAGAAAGACAAATATCGTATATCACTTACATGTGGAATCTAAAATAGGACCCAAACGAACTTATCTATGAAACAGAGAACAGACTTGTGGTTGCCAAGAGGAAAAGGGAAGGAGTGGGAGTCTGGGGCTAGCAGATGCAAACTATTACACATAGAATGGGAAAACAAGGACCTACTGTATACAACAGGGAGGGTGTTCAGTATCCTGTGATAAACCACAGTGGACAAGAATCTGAAAAAGAAAATATATATACAAATACACACACATATGTGTAACTGAGTCACTTTGCTGTGCAGTAGAAATTGACACAACATTGTAAATTATACTCTAGTAAAATAAAATTTTGTTAAAAGTGTCCTACAGGGGACTTCCCTGGTGGTCCAGTGGTTAAGACTCTGAGCTCCCAATGCAGGAGGTGTGGGTTTGATCTCTGGTCAGAGAACTAGATCCCACATGCCGTGAACAGATTGAAGATCCCACATACCACAACTAAGACCAGTGAGACCAAATAAATTCTTTAAAGAAAAGGTCCAGAGTCAGATGCCGTGGTATCTGGCTATGGGACCTCAATGTTTAAGCCTTGGTTTCCTTCTCTACAGTAATAACACTAGTAGGATTTACCTTACGGGGTTACTGGTTATGAGGATCAAATGAAAGGAGCATATGAGTGCACCGTAATACTGGAAATAATAATAGAGAAAATAAGAGTCATACATTTAGCATTTACTGTTACCAGGCGGTGTACGAAACATTTTATAAACATCATCTCATTTAATGCTCATAGAAACCCTTTGAGGCAGGCACTATCGTTAGCTTCATTTTACAGATAAGGAAACTGAAACGCAGGGAGGTTAAGTCACTTGGCCAGAGCCACACAACTGATAAGTGGCAGAGCCAGGATTCGAACCCAAGGTGGGTTCAATTATCCTCCAATTAAAAATAAATAATTAAAAATATACAATCCATTTAAAAAAATAGTTGTAACAATATTTCATGCGTACAGCTATAGCACAGGTTAGCGGACTGTTTTCCTACTGACAGACGTTAAGTGGTTTCTAAATGATGCTTTAGCTTGTGTGGCTGTTATACTTTTTACAGATCAAGTTTCAAAGTTAGATGTCAAAAAAAAAAAGATGTCGAGGTACAGCATATTTTAAAAATTTTAGTAATTGTCATATTACTTTCCAAAATGGTTTGAAAACAATCCATGCTGTCAGCTGTGTTATTTACGGGTTTCTGTTTCCAGGCAACTTCATTAGCACCACGTATTCATCTTTAAAATTTCTGCCAATCTGATGGAAGTATGTGTTTTTGAAAACACAGATGGGTTTATGTATACACATTATCCTGCAACTTGCCTTATTCCCTTCAACGATAATAGCAAGGCCATCTTTCCCATTCTTTCTAAACGCTGTTGTTCATGTCACAGATTCACCTCTGTGACTTGGAACACATTTCCTTCCCACCTGGGACAACTGATCTATGCGTGAAATGGGGATGATGATGCCGACCTGCTTTAATTGGCAAGAGAAGGTAGAAATTATTTCAAAACGAGTACAGAATCACTTCACACTCACTGGGACGGCAGTCAGCAAAAAGATGGACAACGACAGGTGCTGGGGAAGAGGTGGAAGAAATCGAAACCCTCATACACCGCTGGGGAGAATGCAAAATGGTGCAGACATTAGGGAAGACAGCCTGGCAGTTCCTCAAAAAGTTAAACATAAATACCATAACTTTACTCCTTGATGTATACCCAGGAGAAACAGAAACATCACAGCAGCATTACTCAGATGGCCAAAAGTGGAAACCAGCCAAATGTCCATCAGGGACGAACAACAAACAGAAAGCAGTAGTGTATCCGCTATGGAATATCATTCAGCCATAAAAAGCAATGAGATGCAGGTCCAGCCTACAATACGGATGGGCCTCCAGTGATGCTACGTAAAACCCAGCACAAAAGGCCACGTAACACATGATCGCATTTATGTGAAATGTCCACAAGAGACAGAGCGTAGATGAGAGGTCTCCAGTGCTGGGGTGGGGAGGAGGGGAGTAAGGAGTGACCACTGACTGGTACTGCATTTTTTCTGAAAATGATGAAAATGTTCTGGGATTAGATAGTGGTGATGGTTGCACAACCTCGAGAATATACTAAAACCATGGAATTGTACACTTTAATGAACAAATACACCCACAAGGCCTCCACTTCTCTTTCCACCCAACATCTGGGGCTCCCCGCTGCCCTCCCTCCTTCCCTTCCACAGCATCTCCGCCACCACCCCTACCCCCCAACCCAGCATCTCCACCCCCAGCCCTCCCCTCCACCCAGCATCTCCACCCCCAGCTCCGGATACTCATCCCTAGAGAGCTGGCAACAGGTTTCTTTTCAAAGCTGCGCGGTAGGGTTTGTAGATAACGCTGCCCCCCTCGCAGATGCACCCCCTCCTCTCTGTGCCCAGATCATTTACTTATTAAACCAATTAGATTAAATGACTCACGCCGCACCCTTGGGCAGGAGGCAAGTAAACAGCTCACAAAGAGTCTGACTTGCACTGCTTGAAAGGGCCTGTTTCTGTCTCAGCCTAGACTCTCCTTACCAGCGCCCCCTCCCACTCCCAGCAGCCCCGACAAAGAGCTTCTCAGATGGCGGGAGGAAACCTGAGATGCCGCCCCCACCTACAGTGCTTTCTCACCCACTAGGAGCCCACACCAACCCCTCAAAGAGCTGACACAATAGTCTTATCTCCATTGCTCACAAAGCCAGCAGGCCACCAGCTCAGCTTCTGGGCAAATGCAGTAGGATTCCCGGTTCTCCAAAACATTTGTCCTGGTGCAATGTGGCCAGGAGGGTACCTTGTCTTGCCAGCCCTCTGCTGCCACAGCTCAGCCCCCACAGAGGGCACCCGCTGCCCTGTCCATGGCTGCTCCATGCCTGTCAAAATGTGCTTGGGCTGGATGGCACGCAGAGGTCCTGCAGCTGGCTGGCTAAGAAGGGGGAGGGGGACCCTCGCTCATCTTACCTGAAAAACAAGGGTCGGGGGCTGGATTATTTCTCTGGGTTCTAAGACTCAGTCCTGTGAGCATGGGCTACATTCTCCAGGTCCTGGACAGGACCATTGTCATAAGGTCTCCCGCCTCGGGGAAGACAAGAGGGCTGACCCCTAAGGAGACTCTCTCAGGACAAGGCACAGGCTCTCCGGGAGTGAAGACAAAAGGGTCCCTTCTGCTCCCTGCTTCTACCATCTCAGCCCACAGCACCCTTCTCTGCCCTGTAGTTGGCTCTAGCTGGGGACACGCATGATGGAGACCACCGTTAGAACCACCCAGTCCTGCTCTCGGCATCTCCTTCCAAACACCACCTCCGTCC
>NW_011494785.1:4090605-4092727 GCF_000754665.1 Bison bison bison | reverse complement strand
CCCCAGCCTGGAATCCAGGAGGGAGGTGTGATTTGAGTCAGATCCCTGTCCCTAGAGTGAACCACATCCTCCTGCCCCCCACCCCACCCCCATGCCCTGATCCAGACATTTCCGCCTTTGTATATTTATAAGACTCTCTTAAAATAGGTCCCAGCAAACAGGAGCAGAGACCTGATTCGGGTCGAAGAAATGAGCATTGGGGAAAGTAAAGACTCCTGGAGCAAAGCTGCTCTTTGTCCTCCCAATCCACATCCAGGTTTCAGGATCAGCCCAGTCCTCCAGGAGAGCTCCCCTCCCTATCCAGGACAGCTTCTCCTGTTGGCCCCCGTCCTCTCAATGCTGAGTTTCCTAAAACACAGTGGCCCCAGAAAGTGAAAGTCACTCAGTTGTGGCCAACTCTTTGCGACCCCATGGACGGTAGCCTGCCAGGCTCCTCTGCCTATGGAATTCTCCAGGCCAGAATGCTGGAGTGGGTAGCTGTTCCCTTCTCCAGAGGATCTTCCCAACCCAGGGATCAAACTCAGGTCTCCCACATCTCGGGTGGATTCTTTACCACCTGAGCCACCAGGGAAGCCCTCTAATGCTCATTTATTATTAAGCAAATGCACTCTGCAAAGTACTTCTAGGCTGTCAGCCCTTTGCTAAAGAAGCCCATCCCCCCCACCTAAATGGGGTCCTGGTTCCAGAAGGAGGGGACGTAGAGGACCAAGGGGATCAGTGAGTACAGACATCCTCAGGACAAAGTATCCTTCACCTGTGAAGGGCTGCAGAGCAGCATCCCGGGAGTGTGTCTGCCTCAGATATCTGCTTGGACCTGGCAGAGACTCCCGGTCAGGTGAGAAAACCAGTGGGGTCTCCACCTTTCCCAGTGGAGCCTGGTGCTTCTGCCCAGCATGGGTCACACAATGTCTGGTCAGCCTTCCTGGGCTGTGTGGGAGAAAGGACTTCGGCTCCCTCATTCCCTTCTGAGAAAGGGCTTGTTCTATTTTGCAGCGTAGGAAGCCTCCTGGGGGGATATTTGTGGAAGGAGACAGAGGGCTATATCTTTCTTCCCTTATGCTGGCTTGCCTAAGTCCCCAGCCAGAGAAGGTCATGCCTAAATGGAGTCTGTGTGTAATCCCTGGCCAGGGGAGCAAGGACTGTGGAGCTCTGTTTTAGGAGACTGTGTAGAGGAGAGGTCAGAGGGAAAAGGCCACGGCTGAGAAGGTGGGGAAGACTCAAGGCAGGAGAAGGGGATGATGGAGGATGGGATGGTTGGATGGCATCACTGTCTCGATGGACATGAGTTTGAGCAAGCTCTGGGAGTTGGTGATGGACAGGGAAGCTGGCATGTTGCAGTCCCTAGGGTCACAAAGGGTTGGACATGACTGAGCAACTGAACTGACAACTGAGGAGGTGGGTGTGGGGCTTGGGATGGTGGAGCGGGTTTGAGGCAGATCAGAGTGACTCAGTGGTAGAGAACCCACCTGCTAATGCGGAAGACTCAGGTTCAATCCCTGGGTGGGGAAGACCCCCTGGAGGAGGGCACGGCAACCCACTCCAGTATTCTTGACTGAAGAATCCCATGGACAGAGGAGCCTGGGGCGGCCACAGTCCAAGAAGTCACAAGAGTCATACATGACTGAGCACACACACAGAGGCTCTGATACTCCAGGGGATGTCTGCAGAGAACCCAGCCTGGGTTCAACAGGTGAAATAGAAAATGTTGTCTGAAGGTAAGTTTGGGTCCTTCTGAGGAGCCAGAGACAATGTGAAAGATCTGGAAGCTTTCCGTTTATTAACTAAGATTACTTGGACGCCCACCCTTGGACCAGCCTGGGGCTGCAGAGAAAGTGAGAAGTGACTGCAAGAGGAGACATTCTGGCCCCGCTGCCTGGGACTAGGGCTACGTAACTTTTCAGCTCTTTTCCACTTCATTTGAGAATCATCAGGGACTTCCCTGGAAATCTGGTGGTTAGAACTTTGTGGGTCCACTGCAGGGGCTCAGGTTTGATTCCCTGGTTGGGAGATAGAATCCTGCATGCCATGCGGCACAACCGAAAAAAAACAAACAAAAACCACACCAAGTATTAAAAAATTTGGGCAGATTCTTTACTGTCTGAGCCACCAGGGAGGCCCACAC
>NW_011494785.1:4043618-4090505 GCF_000754665.1 Bison bison bison | reverse complement strand
CGCCCCCCCCCCCAAAAAAAAACTGATAACCATCAGGAATTCCTTTCAAGTGCTCCTGACAGGTGGCCGCCAAGCCCCTGCTGGAGACGCCCAGGGCCAGTCAGGGGTGTTCTGCGTGTGAGGTCGGGTGGTGGTGGCCTCACTGATGGGTGGTTCCCATTGTCAGCATCCCTTCCTTTTGAAGGACTTCCCAGAACAAGCCCAGCCCTCTTATACGGAAGCACTTCAACCAGCAGTGTAGACCCTCAAACTGGTGGAGCCAGTATGGGCAGGGGGTGAAGGTGGCTGCCCGGCAGCACTGCAGGCCTCTAGCCCCTCTCCTCCAAGCTCCATCAGTCCATCTACACCCTGGGTCTCTGCCTCCTGTCACGTCAAAACTCCGAGGCAGCCGGGAGCGTCTAGTTCACTCCCCAGGAGGAGGCCCCAGGACGCTGCCAGACGGGCTGTCTGCCAAGGGCAAATAAAGGGATGGGGAGGAGACTTTCAGTAGAAAGTGGTGACTTAGAAAGGTGTGGAAGGCCTCACTCACTCACCTGGAAAGATGCTCACATCTGAGTCATGGGGGAAAAAGTCATCAAATATATTACAGAAGTGAAGCTAGCTCAGCAACATTTACAACTGTCACAGCCTAAGGAGACATGGTGGATAGATGGCGTGTGGTGACGTGGATGGGACCTTGGAACAGAAAAGGGCCCTCTGAAAGGAAACAGGAATGAAGTGTGCACTTCAGTTAGAAACGATGTACCCAGGACTTCCCTGGTGGGCCAGAGGCTAAGACTCTGCATTCCCAGTGCAGGGGGTCTGGGTTCAATCCCTGGTCAGGTAATTAGATCTCAGGCTGCAGCTCAGACCCAGTGTAGCCAAATAAAGTATTAAAAAGAAATGATGTACCCAAATTTGTTTATTGTAAAAAAAAAAATGTACCGTAATAACTAACTTAAGATGTGAATAATAAAGGAAATTAGATGTGAGGTAGGTTTGCCTGGTGGCTCAGTGGTAAAGAACTTTTCTGCCGATGCAGGAGACACAGGTTGGGTCCTTGGATTGGAAAGGTCCCCTAGAGGAGGAAATGGCAACCTGCGCCAGTATTCTTGCCTGGGAAATCCCATGCACAGAGAAGGCTGGTGGGCTACAGTCCGTGGGGTCGCAAAGGACATAACTGAAGCGCCTTAGCCCGGAGATGTGAGGCAAATTACAACTCCCTGTACTATCTATACTTTTTTGTGAATATAAAACTATTTTGAAATAAAAGCTTTATTTAAAAATGCACGTTTGTCTTTAGATATAGGGGTTTGTAGAGGCATAAACAAAACTGAGCAGAAAGCATGCCAGGCCTCTGTCCTGGTTACTTCTTAGAAGACATTGTTTGCATATTATGCCTTCGAGTTTTTAAAAAATACAGTTTTTAAATAGATGGAAGGAGATAGAAATACAATAGAGGCGAATCAAAATGAGAAACCTGTGCTGTATCCACCGTCCTGTGATAGGATGGGCCCTGGGGCAGGAGTCCTTGTTCTCTCTTGAGCTTTGTGACCTCTCTGAGCCTCGGTTTTCTCCTCTATCAAATGATGACTTTTAAGGATATTCCAGAGACTTCCTTGGGGATCCAGTGGTTAAGAATCCGCCTTTCAATGCAGGGGACCAGGATTTGATCTCTGCTTGGGGAACTAAGATCCCACATGCCGTGGGGCAACTGAACCCGAACGCTGCAACGCTGAGTGCTTGTGCTGCGATGAAACATCCTGCATGATGACCTGACGCAGCCAAATAAATGATAAATAAGCATTTTTTAAAATAATAATAATCATCTTTATCTACTACATACAAAATAGGTAGCCAAAAAAAGACAGTTAACAAGAACCTACTGTACATACAGCACAGGGAACTCTACTCAATATTCTATAATGACCTATATGGGAACAGAATCTGAAAGGTGGATATATGTATATGTATAACTGATTCACATTGCTATACAGCGGACACTAACACAACATTGTAAATCCACTACACTCCAATCAAAATTAATTTTTTAGATGGGGAGGGAGATGGGAGGGAAGTTCAAAAGGGAGGGATATATGTATACCTACAGCTGATTCATGTTGAGGTTTGACAGAAAACAACAAAATTCTGTGAAGCAATTATCCTTCAATAAAAAAATAAATTAATTTTTTAAAAAGGGATATTCCGAATGTTACCTTCTGAGATTCGGTGATAAACACACATAAATGAAAACTGCATTTTGTTGGCAGATCTATTATGGGTTCCATTAAATATTACAGATTACAGTCCCCCAGTACATTTAATGGGCTTCTCTGGTGGCTCACACAGTAAAGAATTCGCGTGCAACGCAGGAGACATGGGTTCAATCCCTGGCTGGGGGGGAACATCCCCTGGAGAAGGGAGTGACTACCCATCCCAGTATTCTTGCCTGGAGAATCCCATGGATAGAGGAGCCTGGCAGGTTACAGCCCATTTGGTCGTAAAAGAAGTGGACATGACTTAGAGACTAAACATCATTAACAACACGATACGTTTAAAATAGTTTGGTCCCTAGAAAACATTCTGAACTACACAGAATTTTTCAGGGACAAGTCTATAGGCACACTGTACCAGTGCAGTTTTTGAGGTTAAAAAATGTGAGAGAAATTGGGTTACAGTCTGATTTATAAGAAGAGTATTGGCCAAGGCTTAACTGGCTCAAATCTATGCAAATAGAAGAAGACAAAAAACCATGGATGGAGTTGCAGGTGGCACTCCTCCCGCTTGTCACCGATCTAGGGCTCTTCATGCGAGAGGGCTGAAAACGCTTGGCGGGCTCCACACAGCTTTGTTTCCAGCTCCCCACCCACCGCCCCCAACTCCTATCAGCTCCGGATGCCGGCGATTTGAGAGGCAGACCCATTCAGAGAGCTATCTCCTGGCAGACAGCAAACCTGGGCCAGGTGAACCGAGGGTCTCCGGGATCCTCCCCCAAAGACAAAGGAGGGTGGCGCGGAGACAGTATCTTACCCAGTGGGACATTCTGAAAATGGGGCGACAAAGCGTGAGAAAGGCCAGAAATCGCAGAAGATCACCCCACGGATGGAGACAAATGTCTCCCCTCGGCAAATCTCAGCAAGAGCCAATTCTTAATCGATCTGGGGTTTATCCAAAGAAACTCTGTGATCCAAGAAGGATGGGGCTGGGGAGACAGTGTAGACAGGCCTTCCTTTCCCTCACTGGGTTCTCAGGGTCCCAGGTGGGAAAGGACACTGGGGCCAACGCTGGTTCCTGGGGACGGTCAGCATGGTGCTCATTCGTCCCCCACTTTACCCTTTCACTTGGTTTTTATTTATCCCAGACAGAGAGTCAAAGCAGAGCTACCAGATAACCAGCTAAGTCACTGCTTAGGAGTGGGTTAGCGCTTAACTAGTGTAGAAGTCTGCTTAACCTTGTGAACACAAAGAGGAAAGGCGAGTCTTTTACAAAAGCATCAGTAGAGAGAAATTAACATAGTACAAAACTGTGTATATACCCGGGAACTACTGTCCCTGGTTGTCCAGTGGCTAAGACTCCATATTCCCAATGCAGGGGGCCCAAGTTCCATCCTCAGTCAGGGAACCAGATCTTGCATGCTTCAACTATAGACTCCGAATGCTGAAACTAAGACCCTCATAGCCAAATAAATAAATAAGTAGAAGACTTGGTGCAGCCAGATAAATAAATAAAAATATGTTTTAAATATGTTATCCTTGGTCTGGGAAGATCCCACGTGCCTCAGGGCAACTAAGCCTGTGTGCCACAGCTACAGCCCGTGCCTGAAACAAGAGGAGCCATCACAATGAGAAGCCCCTGCTCTCCGCAACTAGAGAAAGCCCAACTGCAGCAACAAAGACCCAGCACAGCCAAAAATGAATTAATTTCATTTTTAAAAAGTATATATATATACACACAAAGGCAAACTGAATATAACAGTGGTCTCTGTTACGAAGTCTATACTTCCTTCCAGCCCGTGCTGGTCAGCATGCATGATAATCTGATCAATGACCCATGCTGTCTGGCACAAAGAAGAGGAGAGACCAGTGTGGTAGGACACCTGTCCTGCTCACAGTCTCACTCGCTTTGCCCTTATTTCAGCAGGGCACTCAGACCCCTCTCCCTCCACCCGCCCATGATTTTACAACTGTGACAGGACATGCCTTTACTCCCCTCCTTCTTCCTATAAAACTCACTGCCTCCACAGGTTTAGGATTTCAGATACTAGACGCCCGTGGCCCATCTGTACTCCTGGTTTCCTCAGCTCTTTTCCTCCCAACTCATCTGTTCTTCTCTCCCTGCCTTTCCCCAGCTTTCCTTCTTTCCTTGGGGTAGCACAGGAGACCACCCCCTAATTTCTGAGTTAGGGGTTCCAAAGGAGGGGGAGAGAGTTATGAGGCCAGTGCTGTGGGCAGAGAGTGTTAGTCACTCAGTCGTGGCCGACTCTTTGTGACGCCATGGACTGTAGCCCACTAGGCTCCTCTGTTCTTGGGATTCTGAGGCAGGAATGCTGGAGTGGGTTGCCATTCCCTTCTCCAGGGGATCTTCCTAACCCAGGGATCAAACCCGGGTCTCCTGCATTGCAGGCAGATTCTTTACAGGCTGAGCCACCAGGGAAGCCCCAGTGGGCAGTGAAGACATGGTTTGATCCTATTATATTTGGCTGTTGGGCAGTAGGTTCATCTTACGGCACCTTTTCTCAATAACCAACTCTTGCATGTTGGCAGGGGTGGGGCAGGTATTAAGACTTTGTTTTCTGAGGCCTGCTTGTTCAGTTTTAGGCTGAGTGGCACTTGATAATATAAGGCAGGCTTAGCTGTCACCTTGGCCAAGCTTTCCGGGGCACAAAGAAATGGACCATAGATGTTCCTTGATCTGCGGTCCAGTGCACGGCTGGCAGAACCCCCATGCACAGTGTCAGAGAAAGGGTCATGACCCGGTGGTGGGCTTTGGAGTCATATATCCCTGCGTGTGACCCCTGGTTCTGCCACTTAGCTGGTGTACATCCTAGATAAATTCTGACCCTCTGTGAGCTGTGGGCTTCTCAGCTAAACATCAGAGCTCATGAGCTCTGGCAGAAAGGGACTGGAAAACAACTTCACATGGAACAGTTGAGCCGGGTATGTTCCGAGTTGAGGACCACCACCCATAAGTGGTCCATGGAATCAGTTTAGTGGGACACAAACAGTATCTGTATAGAAAGAAAAACATCACCATCACCCCCCACCTTGTAGTTGGAGGAAGTATTGTGCTGTCAGCTTGCTCCTGTTATATATAGAATGCAGAGGTGTGTGTTTATACTGGCAATGCAAAGTGCAGTTTTTGGTGGATCATGGCAAAGAAGTTTGAGACCCTGATACAGAAGGATCAGCTAAGATCTGGGGAAAACGTGGCAGGTGATGTCACACCCGGCTCCTACACGGAATATCCTGTCTGAATCTATAGATGATGGCCTGACACTCATGTGTCCATTCTTCTCAAACTCCCTGGCCCATCACCCCAAGGCTCCCCTGTGCTCCCTTCTCCTCCTCCACCCTTGGGCTCAGGTTCAGCATCTGTATAACCACTCTCCTGGCTGGGGCTTGCTTACCTCTCCCGAGTCCAACCAGGAGTTCCCTGAGGGCAGCTGGCAGCTTCTTATCCCTTTTTCTCAATAGCTGGCCGCACAGGCCCTGCACTGGAAGGGGAGTGGCTGGCAGGATAGGCAACACTCGGTAGCAGCGGGAGCAGCCCAGGTCTGGGGAGGGAGGGCAACTGGGTCCCTTTAGAATCTAACTCAACAGCACTTACTGAAGGCTCACGCTTTGCCAGGAACTATGTTGGCACCAACACTGGCATTGTATTTAACTTCAAAAGAACACGAATTATTATACCAATTTTAAGGGTGAAGAAACTGAGGTTCACTCAACAAGGAAGCAGCAGAGATTTGAACGCTAGATCTTATTATACACTCATTCCTTCATTCACTTATTTTTTCAAAGGATACTTAACAAATGCCCACAATACACTAGGCACTGTGCCCAGCATCGAAGACACAGAGAGAGACGACCAGTCCCCGACCTCAAAGGAGAGCTAAAGACACTTGAATACGAGAATCTGGTAAATGCTTAGAGAAGGGGGTGGACAGAGGGGGCTGGATTTGAGGCACATTTCATGATTCTACAGGAGAGGTGGGAGAAGTAGTGATTCTTACATTTTACTTAAACGCAAGTCAACAATGTTGGATTTTTCTCTTTTTCTTTCTTTTTTTCTTTAAACAGCATGCATTATTTGCATAATTTTAACAAGAAGGACACAGGTGGTAAGCGGCATTCAGATGCTCTGGAGGTGAGCAGAGTGAGGCCTAGAGAAGGGGAGACTGCTGAGGCTTGAGGCCCCCGGGGGCCCTGCCCTAGAGTCTGTGCTTGTGTGCATGGTAGACGGTCAGGAAGGGAGGCAGGGCTGCTGGGGGACAGAAGCCGACTTTGGCCAATCTCTAGTCTGACAAGCTCCAAGCTCCTTAAAGACAGGAATTCACGGCTCCACACAGCAAGGAGGAGTGAGCAGCGAGCCCGAGGCTCATCTTACAGGTCAGAAATCTGAGACAGAGACAGGAAAAGAAGCTTTGTGCCAGAGCCGGGAGGATTTGACCCTGATGGCAGCGATGTCGGGGCTCCCAGGAAAGGCAGGCTTGTAGGGGGGTGGGGGTGAGCCAAAGTCACAGCCCTGGGCGGGGAGGCAGAGCTGGGAGGTGTGGCCCCAGGTAGGTGGAGGACCGGTGTGTAGCTGAAAGAAAGAGGTGGGCCAGGTGTGGTCATCCAACAGGGAGGCCCCGGGGCATGAGTCACGTGTACTTCCCAGATCTCATGGGAAATGCCAGGGAGCAGTGGGTGAACCCCACAGGCGGACTGCTGGTCTTTGTTGAGTCACCCCATCCATTTAGGAGTTGTTACTTGGGAACTTATTTAAACAAAAGGAAAGATGTTACCCATCCTGAAATCAGGTGAAGGGGTGGTCACACCCGCCATTCACATCAGCGCTGAGAACATCCCAGACTCCCCCAGCTCCTTCCCAGGCCTGGAATGGCCTCTCTTCCTGAGACTCTTCTGTCCCTCTTGTCCTTTCTCCCACTGGCCCCTCCTCCCTCCTCTGCCGCCTCTGCAGCAGGGTCTCCACCCCCTGACTCCTGTGCCACCTTCCGTGTCCTGATCGTCAGGAACTAACAAGCCGTCCTCGCAGGCCATGACAATATCCTCCATCCGGGAGGCCGGCCATGGGCAGGCAAGGGGCCCGGCAACAGCTGCTTCTCAGAACTCCGAGGGGGCAGGGGCACCAGGGCGCAGGAAGCCCTGTCGACAGGTGGCTTGCATAGGCTGGCCAACTGGGTCCATGCCCCAAGGGAGGAAACGATGAAACTGCCCACAAACAAGTTCCTCTGCCTGGACCGGATTTCCCCTCCAGGAAGAACACCCAATCCTCACCCTGAGTGTCTGGTTTATCCTGAAGCCCGAGACGCCTGGACTCCTCTCCCTGGGCCTTTGCTCTTAGCATTTAGGGGGCCCTAGATCCCTTCCGGGGCTGGGACAAAGGTGTGTGACAGGGGCGGCAGCAGAGTGCAAAAAGGCCCTACCCTAGCTGGCTGAGACACCACCCACATCCCACCCAGCGTGTGCCTGCACCCACACAGGGCTAGCATCCTTACTTAAGTGACCTGCTTGGACCTTAACTTTTTGACCACCCCAACCCCAGACCTAAACAAAGGTCAGAAGGACCACAGCCAGACAGGAGACTCCCATGATGCTAGCCAGCCCACCCTGCTGCTAGTTCAAGCTTTCAGAGGGGGAAGACCAGCCCCTAGAAACCTCCCCAGGCCCCTCAGAGTGTTGTCCTCAGATTTTATTAACACACTGTTGGGGTCTCTGGGCTCTGACCCAGAGCACCCCACCCCCCAAGATTTTGTACCTTCTCGTCAAAGCTCCGCTGCTGGGTTCCTAGACTCACTGACTCATCATTTAACTGGTTTTCCCAATTTTACTGTCCAGGCCAGGGCGGTGCCCCCATGGCCATCCAGATGCTGGAGGAGCCTCTTTAAGGATGGACTTGGGAACATCCAGGAAGACAAAGTTATAAATGCGGCTTTATCAATATCCATTCCTCAGCTCTGGTGTCCTAGGTCTTCTAACTTAGCCCCACACATCTGCTTTCCCTCAGTTTGTTGCTCCAATCAGGAAACTTTCTTTTCTCGTAGGTTCCATTCCAGCCATACCTGCCCACCCATGATCCCACACATGCAGGAATCCTTCCTTCCTGAGTATGTGTGCACGCTCAGTTGTGTCCGACTCTCTGTAACTCCATGGACTGTAGCCTGCCAGGCTCTTCTGTCCATGGAATTCTCCAGGAAAGAATACTGGAGTGAGTAGCCATTTCCTCCTCTAGGGGATCTTCCCAACCCAGGGATCAAACCTGCGTCTCTTATGTCTCCTGTGTTGGCAGGCAGATGTTTTTACCAACTGTGCCACATGGGAAGCCCTCTGCTTCCTGAGAGCTCATTGAAAACTGATATGAGGGGGGACCAAAATAAACAAAACCCCCCAAATGAAAAACGGATCAAGAACAAACAGAAATCAGGAAATCAGCATCACATGGGTCCACAGATGTAACTATTAAACTTTATCCCAGGTCCGACAGCATCCCTCGAGTGTGTGGTCCAGGACACCGGTTTGAAGCATTCAGAGCCAGCAGAGTGTGACCGTGGAGTGCCCTGTAGTCTGGAGTGTGTAGTTTTAGGGAGGCAAGTGGACTTGGGTGGAAAGCAGGGTGTGGGAGCTGAGGCTGGGGACCCAGGATCTCATTTAAAGCCACCTCTCAGGGACTTCCCGGGCAGTCCAGTGGTTATGACTTTGCCTTTCAGTGCAGAGGGTGTGGGTTCAATACCTGGTTGGGGAGCTAAGATCCCAGGTGCCTCATGGCCAAAGAACCAAAACATAAGAAAGATGATATTGTAACAAATTGTAACATTATTGTAACAAATTCAATAAAGACTGTAAAAATGGTCCATATCAAAACATAACAAAACACCTTTCAGTGTTAAGAGGCGTAAAGGTATAAAGGCAGGCCTCATGATACCCATCAGAGGCAGCATCAAGCGGGAAGAGGGAAAACAATCTCTCTTCGGGTCAACTGTGGGGCACTGCTAAGGTATTAATAAGCCCAGGAGAAAGCACAGAGGACTTGGCAAGTGGCCAGGGCAAGGGAGGGGCATCAAACTAGAGGAGTAGAGGGAGGTCTGTTTAGTGTTTAGCCACTGCTCTGAAAATCTGGGGTGGGCATCCCAGCTGGGGGATAGGGGAGGGCAGGGACTAAGAAATCCAGCAGTCAATGGTCAAGACTCCATGCTTCCAGTGCAAGGGGCACGCGTTTGATCCCTGGTAGGGGAACTAAGATTCCACATGCTGCACAGAACGGCCAAAAAAAGAAAAGGAAAAAGAAAGCCAGAGGACACTGTACCCAGAAGGTGACTCAAGGATCACAATGGCAAGGAAGTGCTTAGGGCAGGAAACCCGGACTCCCTGGAGAATGGCCGTCCTACTGCACAAGAGAGGAGCAATGAGGAGATGACAGGCGGATCTCACCAAGAACAGGATGTCTACCTCCCAGCATGGAGACAGGTGGAGGTGAAAGGATGGTGACGGGAAAGCTAAGCGTGGCAAGAAGGAGCCCCCACCCAGTTCAGGGCTCAGAGAGAATGAACAAAGGCGGCTCCTCCCGAAGAAAATGCGGTCACCACATGACCCAGCAATTCCACTTCTGGAGTGTACACCCAAGAGACCTGAAAACTGGTGTCAAAACAAATATTTATGTACCACTGTTCAGCACTATTCACAACAGACAAAGGTGGAAGCCACTCAAATGTCCCGTCAGGGGATGGTCCCGCACAATGGAGTATGAGTCAGCTACAGAAAGGAACCAGGTACTAATTACATGTCACAGTATGGATGAACCTTGAAACCATGATGCTAAGCGAAAGACGTATGAATCCATTTATACAAAATATACAGAATAGGTAAATCCACAGACAGGAAGCAGATTAGAAGGTGGGAGGGTTGGGGGAAAGAGGAGAGTGTCTGCCTGAGGCATACAGAGTCTCCTTGCAGGGTGATGAAAATGTTTCAGAACCAGGCACAGGTGATGGTTACACAATATGGATGGTGTACTGAATGCCATTGAACTGTACATTTTAAAAGGTCAGTGTTATATGAATTTTACTTCAGTTAAAGAAAGAAAAATGAATGAATGAATAGAGGCAGTAAGGGAGCCCAGGGAACAAGGCTGAGAGAAGACAGAAGAGAAAACAGGAACTAGAGGTGGGCCAGAGACTGAGTTAACACGACTTGCTCTCTGAGTCCACAGCACTCAGCCTTCTCTCGGAGCCAGTCCTTGACAGGGTACCTGGCAAGGCACATCTGTGGGCATAGCTGGGGCTCTTCTTGGTTCTCAAGGACCTAACAAATGCCAACCTTTTCTCCAGGCCTCAAGAAAAGGTATTGGAATACAAGTGAGGGAAAAGGACACAAAAAAGCTTTTATCAATACTTTATAGATACATATGTAAACACTCACTGGAAAAGACCCTGATGCTGGGAAAGATTGAAGGCAGGAGGAGAAGGGGACGACAGAGGATGAGATGGTTGGATGGCATCACCAACTCGATGGACGTGAGTTTGGGCAAGCTCTGGGAGTTGGTGATGGACAGGGAAGCTTGGCGTGCTGCAGTCCATGGGGTCACAAAGAGTCAGACACGACTGAGAGACTGAACTGAACTGAACTGATGCAAACACAAAATATACACTACCAGCAAAGTATGTACGAATGTATACATATTTTTATGATATAAACCATTCATGGGGACTTCCCTGGTGGTCCAGTGGTTAAGATTCTATCCTGCAATGCAGGGGATGCTGGTTCGATCCCTGATGAGGGAATAAGATCCCACAAGCTGCGGAGCAACTAACCCTGCATGCCACAGCTCGAGAGTCTGTGAGCTGCCACAAAGATCCTGAGTGTACCAACTAAGACCTGATGCAATCTAATCAACTAATTAATTAAAATAAATTATTCAAGAGCATTGATATTCTTGTCATTCTTAGTAACCATGAGTCCCCTGCTTCCATCATTTCCTTGGGACACAACTTTAAGAAAAAATTGCTACCCGAAGGCAAGACTTAACCCTGAATGCTCCAACACAGTCAGGACCACCATTAGCCTGAGATCAAAGGGTGGGTCTCAGCCTCTGCTGCTACTCATGGGATCTCGGAGGCAAGGAAAGCCACATTCCTCGGGAAACTGTCCCAAGTTAAACTAATTTTACCTGAATGTGGGCCTCCCTGCCTTAAGCCACCATCCTTCCAATCCTTCAGGGCTGCTGCAGAATGAGGAGGAGGGAGAAGAGACTTCGGAGGACTCACCTTCTGACCCCTAAATTCAGGATCAGGCTTGGGTAAGCACCTAGCCAGCATATTAAAAAGCAGAGACATCACTTTGCCAACAGAAGTCCATATAGTCAAAGCTATGATTTTTCTAATAGGCATATATGGATGTGAGAGTTGGACCATAAAGATGGCTGAAAGCCAAATAATTGATGCTTTTAAACTATGGTGCTGGAGAAGACCCTTAAGAGTCCTTTGGACTGCAAAGAGATCAAATCAGTCAATCCTAAAGGAAATCAAACCTGAATATTCATTGGAAGGACTGATGCTGAAGCTGAAGCTCCAATACTTTGGCCACCTGATGCAAAGAGCTGACTCATTAGAAAACACCCTGATGCTGGGAAAGACTGAAGGCAAAAGGAGAAGTGGGTGGCAGAGGATGAGATGCTTGGATGGCATCACCAACACAACGGACATGAGTTTGAGCAAACTCTGGGAGATAGTGAAGGACAGGGAAGCCTGGCATGCTGCAGTCCATGGGGTCACAGAGTCAGACATGGCTGTGACTGAACAACAGCACCAACAACACGCAGAGTTCAGTTTAATGTAAAGTCCTGGCTGTTTGAGATGCCAGAGCCTGCCTGCAATGTGGACTCTCTGCGGGTGCATTTTGGAGAATGGGCATTAAGACCCTTTTCTAAAGTTGACCTATACCCATGAAGATAAGAATTGCATTAAGAAGACTTTAGGCTAAGTGACCGATGAGAAGCACTGTCAACCTTTCCAGCAAGAACTCCATGGCCACTGGGCCATCAGTCCTTGGAGATGTAGAAAACCCATCACCTACCTCGATGGCTGCTGTTACTTTTATTAATTTTTTAAAACCACCTCTAAATCTTGATGATTTATGTTTAAATGAGATAGAAAACGTACCTGAAGTGATGTTAAAGTTCATAGATAAAGGCAGGAACTACTGAGGAAATTGGTTGAGATACTGACAGTTTTTAAACTCTTGATAAATACAGTGGTGAATTTTGAAAGTGTTCCCTCTAGGATCAAGACAACATTCATTGTATTTCAACACTGAAGGTCTTAGTCACCACAGCAAGGCAAGAAAAATAAATAAAAGGCATAATGACAGGAAAGGAATGAATAAAACTGCATTTATTCTTAACTGAAAGATTATATACTTAGAAAACCTAAAGTAATTGACAAACTATTAGAATTGATGAATTAATGTAGCAGAATCTCAAGATACAGGGTCAATATACAAAAGCCAACTGTATTTTCTATATACTACCAATAAACAGTTGAAAATGAAATTTAAAATACAAAGTTTATGAGAGTATCATAAAGCATTAAATACATTGGAATACATTTAGTGAAAGATGGGCATGAGCTTGACATTGAAAACCACAAACCACGGTTGAGAGAAATTAAAGAAAACCGACAGGGAAATCCCTGGCAGCCAAATGGTTAGGACTTGGCCCTTTCACCGCCAGAACCCAAGTTCAATCCCTGGTCAGGGAACTAAGACTGCAAGTCACGAGGTGCAGCCAAAACAAGAAAAAAAAGAAAGAAAAAAGGGAAAGGAAGAAAAGTGTCATGAGGAAAAGTATCATTAAGGAAAGAGAAAGCCTACATAAGTAGAGAAATACTCCATTTTTGTGAGTTGGAAGGCTCAATATTACTAAGATGTCCATTCTCTCCCAATTTTATTCCATTCACCATCCCAGCAGACATTTTCCAGAACTTAATGAGCTGATTCTAAAAATTTTTGGAAAGCTAAAGGACCACAGATAGCTAGGACTATCATAAAGGAAAAGAAAAAAGTTGGAAGACTTATACTATAAGATTTCAAAACTTACAATAAAGAGGCAGCAATTAAGACAGCGTTATATGGGTATCAAATTTGGATAGTCCGTGGACTTCCCTGGTCATCCAGTGGTCAAGACTTGGGCTTCCACTGAAGGGGGTGTGGCTCAATCTCTGGTCAGGAACTAAGATCCCACAGGCCACATGACACGAAAGGCCAGAAAAAAAATTTTTTTTGGATAGTCCAATAGGAAATCTAGAATAAATATACACACACACACAAATGGTTTTCAATAAGGATTCTAATGCAATTCAATGGGGAAAGGAAAATATGAAAATATTTTAAAACAGAGTTAGAACATACAGATATTTGTATGGAAAAAATTAACCTTAATAAGGCTGAAAGTGAGCAGGAAATGTGTAAAACATGACTGACAAAGGACTCATACCCAGAATATAAAAAGAACTCCTACAAGTCAATGAGAAGACAATTCAATTTAAAAATGACCTAAGATTTAAATACTTCATGAAAGATACAGGAATAACCAACAGGTAATGGCAAAGTCCTCAGCCTCGCTGGTCATTTTAGAAATGCAAAGTAAAACCACAATGAGATACCACTTCATACCCACTTGAATTACTAAAATTAAAAGACTGATATTGCCAAATGTTGCAAGGATGTGGACCAACTGTATTGTTTATAACTTGGTGGTGAGAGTATAAAATGATACAGATACTACAGAGTTTAGCAATTTCTTACAAAAACTAAACATATGCCTACCCTATGATCCAGCAATTCTATTCCTATATACCCAAGAGAAATAAAATTATGTGTCTACACAAAGTCTTATACAAGGAAGTTTATAGTAGTTTTATTTATAAAAGCCCAAAATGGAAAGAACTAAAATTCCCATCAAGAGAAGAGTTGATAAACAAATTGTGGTTTAGCCAAAATTAGAAATGCTACTCATCAACTGAAAAAAAAAAACAAAAACTGATGCATGCAACAACATGGACAAATCTCAAAACATTTCTAGTGAGAATACCAGACACGAGAGTCCTTTACCGTATGACTCCATTCATATCCCAAAAAACCCATCATAAGTTGAAAACATCATAAATCAGAAATGCATTTAATAAAAAAAAAAAAGAAATGCATTTAATATACCTAACTTAACAAATATCACAGCTTAGCCAAGTACATAACACTTATATCAGCCAACAGTTGGGCAAAACCATCTGACACAAAGCCTATTTCATAACAAGTGCTGAATATCTCATGTAATTTATTGGTTACTGTACTGAAAGTGAAAAACACATGGCTGTCTGGGTCCGGAATCGTTTGAGTGTATCAGTGGTTCACCCTGTGATAGCGGGACTGCTGCTGCCAGCATCGCAAGAGTGTAGTGGACCACATATCGCTACCGCTGGAAAAGATCAAAATTCAAAATGCAGAGTACAATCTACTGAATGCCTATTGCGTTTGCACCCATCACGAAGTCAAAAAATTGTCAAACCATCGTAAGCTGGGCAATGTCCAAACGAAGTTCAAGAACAGACAAAATGGATCTACTGGAGAAATTAGAACAGTGGTAGCCTGGACTGAGTGACTTCACTTTCACTTCCATGCATTGGAGAAGGCAATGGCAACCCACTCCAATGTTCTTGCCTGGAGAATCCCAGGGACGGGCGAGCCTGGTGGGCTGCCGTCTATGGGGTTGCACAGAGTCGGACACGACTGAAGAAACTTAGCAGCAGCAGCAGCCTGGGAAGAATTGATTGAAAAGAGGTTTTATTCACTGCTCTAAAACTCCTCTGGGGACTTCCCTGGTGGTCTAGTGGTTAAGAATTCCCCACCAATACAGGGAACACAGGTTCGATCCCTGGTCCACGAAGATTCCACATGCCAGAGAGCAACTGAGACTGTCCTACAACTACTGAAGCTTGTGTGCCTAGAGCCCATGCCTCACAAAAAGAGAAACCAGAGCACCCCAGCTAGAGAGTAGCTCCCACTCTCTGCAACTAGAGAAAAGCCTGTGCAGGAGCAAAGACCCAGCACAGCCAAAAATAAATAAGTAAACTTTTTTTTTAAAAGAGGCAACCAAAGGATAGGTTAAAAAAAAGAAAAAAAGGCTCCTCTCACTCTACTTACTCATACCTCCCTTTGACTAATTCCAGACAATCAGTGATATTTTCAGTCTCCACAATTTCACCTTTTCCAGAATATCAAACATTTGGAATCATTCAGCACATGACCTTTTCAGACTGGCTGCTTTCACTTAATAATTCACATTTAAGGTTCCTCCATGTCATTCCATAGTTTGACAGCTCATTTCTTCCTAGTTCACTGCCTGGATGTACCAGTTTAAACCATTCACCTACTGAAGGACATCTTGCTTGCTTCCACGTTTTGGTAATTATGACTAAAGCTGCTATAAACATCTGTGACGAGGTTTTGGTGTGGACACAGTCCTTTGGGTAAAAATCAAGGAGTATGATTGTTGGAGCAGATGGTAAAAATATATTTTGTTTTATAAGAAACAAACAAACAGTCTTCCAAAGTGCTGTACCATGGTGCCTTCCCCCCAGCGATGACTGAGAGTTTCTGCTCCACAGAATCACCAGCATTTGTCTTCTCAGTGTTCTTTGGCTACTCTTACAGGTGTGTAGTGATACTTCACTGTCATTTTAAAATCCAATTCCCGAATAAAAGATGTTGAACATATTTTTCATTTGCTTACTTGTCATCTGGATATCTTCTTTGATGAGTAACTGTCTGGGTCTTTTGCCCATTTTTTAAAAAATTGAGCTATTCTTCTTCTTATTGTTGATTTTAAGAGGTTTTTTTTTTTTTTTTGTATATTTTGGATAACTGTACACTATCAGATATGTCTTTTGCAAAGGTTTCTCCTAGTCTGCGGCTTGTGTTCCCATTCTATTGACATTGATTTTTGCAGAATAGACGATTTTGATTGCAATGAACTCTGAAAAGTGAAAGTGAAAGTCACTCAGTCGTGTCCAACCCTCTGTGACCCTATGGACTATACAGTCCACAGAATTCTCCAGGCCAGAATACTGGAGTGGGTAGCCATTCCCTTCTCCAGGGTATCTTCCCAACCCAGGGATGGAACCCAGCTCTCCCACATTTCGGGTGGATTCTTTACCAGCTGAGCCACCAGGGAAGCCCTAGAATACTGGAGTGGGCGGCCATTCCGTTCTCCAGCAGATCTTCCCAACCCAGGAATCGAACCAGGGACTCCTGCATTGCAGGCAGATGCTTTACCAGCTGAGGAAGTCTAGTTTATTAATTATTTCTTCCAGGGATTGTGCCTTTGGGGTCACACTGAAAATCACTGTTATATCCAAGGTGAGATTCATCGAGCTTCTTGTTATTAAGTACAATATCAGCTGCATGTATTTTGTCGATGTTCTTTATCAGGCTCACAAAGTTCATCTCTACTGCTGAGACTTTTTATCATGAATAGATGTTGGATTTTGTCAAATGCTTTTTCTGTGTGTATTCATACGATCATGTGATTTTTCTTCTTTAGCCTGTTGATGTGGTGGATAACATTGATTTTTTAAAATTTTATTTGGCTATGTTGATTCTTAATTGCAGCACACAGGATCTTTGCTGGGTCATGTGGGATCTTTCGTTGTGGCTCACGGCCTCAGCTGTTGCGGCTATTTGCAGCTTGCGGGTTCAGCAGCCCCATAATATGTGGGATCTTAGTTTCCCGATCAGGGATTGAACTTGTGTCTCCTGCATTGCAAGTTGGATTCTTAACCCCTGGACCACCAGGGGAATCTCCCATTAATGGGTTTTTGAATACGCAACCAGCTTTGCATATCTAGGATAAATTCCACTTGACTGAAGTGAAGTTGCTCAGTTGTGTCCAACTCTTTGCGACCCCATGGACTGTAACCTACCGGGCTCCTCCATCCATGGGATTTTCCAGGCACGAATACTGGAGTGGGTTGCCATTTCCTTCTCCAGAGGATGTTCCTGACCCAGGGATCAAACCCAGGTCTCCCACAGGGTAGGCAGACACTTTATTGTCTGAGCTACACTTGAACAGGTGTATAATTATTTTCATACATTGTAGATTTGTTTGCTAATATTTCGTTAAAGATTTTTGCACTTGATCATGAGAGATAATGGTCTGCAGTTTCCTTTTCTTATAATCTGCCCCTCTGCCCCATTTTAGTAGTAGGGAAATGCTGGCCTCATAGAATGAATTTCAAGTAAAGTTGACCCTTGAACAATACTAGCTTGAGCTGTGTGGGTCCACTTATACATGGATATTTTTCAGTAGTAAATACTACAGTACCACATGATCTCTGATTGGTTGCATCCATGGATACACAGGAACCACAGACACAAGGGCCAACTGTAAATTATACACCAATTAACCCCTGCATTGTTCAAGGGTCAATTGTGTTCCCTCCACTTCTATCTTCTGAAAGAGACTGTTGACAGAATTGGTATACTTTCTTCATTTAATGTCTAGTTAGAATTCACCAGTAAGCCCATCTGAGTATTGTGCTTTCTGTTTTGGAAGGTTATTAATTATTGACTGAATTCCTTTAATAGATATATACCTATTCAGATTGTCTGTTTCTTCCTAGTTTTAGCAGACTGGATCTCTCAAGGGATTGGTCTAGTTCCCCCATGTTATCAAGTTCGTAAGCAGAGAGTTGTTCAAAATATTCCTTTATTATCCTCTTAATGTCCCATGGAATCTATAGTAATGCCCCCTCTTTCACTTCTGATACTAGTAATTTGTGCCTTCTCTCTGTTTTTCTTAGTGATTTTGCTAGAGGCTTGTCAACTTTATTGACCTTTCAAAAAAACCCAGCAGCTTTTGTTTCTGTTGATTTTCTCTACTGATTTCCTATTTTCAATTTTACTTAAAATTCTGATGTAATTTTAAAAATTTCTTTTCTTGCTTACTTTGGATTTAGTTTGCTCTTCTTTTCTAGTAGCATCTGGTCCCATCACTTCATGGGAAATAGATGGGGAAATAGTGGAAACAGTGTCAGACTTTATTTTTGGGGGCTCCAAAATCACTGCAGATGGTGATTGCAGCCATGAAATTAAAAGATGCTTACTCCTTGGAAGGAAAGTTATGACCAACCTAGATAGCATATTGAAAAGCAAAGACATTACTTTGCCAACAAAGGTCCGTCTAGTCAGGGCTATGGTTTTTCCTGTGTTCATGTATGGATGTGAGAGTTGGACGGTGAAGAAAGCTGAGCGCCGAAGAATTGATGCTTTTGAACTGTGGTGTTGGAGAAGACTCTTGAGAGTCCCTTGGACTGCAAGGAGATCCAGTCAGTCCATCCTAAAGGAGATTGGTCTTCTTTGGAGAGTGTTCATTGGAGAGACTGATGCTGAAGCTGAATCTCCAATACTTTGGCCACCTGATGGGAAGAGCTGACTCATTGGAAAAGACCCTGATGCAGGGAGGGATTGGAGGCAGGAGGAGAAGGGGACGACAGAGGATGAGATGGCTGGATGGCATCACCGACTCAATGGACATGAGTTAGGGTGGACTCCGGTAGTTGGTGATGGACAGGGAGGCCTGGCGTGCTGCGATTCATGGGGTTGCAAAGAGTCAGACACAACTGAGCAACTGAACTGACTGACTGACTAAAGGTGGAAGCTTAGATTATTGATTTTAGATCTTTTTTCTTTTCTAATATGTATGTGTGTGTGTGCTCAGTTGTGTCTGACTTTTTAAGACCCCATGGACTGCAGCCCTCCAGGCTCCTCTTTCCCTTGGATTTCCTAGGCAAGAATACTGGAGTGGGTTGCCAGTTCCTTCTCCAGGGGATCTTCCCAATCCAGGATCAAACCCAAGTCTTATGCACTGGCAGGCAGATTCTTTACCACTGAGCCAACTGGGAAGCCCTTTTTAATATATACATTTCCACAATGCTATAAAATCTCTAAGCACTGCTTTCAATGTATCCCACAAATTATAATAAGCTCTATTTTCACTTTCATTAGTGCAAAATACTTTTGAAATTTCTTCTTTGACTCTTTAGAAGTATGTTGTTTAAAGTATTAAATATTTTAAAGTATTATTTAAAATATTATTTTAAAATATTTTAAAGTATTAAAGTATTTGAGGCTTTCCAGCAATATTTTTGTTATTAATTTCTAGTTTAATTCTGCTGCTGCTGCTGCTACTGCTAAGTCACTTCAGTCATATCCGACTCTGTGCGACCCCACAGACAGCAGCCCACCAGGCTCCCCCATCCCTGGGATTCTCCAGGCAAGAACACTGGAGTGGGTTGCCATTTCCTTCTTCAATGCATGAAAGTGAAAAGTCAAAGTGAAGTCGCTCAGTCATGTCCGACTCTTCTCGACCCCATGGACTGCAGCCCACCAGGCTCCTCCGTCCATGGGATTTTCTAGGCAAGAGTACTGGAGTGGGGTGCCATCGCCTTTTGTGATCCAAAAGCAGACACTGTATGGTTTCTATTTTTTTTTTTTGACAGGAAATAGCATTTATTGGCGGAGAAGGCAATGGCACCCCGCTCCAGTACTCTCACCTGGAAAATCCCATGGATGGAGGAGCCTGGTGGGCTACAGTCCATGGGGTCGCTAAGAGTCAGACACTACTGAGCGACTTCACTTTCACTTTTCACTTTCATGCATTGGAGAAGGAAATGGCAACCCACTCCAGTGTTCTTGCCTGGAGAATCTCAGGGACGGGGGAGCCTGGTGGGCTGCCATCTATGGGGTCGCACAGAGTCAAACATGACTGAAGTGACTTAGCAGCAGCAGCAGCAGGAGCATTTATTGGTGAGCATGATTAAGGAGGGGACAGCACGGATGCTCATGAGTGCAGGGCCCACCATTTGTCCAGGGGACCACGATTAGGGATGTATTTGACCCCACAGCCATCTGGGATGAGTCGCTTTTCTGCCACCATGTTCTCAAATTCATCCGCATTGAACTTGGTAAATCCCCACTTCTTAGAGATGTGGATCTTCTGGTGGCCAGGGAACTTGAACTTGGCCCGGCGGAGGGCTTCAATCACATGTTCCTTGTTCTGCAGCTTGGTGCGGATGGACATTATGACCTGGCCAATGTGGACCCTGGCCACTGTGCCCTGGGGCTTTCCAAAGGCACCGCGCATACCTGTCTGGAGTCTAGATTGGGAAACAGCAGGCCAGTCATGAATGCCCACTAGGAAGAGTTGTCTCCAAGGTCCCTTAGGGCAACTTGTACAGGCAACAGGTTGCGTACACTACCAAGAAGGCTGCTATTTGCAGCCACTGCACACTGGGCCCCCGTGGGGAAAAGAACACAGTCAGGGTTTCTATTCTTTTAAATTTGTTAAAGTGTGCTTTATGACCCAGAAAGTGATTTTGCTAAATGTTCGCTGTAAGGTCAAGGAGAATGTGTAATATGCTCTTGTTAACATTGAGGATTGTTATGTCTTCCTGTTGTATTAATATATAATCCCCCTCTTTATCCCTGATAACTTTGTTTGCTCTGAAATTTCTTCTCTGAAGTTAATACAGCTACTCCTGCTTCCTTTTGAGTATGTTAGCATAGTACATCTTTCTCCATTCTTTTACTTTTAATCTATATATCTTTATATTCAAAGTTGGTTTCCTGTAGTTCGGTCTTGTTTTTGAATCCATGTGACAATCTCCATTTTTTAACTGGTGTATTTAGACCACTGATGTTTAAAACATACATAAGCATTCACAGTCAAATACATTGTTGCTATTATTATTTGGAACAACTTATCTGTGAAGCATAAAAGGTTTTATTTTACTTTACTTTTATGTATTCATTCTCCAATGCTCTTCCTTTATATAGATTTGAGTTTCTCACCTATATAGTTTTCCTTCTGTCCGAAGAACTTTTTAACATTTCTTGCAAGGTAGGTATACTGGCAATAAATTCCTTCAATTTCTGTTTGAGAAAGTATTTCTCTTTCACTCGTGAAGGATAATTTCACAGGGTACAGAATTCTAAGTTGGTGCTTTGTTTTTGTTTTTTCCCTTTAACACTTCAGACACTTCACTGAACTCTCTTCTTGCTTGCTTGCATGGTTTCTGAGATGTCAGACGCAATTCTTAACCTCTGCTCCTTTATAAGTGAGGCGTCCCCCGCTCCCATCTTCTTTCAGAATGTTTCTCTCTATCTTTGACTTTCTGAAGTTTGAATATGATGTGGGGAGGGGATTTATTCTGCTCGGTGTTCTCTGAGCTTCCTGGATCTGTACTTTGATGTCTGACATTAATTGGGGAAAATTCTCAGTCATTATGGCTTCAAACATTTCTTCTGTCCCTTTCTATCTTCTCCTCTGGTATTCCATTATACCCATCATACTTTTGTACTTGTCCCATAATTCTTGGATAGTCCGTCCTGTTCTGTTTTGGGAATTTTTTCCTCAGTCTTTTTTCTCTTTATTTTTCAGTTTTGGAAGTTTCTAGCATCATATCCTCAAGCTCAAAGCTCTTTCCTTGGCATGTCCAGTCTACTAATGAGCCCATCAAAGGTATCCTTCATCTCTGTTACAGTGGCTTTGATCTCCAACATTTCTTTTTTCATTCTCTCTTAGAATTTCCGTCTTTCTCTTTACATCATCTGGTTTTGCACATTGTCTACTTTTCCCATTAAAGCTCTTAACATATTAATTGTAGGCATAATCTGATAATTCCAACATTTCCACCATATCTGATTCTGGTTCTGATGCTTAGTCTCCTCAAACTGTGTTTTTACCTTTCAGAATGCCTTGTAAACATTTACTGAAAGGTAGACAAGATATACTAGGTAGACAGGATACGCTGCAGTCAACAGACCTTTAGTGATGTGAGAGTAAGGTTTGGGGTAGAGAAGGGTTGCATAATCCTGCTATCAGGTCTCAACTTTTTGGTGAGCTGGTGGACCATACCCTTCACTGGTGCTTCTCGGTTCTCACTCCCCACCCGTAGGTGGGATAGCATAGCTAGAGTGGCCTGGAGTTGGCACTTCCCTTTCCCCAGGTAGGCCAGGCCCTGGGAAGACAGCTTCTTCTCAGAGCAGACCTTGTTGAGAAGAACAGAAGTCTCTGGCACATTTCAAAGTGGTCCTTTCCCTTCCTCCTGCTGGAAGCATTTTCCTCCAGGATTCACTGTAGGGGCTTCCCTGATAGCTCAGTTGGTAAAGAATCCGCCTGCAATGCAGGAGACCCCAGTTCGATTCCTGGGTGGGAAAGATCTGCTAGAGAAGGGATAGGCTACCCATTCCAGTATTCTTGGGCTTCCCCTGTGGTTCAACTGGTAAAGAATCCACCTGCAATGTGGGACACCTGGGCTGGGAAGATTCCCTGGAGAAGGGAAAGGCTACCCACTCCAGTATTCTAGCCTGGAGAATTTCAAGGACTGTATAAGACATGGGGTCGCAAAGAATCGGACAAGACTAAGCGACTTTCACTTTCACTATTCACTGCAGATGAGTGAGGACCTGGTGGAGCTCCAGGAAGTAAAAAACTCCCAGAAGCGTAAGTTCCACCTCCAGCGACTGGGCACCCCTGAAGTTTAGGATGTGTTTTTGCTTTCTCTTACCAAGTTTCAATTGTCATAATTAAGTGTACTATATGTTGATTTGCGGAGAAGGCAATGGCAACCCACTCCAGTATTCTTGCCTGGAAAATCCCATGGATGGAGGAGCCTGGTAGGCTGCAGTCCAGGGGGTCTCGAAGAGTCGGACACGACTGGGCGACTTCACTTTCACTTTTCACTTTCATGCATTCGAGGAAGAAATGGCAACCCACTCCAGTGTTCTTGCCTGGAGAATCCCAGGGACAGTGGGGCCTGGTGGGCTCCCGTCTGTGGGGTCGCACAGAGTTGGACACGACTGAAGAGACTTAGCAGCAGCGTATGTTGATTTGATACATTTATATGTTGCAACGTGATTATTACCGTGGCGTTCACTAACAGCTGTATCATGTCACATAATTATCATTCCTTTTTTTTTTTTTGTGGCGGGAACAATTATGATCTAGTCTCTTAGCAACTCTGAAGTTTATGACTCGGTATTATTGACCGTAATCACTATGTGATGCATTACCTCTCCCACCTGAAGTTTTCAGCTCTCAGACTTGTCCACACTGAGCCTCCAGCAATTTGTCGATTACAGGTTAGGTTTCCCTACACTGGTGCTGGCTCCCGTGGAGGTTTCTGCTCCGCTATGTTTTGTTTTTAAATTAACTATATTTATGTATAATTTATATATAATAAAATGTACCCATTGTAAGTAAACAGTTGCATAAGTGCTGACAAACGTACATACGCCTGTGTAACTTTCACCCCTTTGCCTGGATTATTCAGCTTCCTGCATCGTTTAGTATGCAGCTAGGCCTGAGAACCACACTCTGTTACTCTCTGTCATCCGTTGCCAACTGAGGGCTCGGGACTACCACTTCTGAGGTTATTCACTTATTTCTGGAGCTTAGTTTCTTCATATCCTCTGTTCTTGGATGGAACATCTGTGAGCACAACCCCACCACAAGAGTACCAATTTGCTGATCCCTAATGTTAAAGAATCAGGCTAAAAGTGAACACAGAAAATTTACTTACATGGTCAATTCATCAACCCTGGCACTTCCCCGGTGGTCCAGTGGCTAAGACTCTGCATTCTCAATGCAGGCGGGGCCCGGGTTCGATCTTTGGTCAGGAAACTAGATCCCACACGCTTGAACTAAAAAATCCTGCCTGGCTCAATGATGATCAAAGATTCCGCATGCTACATCTAAGACCCAGTGAAGCCGAATAAATAAATATTGAAAAAGAGACAGAAAAAAAAAAAAAAAACTCAACAGGGACTTCCCTGGTAGTCCAGTGGTTAAGACTCCACACTTCAAATGCAGGGAGCACAGGTTTAATCCCTGGTTAGGGAACTAAGATCCCACATACCATGTGGTGTAGTCAAAAAAAAAAAAAAACAGTTCATCAGTCCTTCACATGTGTATTAAGCTTGTACCAATTTCCTACAGCTGACTCCTGCCTCCCCACCACTCGACTTTAGCTGCCTTTGGATTGTAAGAACTTCTTTCCTTTTCCTGCTCACCTTCCCTGGGGAATGCAGTCACCTCCTCTCCCATCAGGGCGCAATGAACAGCCTGGGCTGACCCTCTGTCTTCATCTTCCCTCATCTCCCTTAATCTAAGTTCTCTGTCTCAGGTAAGTCCCATTTCAAATCCCACCTCCACCATGAAGCCTTCCTCCCCCAGCTAGAATTACTGGTACCAGATACTTGAGCGCATAATCACGTTCCAGATGCCCTTGGCCCTCACCTTGCTCTAGTTGTTTTAAACAATCAAATTCAATTAAACAAACATGGAATCAGTTGAGGGCTTTCTTCGGACAAGGCGTAATGCTGGGTTGTGGGCAATAACGGAATGGTGACTAAGACACAAAATACACAGGGTCCCTGCCCTCAGCTGACAGACTGTAAACACGAGTAATAAGCTTTGCCCAAGGTGAGGGGTTTCTGGGTGCTGGGGAGAACAAGTCAAGGGCATGCGCTATTTCCGATGTATACGTCTGTCTGTGCAAAAACATAGGTCCTGGGACACCAACAGGGCGGGGTTCACGTTTCTCTGTGCCTCCTGAAGCTCTCACACACTGCATCATCAAAAGTTCACTGGCTGGACCTGAACTCACAGAACAGGTAGTGCTGCACAAGTACAAGGTCATTACAGGAGGCAACCTAGCACCCTCAGTCACCAAGTTTTTATTTTTTTTCATTTTCTCTTTTCTTTCCTGCTCATGGACTCCTTCCTTCCCTGTCCTTGTCCCATTTCCAGTCCTCCCTGGCCTAATCCTGGACCAGTCTGGGACCCAGGGGTAGCCTGGTCATTGCTCAGCTGTGTTCTCCCTTCCTTCATCACCGCCCCTTATTTCTTAGCTCTTTGCATTGGGAGAGGAAGTGCAGACCTTAAGTGGTCTACCTTGGCTGCTCTTTAGACTCACCTGGAAAGCTGATGCTCAGGCCCCACCCCTTCCCAAGCTGATTGACTTGAGGTGAGGTCAAGACCTCACGTCAGTGTTCAGGCTCCCAGGTGATTCAAATGTGCAGCCAGATTGAGAATCACTGGGATAGACTAAGGACTTCGAAAGCTCCACCTTCTCAGCTGAGGGTGACGGTTTCTCCCCACAGATAACCATGGAAATTGGCGTAGGCCAAAAAGACAGCAGCACTAGCTTAGTGGGTGGGCTAATGACAGAGCTTCAAATCCCCAGCAACTCAGCTCCAGAATGGATGTCACAGCAAAATTGAAGCCACTCCCTCTAGAGAAGGCAGGGAGAAGAGAGATTTAACAGAGGAATGATGAGGAGGAGGCAGAAAAAAAGTGAAAGTGTAATCGCTTAGTCCTGTCTGACTCTTTGGAACCCTATAAACTGTATCCTGCCAGGCTCCTCTGTCCATAGGATTCTCCAGGCAAGAATACTGGAGTGGATTGCCATGCCCTTTTCCAGGGGATCTTCCTGACCCAGGGATCAAACCCACGTCTCCCTCACTGCAGGCAGATTCTTTACCGTCTGAGCTGCCAAGCAGACTGCTTGGTAAAATAGGAATCATGTGTTGCTCTGGGTGGGGGAAGGGGCAGGGAGAGGGGAGCCGGAAGATCAGAGGAGGTACCGCTAGAGAAGCAGCTGGCACAGCTTTAGTTTTCAATAAATGTCAGCTTTACCCTGATACAGTGCTTTTATAGTCAAATTATTTGCACAAGAAGGAGCACCCAGTAAAATGAGTTCCATATCCTACACTGGGAGCACGAGCTTAGAGAGAATGAGATTATCCATCTTTCCAACCTCCACCCAACCCCACAGGCCAACTGACTAAGAAATCAACCCAAGGAATGGCTAGGATATCTGCACTCAAACTTGACTGCGAAGAGGATTGGCCATGAAGCCCTGAACAAGGTAAGTAACCTCTGTGAACTTCAGTTTTCTCACCCATAAAGTGGAATCTGTATAAAGGCTCCCATCCCCTACACAGCAATTGTGAACACTGAATGAGCTTGGTGCAACATACACACAGTGGGCTCTTATTACAACAGCTCCGCACAAGCACTCCTCACCTGCTAGGTGATAACATTTACCTGTCTCTCTCCTCCTTACCTAACTCTCTAAACATTTATCTAAACTCCCTGTATTGTTTCAATTTTTTGTAAGAATCATATCATACATATAAAGGGATAGAGATCAGGGGCTTCCCTGATAGCTCAGTTGGTAAAGAATCCACCTGTAACGCAGGAGACCTCTTTCTGTTGGATTCCTGGCTCGGGAAGATCTGCTGGAGAAGGGAAACGCTACCCACTCCAGTATTCAGGCCTGGAGTATTCAATGGAGTGTGTAGTTCATAGGGTCACAAAGAGTTGGACAGGACTGAGCAACTTTCACTTTCAGAAATGGTTTAGAGTTAACACCTGTGTGTCCATCATTCTACCAAGGAAATAGACATAATCAATTCCTGTGAAGCCCTTTGTGCCTCTGTTCATCTCCCCCCACAAAATAACCACCTTCCTGCAGGTTTCCTTGATTTTTACTTTGAAGGTCAAAATCTTTAAGTTTTGCCAACATGATGGTGGAAAAAACAGTATCTTTTTGTTGCTGTTGTTTTTCCCTTGATTTTCTTTAAAGCAAAATAGATTGTGTCCCAGCAACTATTTTTCATCTTTGTATTTCCAGAATGTTGAACCTTACAGTATTCTATAAATATTGGATAAATGAAGGAATGTCCTAGTAGAACTAGAACCAAAACTGGCTTTTTAAATTCTCATCTGGGTACTTTCCTGGTGGTCCAGTGGTTAAGACAATGGGCTCCCACTACAAGGGGCCTGGGTTTGATCCCTAGTTGGGGAACTAAGATCCTGCATGCCACGCAGCATGGCCAAAAGTAAGTAAACAAATTTTCGTCTGTTTAACCTTGGGCAAGCTTCTCTAGTCCACAGTTTCCTTGCTCCTTGGCCTCCCTTCCAGCCTAAGTCATCGGTGAACCCAGCAGCTGTCTCCCACGGCTGGACTAAACAAGCTGGAGATGACCTCACAGCTTCCAACCCCTGTGTCCTGGCCGCTAGTGGACTTTGCGTGGGTTACACAGGTGCCTGCCTAGTGTCAACCCCTTGGGTTCCTGGGGCAGTGGGAGCTCAGCCACAAATATGCTTCTCTCTTTATCCCACATGTGATGCAAACACATTTTCCCATCATTTTTGATGTGAGCCCATAGGAAAAGAAAAACGGAGAATGAAATGGCAACGCAATCCAATATTCTTGCCGGGAGAATTCCATGGACAGAGAAGCCTGGTGGGCTACAGCCCGTGGGGTCACAAAGAGTCAGACACAACTGAGTGACTAACACTTTCATAGGAAAAAGATTGAGACGCACAGTAGTAGACTATTAGATTGGTGGAGAGAGGGAGGCTAGATTTAGCCCAAGATCAGGACAGTTTGGGGGTTCTTTCTCTTCTCCACGTTGCCCCATATGCCCCACTCAGAGGCCCACTGGCCCACAATACAGGTGCCCGTCAGTAGGTTCCGGGGTACAGAGCAACCTAGAAAGAGATGGAGGACTGAATGATCCTCCATTTCTTCGCAAAAAAAAAAAGTATTCAGCTGTGCTGAATCTTATTTGAAGCACGAGGGATCTTTGATCTTCCTCCAGGCCTATGAGATCTTTAGTTGCAGCGTTTGGGATCTAGCTCCCTGACCAAGAATAGAACCCCAGCCCCCAACAGCGGAAGCACCGAGTCTCAGCCACTGGACCACCAGGGACGACCCAAGGACTGAGCTATCTAAAGGCAAGGAGGAGAAAGGAAGACTTGGAGAAGGCCATGGTTTCAGATCCTACCCCTGTGCAGAGGAACTCTTGTCCCTGCCCCAGTGGTCCCTGCTGCTGAGAGAGCAGACCTGGAGGGCCATGTCCAGGGCTCCCCGCGGGCCAGCAGCCGCAGCTGTTGGCAGGGAGTCTCCATGTCTAAAATTAGCCTCCTGCTCTCCACCCAGGCAGCTCTGAGCTCGCTCTGGCAGGCGGATCCTGCGGTGAGGTAATCATGGGGACAGCGAGGGGGGCGGAGCAACAGCCCAGGGCAGGGTCCTCATCCCCAGTGGGCACCCCCCACCCCCCACTGGGCTGAGCATCTGTGTGCAACCTCGCCTCTCCTCGTGGGCACCTCTGCATCCACCCTGACCTGCACTGGAGGCCCACGAGGAGAGGAACACATGCTTTCCTGATAAACGTGCCAGGGCCTCAACTGACCAGTACAGTCCTGTGGGGTTGGGGACACTGTTCCCATCACACAGAACCCTCAGGGATGGGATGTTCACTGTGTCTGCTGATCTGAGCCTGGACCCTGGGAGGGGGAGTCCAAGTACCCGCCCCCTTCTTGGGAAAGGGTACCTCTCAAGGCAGAGCCCAAGCCAGAGACCCCGAGACCCCCACCGCCAGGTCCCCGGCTTCTGATGGTCTGGTCAGGGAGCCTGTGGCTGGATTGGCCAAAACAAGCAGCAGATCCCGGGCAGCAGGCCTGCCTCCCCGGGCGGAGCACACAGAGGCACTTAGTGAGGGCTGGGCCAAGGCGGAGAATGGCAGAGTGAGGCTCTGAGGTGGGGCCCGGCCAGCAGTGCAGAGCAGGAAGCGGGCCACGAGAGAGATGCCCGCGGTCACCAGGGCCTGTGAAAGGCCCTCTGGGGCACGGAACCTCTCCAGCCAGGGGCTTCCAAGACCACCTCCTAAAGCATCATTGCCCAGGGCTCACTCAGCCTCACCCCTTCCCCATCACCCCTACCTGGGGAAGTGGAAGAGAATGCAGGAGGGGAGGCAGGGGACGGCCACTGTCTCCAGATTGGGAGCAGGACCCAGCACCCTCCCAGCCTTGCCTGCCTGGGAAGGCAGGATCACAGGGCTGGGAAGGGAGTAGAGATGGATCTGAGTCCAGGCCCCTTCCAGCTCCCCAGTCTTTCTCCAGCCACTTCCAGTGCGGAATCCCCAGTGCTGGTGCAAACACCGCATCCTTTGGGAACAATGTCAGAGCTAGAGGGCGTCTCGTGGACCAAAAAGCCGAGTCTGCCCTACTTGCAAAACAGGAAACTGAGGCCCAGGGTGGAACCGACTTGCTCAACATCACAGAGCCAGTTCACCTCAGAATTGAGGCTGGAACCCAGGTCCCCTGACTCCAGCCCAGAGTCCCACCCCCCAGGTCCTTGTCCAGCCCAGACACTCTGGTTCTATAACACGGCTTCTCCTTTCCTTCTTCCGCTAGGACACACCCAATCGATCATCCCACTCAGCAGTGACCTCCCGCTCCTTGGCCAAGCACGTGAGGCCTCCCTTCTGCACCTGACACCCCTGCTCACCTTCTCCTTAGCAGTATGATGCCCCCCCGCCTCAGTGGCAGCCCCTTTTCCTGAAGACCAGATTCCATGTCCTGCTCCCCTCCCCCTCAGCTCTGGCAGTTCAGGAAGCATCCATCAGCTGGTGGAGGGAACAGGTCTGGGCAGGAAAGGATGGTGACACCCTTAAGGCACAGCCAAAGGTCCCGAGCAGAAGCTGAGCTGCCCCTGGAGAAAGTCTGAACCATAGACTCCTGACCCATCCACACCTCTCACCTGTTCTGAGAGTCAGAACCCTTCACAGGCCTCGTGGGTCTCTGTGCCAGGCACCTCTTCCTCCCTTCTTCTCTAATAAAGGAGACGCCGTCTTCCCCGTTAACTACAGGGCCCAGCAAGCAAATGTCCTGCCACCTGGCCCCCACCCACAGGCTGCAGCCGAGGACACCTTCCCCGACAGGTGGGAAGGACCGATCTTCATTCAGGAGAAGGGGCAGCCTCTAGTCCTAAAGTTAGCCTGCAGCAGGAGCAGCTCCAAGCTCCCGGAGGAAGGTACCCGGTGAAACAAGGGCCATTGTTCTGCGGGGCGGGCACTGCATCCCCCATGTGACCCGTTCATCAGTGCCCTGCCAGTTCGGGAAAGTGCTCACCACTCTAGAACTTTCCAGACCTTCTCAGAGACATAAAGGAGAAGAAATGTATAAAAAAAAAAAAAACTCTTTCTGGGAGATTTTTTTTTTCTTGGTTTTAGAAGAAACAACTTCAGGGTTTTTTTTTTCTGCCTTTCAAGCTTTCCAATGTCTAAATATACCAAGCATAATCACTGAAGCAAACCAAGTTATGTACAATATATGTTTATCTTGTTAAACTAACAGAAAATGACTTTGGGTCTGTAAGGGGTGCCAGAAGAATCTTATGGTTGTTTCCCTAAAAATATGACACTATATTTTCATTTCCCAGAAATCAAACCCCCCACTAACTTTTATATCAACAAGCACTGTGGGCAGTGTGCCCATTTCTTTTCCTCAAATTGGTAAATATCAACTTCCAATTGAATAACGCTCTCTTCCATCAAAGTTGCCCCCAAACAGGTAGTATTTCCTAAGTATATAATGAAAGCTTCACTATTGTAAAATGTTCCCTTTGCAAATATCTCCCCAATTTTCACACATCAGAATAAATCAAGCTTGAGTATTATTTTTTCTATCTCCTCTCTGAACTCTTTCAAAGGTGTTTGACCCCACTTATTGCTACCTATCTGCAATGTTTTCTTCAATTTGTCATCCATTTCATCTTTTAACACCACAAAGAATTGCCAGTTCCATAATCCTAAAATTAGCATTATGAAAATATCAGCCCCCTCAGGTAGGATCTTTCTACAGAAAAGAAATAAGTAACATCTTTTTTAAAACTTGTTACATACTTTCCTACCAAAGACTTTCATGATTCAAGGGCTCCAGTTTCTTCTGATTTGGGCTTCCCTGATACCTCAGTAGTAAGGAATCCACCTGCAAATGCAGGAGACATGGGTTCAATCCCTGATCCGGGAAGACCCCACATGCTGCACAGCAGCTAAGGCCTTGTGCCACGATACCGAGTCTGTGCTCCAGAACCCAGGAGCTGCAACTACCGAAGCCCAATTGCCTTAGGCCTGTGCTTTGCAACAAGAGAAGCCACTGCAACAACAAACCCGGGCACTATAGCTAGAGAGTAGAGAGAAGCCCGCACAGCAATGAAGACCCAGCACAGCCAAACATAAACAACTGAATAAAATTTTAAAAATCAGCTTCATCTATGTATTCCTATTCCCGTCCCTCCTCAACTCAAGGAGGGGAGATAGGAAATCATAATTCCACTTGCTTCTTTTTGTTTTTAAAACTCTATGCTTCTTTAGCCGAATGGGCTCTGTTCTGAGAATGGGAGGGTGCAGGGGACAAAGGGACCTGCTGGATGAGGAATGTCACATCATGTCTTGACCGTCCTTTGCAATATGAGAATGCAACATCAACAGGAACGTCCTGGCAGCTGACTTTCAGGTAACAGTAGAGTATCGACATAGAGCGTCACTGGATAAAGTTCAGAAAAGCCACAGATCACCCACAACAGCCTCTGAGTTGGGCACATGACCACCCCCAGCAATAACTTTAAAGCAAGTTGACTAGCAAGAAAAGATAAACAGATCTGAGAACCAATTATATATATACATACACACTTAGTGCACATCGGGGGGAAAAAGGACCGCATGAACCCCAGATATTAAAAGGAAGTTTCTTGACTTCCCTGGTGGCCCAGTGGTTAAGAATCTGTCTGCCAATACAGTGGACACGGGTTCGACCCCGGGACTGGGAAGATCCCACGTATGGTGGAGCAACGAACCCCATGCACCACAACTAATGAGCCCACGACCGCCACAGCTAGAGAAAGCACATGTGAAGCAACGAAGACCCAACCCAGCCAAAAATAATAAGTAAATAAATAAATTAAAGTATTTTTAAAATAAAAGGAAGCTTTTAAGCAAACAAAAAGGATGGTGAGAGCACTGGGTGAGCACCTCGAGCTCTGGGCCCAGCACTGCTCCTTGGGCTGTAAACACTCTCAGTCTTAAATCCTTCACTGTAAAATCAGCTGTTCAGTTGCTCAGTCGTGTCCTACTCTTTGTAACTCCATGGACTGTAGCCATCTGGGCTCTTCTGTCTGTGGGATTTCCCAGCAAGAATACTGGTGTGGGTTATTATTTCCTTCTCCAAGGGATCTTCCCGACCCAGGGATCGAGCCCACGTCTCCTGCATTGGCAGGCAGGTTCCTTACCACTGAGCCACCTGGGAAGCCCTGGTAAAATCAGTAAGGCTGGGCAAACATTACACTAAGAAGCAACTCCAATCAGCTTGCAGTGACAGCCTGGCGAGCTGTGTTGAGAAAGATTCTGAGTCTGCATCTGGGCTCAGGAAAAGAATTTCATGTTCTACTGGAAATGTGTGCCACTGACCCCAAACATTTTCCATCTCAGAACTGAAAAATTTCTGAGGTCCATTCCTATCCTAGGACTCTTTATAATATGTGAGAGAATGCACCCAAAACCAATCAAAAGAGAGGCAAAGGGGCTTTACAAGCTGATCAAGTAACAAAAGCAATAGCAGCTAACATTTAATAAGTGTTATGTATCAGGGACTGTTCTTAGTACTTTATATGTGTTATTTCTCTTAATTGTCACAACAAAACCCAATGACGTGGGTACTACTCTTAATATTCCCATTTTATAGATTAGCAATTGGGCACATTGAGGCTCAGTCATCTGCTCATGGATTTAAACTTGGGTAGTCTGACATCAGAGACTTGCTCTCAATCAGAAGGAAGGAAGGACGGGAAGGAGGGAGGGAGGAAGGGAGGGAGGAGAAGTAAAGACAGTGGCGGGGGCATGCAGGACACCACAGCAACTTCAGAAGGCAGAGGGATAGCAGTGTCCACAGGGAGGAGAGCTGGGCCTGATGAAGGCTGTGTGGGCTGAATTCTAACCTGACCACCTGCCTTGTCCCAGGATCCATCCATGCTCATGGGGAGCATGAAGTCAACTGCGGTACCCAGACACTTCAGAGCCACCTCTGGCTTCTCTGACAACCTAAGCCAGCATTCACAAGACCAAGCCAGATGAAGGAAAGGAATCAAAGAAAAGCATCAGCTGTGAGTTTCACATAGTTCAACGGACATTCCAGAAAGGGTGAGGTCAGTTGGTACCGAAACGACAAGGAAGGCTCAGGGAAAGGATGCGGCTGAAAGACCGGCAGGCAGAAGGGTAGCATGAGCCTAGAGAGCAGCAGTCAAGAGTCTAAGGGAAGGGACTTCCCTACGATCCAGTGGTTAAGCATCTGCCTTCCAATGCAGGGGATGCAGGTTTGATCCCTGGTCGGGGAACTAATATCCCTTACACTTTGGGGCAACTAAGCTTGGGCGCCACAACTAGAGAGCCCAGGTGCTCTAGAGTCTGTGCTCCACAACAAGAGAAGCCCACACACCGCAATGAAGACCCAGCACATCCAAAAAAAAAGAGTCCAAGGGGGAGAGGAGGCCCAGCTGTGTTCTTCACTCAGTGAAGCTACTGCTCTTGGGGGCTCAGTCCCAGAGTTTATACATGCTCCCTCGCATCTCCCAGCAGCAGGGCTGCTTCCTGGCTCTCTTTCTACATGTGTCTGACATGTGTCTGACATGTGTCTCTGCAACTAGGGTTATTGTTGTTCAGTGACTAACTCATGTCCATCTCTTTGAGGCCCATGGACTGCAGCATGCCAGGCCTCCCCGCCCTTATCTCCAGAAGTTTGCTCAAACTGATGGCCATTGAGTCAGTGATGCCATCCAGCCATCTCATACTCTGCCAGCCTCTTCTCCTCTTGCCCTCAATCTTTCCCAGCATTAGGGTCTTTTCCAATGAGTCAGCTCTTCTCATCAGGTGGCCAAAGTATTGGAGCTTCAGCTTCAGCATCAGTTCTTTCAATGAATATTCAGGGTTGATTTCCTCCATGTGGTTCAAGGGACTCTCAAGAGTCCACACCACAGTCTGAAAGCATTAATTCTTCAGCGCTCAGCCTTCTTTATGGTCCAACTCTCTCATAGGCGGATTTAATTGGGAGGATGTCTCCAAGCCAACCAGAGTCTGAGAACTTGTCACGTACAGGTATCAGGCAAGGCACTCAGGCAGAGTTCTCAACTAGGGATCTATGGAGAGGGGCCAGGGGCCTGTGCACCTCCCATAAATAGCACTCAAAATATGAGGGGCAGACACATTTCTGGGGAGAGGGTCTCCAGGTCCTTTCCCAGATTCTTGCAAGTGTACACAAGCCACAAAAGATTTAAAGTCTCTGCACAAAGTGCCCAGGTCCGGCACTCAAGAAATTCAATCTCGTGGAGGAAGACAGACGGACAGAAATAACTCAGAGGCAAGGCAGCCTCTGATAAGTATGCTAACGGAGCACAAAACGTGCAGCGGGGGAGGGGCAGAGGTTCATTCCCATGGGGCTGTCTGTAGGATGTCCTCCCCTCATCCTGGTTTCAGGATCCAAGTTTTCCATGAGGGAAAAACAGCCATTACAGTAAGTCCCTATGTATGAGCCGTCAAGTTGTGAACTTTCAAAGACATGAATGCACATTCCATCAATGTCAGGCAGCTTGCCCTCCATCTCCTGGTCCTTCAGCTCCACCATCTCCCACCTCCTCTCCCTTTTCCAGTCAGTAACTCTTTGCTCCTGGTTACTTGATGCCAGCCCCTGTGTGCCAGCTGTTGTACTGAACTACTGTACTTTGCAAGGTACCATACTGTAAGATTAAAGATGAAAAAAAATTTTTTTTGTGCTTGCCTTTTATGTATTATTTGTGTGAAAAATATTGTAGACCTATTACAGAGCAGTATTATATAGCTCCCCAGCTGGCTCAGTGGGTAAAGAATTCGCCTGCAATGTAGGAGATGCGGGTTTGATCCCTGGGTCAGGAAGATTCCCTGGAGGAGGAAATGGCAACCCACTCCAGTATTTTGAAGTCTTTATTGAATTTGTTTCAATATTGTTTCTTTTTTTTTTTTTTTTTTTGATCACACATGAGGTATGTGGGATCTTAGCTTCCCTACCAGGGATCGAACCTGTACCGCCTGCATTGGAAGGCAAAGTCTCAACCACTGGACCACCAGAGAAGTCCCTAGAGGAACAATTTTACGAAAGAAACCAAATCAGAACTAGAACCAAATAAAACTCACAGATATGAAAAACAGTCACTGAATCAAATTTAAAAAATGGGGTGGATGCCTCTGCCTCCACTTCCCACTCTAATTTTCTAGCCCTGCTTTGTGTCTGTCCAACTTCCCCTCCTTCTGCTGCTGGAAGTCCTTCACCTGAGATGTACTCCCAGTGCTCTGCTCAGCTGATATAACAAAAGAGGACCCAGGGCTGAGAGTTCACCCTGACTCCCTGGGACTGCCTCCATGTCCTCCCTCCCTCTGCCAATCTTTGGCTCAGAGGTGGTGATGAGGGATCTGGACACCAGCTGGCAGGTGGGGGGGCGGGGGGCATGCGTGTGTACAGGCCTGCACACATCCATTTGGACCCTGGTTGGCAGGAAGGGTGGAAAGGAGAGGATCAGAGGATTTGTAAGGAGATCTCAGCAGAGAGGCCTTTAATCTCTGAAGCAACTGCTTGTGTGGAGGCCACGGGTGACCTTGGAGGCCAAATGGCCAGAAGCACTGGGACAGCGACCACCCCTCCACCAGGCAACTGAGTCTTGAAGACCTGAAGGCCAAGGATGGACTGGCCCCCTGGCCAGTGACCCAAGAGAGGTTCCAAGCCTGCCCCTGAAACAAGAACCTCACTGAACGCAAGATTACCCAACTGAAGCCCTCAAGAGACATAGGACCTGTGAAAGCGCCCGTGGTAAGTCAGCTTCAAAGCTTGGATTAAAACAGAGATAAAGTCCAGTGTTGCTTCCTCCGAGTCCTGGACATCCTCTGAGCATGCTCAGGGGCAGGCAGTTGGGCCATGTTGCCCAACTGCTGAGCTTTGGTGCCCTGGTCCAACCCCCAGATGGCTCTCCTTCTCAACAAAATCCTTGACTCCTAACCCACCCCGCCCCATTGGTGCACATGGAAAGAGGGAGGCGGCACCGACCATCAAAAAAAGAAGACTGGTGGAAGGAGGTGGTGGCAGGTGCAGACATGCATGGTCTGGTGATGGGGAAGTGTTCTCAGCATGGCTGTGTCGTGGGCTGAGAAGCTGGAGGGGTGGCAGCAAGGAGGCTGGCTGAGGACCATGTCCACACACTCCCACCCAGCCTTTCCCTAACTCCCATCAGACTGTGAACTCCAAAGGGGAAGAGATGGGAACCCACGCTCTCTGAGCTCCTGACACACGCTGGGCTTATGTTGAGTCTCACTGGGCACTTAACATGTGTGAGGGTCACTGAGTCTTAATCATAACAGCTCTGCAGGGAGGTCACAGAAGCCCATTATCCAGATGAAGCATCTGAGGCTTGAGAAGGAATAAACACTTTATATAAAGTACTGCAACAGGTGAAGGATAAAGCTTGGATACGAACTCTGCCCTGTCTTCAAATTCCATACGTTTTCCCAAGAATTATCCATGCTTTTTATCCCAGTCAGCAGCCCCCCAGAAAAGTAAATATTCCAGAAATATTTTTACTTAAGTTTTAAAATAAATCACCTTTGTAGCCATTCAAGATTTGCAAAAGAAAAGAATTGAAAACTACACCTCACTCAATTTCCTGAGCATTTATACAGGCATAACTTGCTTAGTGCAGTTTGCAGATATTGCATTTTTTTACAAATTGAAGGTTTATGGCAACCTTTGTTGGGTGTTGAGCCAGTCTGTCGGCACCATTTTTCCAACAGCATTTGCTCCCTCTGTGTCTCTATGTCACATTTTGGTAATTCCTGAAGTATTTCAAGCTTTATCATTATTATTTTACTTGTTATGGTGATCTGTGATCAGTGATCTTTGATGTTACTTTTTTTAAAATGATGCTACTATTGCAAAAAAATTATGACTCACTAGAGACTCAGATGATGGTTAGCTATTTCTTTTTTTTTTTTTTTGGTTATGTCACATGGCATGTAGGATTTTAGTTCTCAGACCAGGGATCTGGCCCCCTGCAGTAAAACATGGAGTCTCAACTACTGGACTGCCAGAGAAGTCCCAGCACTTTTTACTCAGTAAAATTTCTTTTTTTTTCCCTCCTGAATTCAACCAATAAAGTATTTTTCACTAAGCTATATAGGTACGGGTTTTTAGACATAATACTACTGTGCACTTCAGTTCAGGTCAGTTGTCATCATGTCCAACTCTTTGCGACCCCATCGACTGCAGCATGCTATTACCATGTCCCCATCCATCACCAACTCCCAGAGCTCGCTCAAACTCATGTCCATCAAGTTGGTGATGCCATCCAACCATCTCATCCTCTGTCGACCCCTTCTCCTCCTGCCCTCAATCTTTCCCAACATCAGGGTCTTTTCCAAGGAGTCAGTTCTTCACATTCAGATGGACAAAGTATTGGAGTTTCAGCTTCAGCATCAGTCCTTCCAATAAATATTCAGGGTTGATTTCCTTTAGGATGGACTGGGTGGATCTCCTTGCAGTTCATGAGACTCTCAAGAATCTTCTCCAACACCACAGTTCAAAAGCATCAATTCTTCAGCACTCAGCTTCCTTTATGGTCCAACCCTCACATCCATACATGACTACTGGGAAAACCATACCTTTGACTAGATGGACCTTTGTCAGTAAAGTAATGTCTCTGCTTTTTAATACACTGTCTAGGTTGGTCATAGCTTTTCTTCCAAGGAGCAAGTGTCTTTTAATTTCATGGCTTCAGTCAACATATGCAGTGATTTTGGAGCCCAAGAAAATAAAGTCTGTCACTGTTTCCATTGTTTCCCTATCTACATGCCGTGAAGTGATGGGACCAGATGCCATGATCTTCATTTTTTGAATGTTGAGTTTTAAGCCAGCTTCTTCACTCTCCTCTTTCACTTTTATCAAGAGGCTCTTTAGTTCCTCTTCACTTTCTGCCATAAGGGTGGTGTCATCTACATATCTGAGGTTATTGATATTTCTCTTGGCAATCTTGATTCCAGCTTGTGCTTCATCCAGCCCAGCATTTCACATGATGTACTCCGCATATACGTTAAATAAGCAGGGTGACAATATATAGCCTTGAGGTACTCCTTTGACAATTTGGAACCAGTCCGTTGTTCCATGTCTGGTTCTAACTGTTGCTTCTTGACCTGCATACAGATTTCTCAGGATAGACTACAGTATAGTGTAAACATAACTGTTACATTGGAGTAGAAAATGGCAACCCACTCCAGTATTCTTGCCTGGAGAATTCCATGGACAGAGGAACCTGGCGGGCTATAGTCCAAGGGGTCACAAAGAGTCAGGTGCAGTTAACTGAGCACACATTCAACTGTTACATGCACTAGGAAACCAAAACCTTTATGTGGGTCACTTTCTTGCAATATTTGCTTTATTTCAGGGGTCTGGATCTAAACTCACAGTATCGCTGAGGTCTGCCTGTATAAAACCCTTGGTCTGTCTGGAATGCCATTTCTCTACGCCCTCATCCTCCCTTCTCCTTTTCCCACCCTGGGCCCTGTTCCCCGGTCTTGGTGCCATAAAGCACACTTCCACCTTTGATCACTTGAAGGATCTCAGTTCCCTCACCAGGGATCAAACCTGGATCCTGGCAATAAAAGCAATGAGTCCTAACTCACCACTGGACCACCAGGGAACTCCCAAGAACAGTTTAAAAGAAGAGAAGAAAAGGGTAGGCGGCAGATACCACCTCCTCCCCAGGCCTGTTTTCTCATGTGAGTAAAGGCACTGGACCGCTGATGTCTGTGACATCCAGAAGAAGCCACAGCTCTTCCCTGGACTGGCCTCAGCGGGTGGGGCTGAACCCACAGGACTGACTTGAGATTCTTGGCCTTCCTGTCCAGTCCCCTGCGTTGTTTTATTAGTATTGTCAGTGGTGCCCCAAGCTTTATTAAATTCCTTACATTTATGTCAAAGACAGTCACTCAGGTCCCAGCATTTGCTAGTAAATTTCAAGCTTTTGATATTTTCTTCATATGTAAGGAGGTGAGAATTTATTTTTTTTAATTATTGATTTTTTTGTTCATCGGGAGTTTCCTTTTTTGTACCAATTTTTATTTTTATTTTTTGAGCACTCCACACAGCATGTAGTATCTTAGTTCCCCAACCAGAAGTTAAACCCGTGTCCCCTGCATTGGTAACACAGAATCTTAACCACTGGACTGCCAAGGAAGTCCTAAGAATTTATTTTTAAATGTCATTCAATTTTCCAATACCTAAATACATTAAAAAAGAAAAGAAAACAATTTTTCAGGTTCTGGGGGGTTTTAATCTAGAATTCTTTCCAGAATCAGGCATCTGGTTATCATAGCTATTATACTTTATTTTTTCTTTTCAACAATCTATATGTCAAAGCAGTGAGGTTACAGGTGATGGTTAGTTTCTTCTTCATATTTTTATATATCCCATTGATTTACTAATTTCTTTATGCCCTGATTTAATCTAGAAAAAAACTGAATTTTTTTGTGGTTTTCAAGTACCACAGAAGATAAGATGATATAAATTAGAGTAGTTGCGGGGGAAAAAATGAAAAGATACAGGCACAAAATTGATGTCAAAATGCAGTTCATAAAATTTTTTACATGTTTTTCCAAATGATCCAAAAACTGAAGCTTTCTAGTAACCAACACAAAGGGAGAAACCTGAGTAGTAGTACAACTTGCATGGCCAATAAAAAGGAAAATGAATGGGTTGCTCAAGCATGGCTATTTCAATGATCAAGACCAGAAGAAAAGATCTCATCACAAGGAAAAAAAATTATAATTATGTGATGATGGATGTTAACTGAACTTAGTGTAGTACTCATTTTGCAACATATACATATATCAAATCATTATGTTGTGTTGTTGTTGTTTAGCCGCTAAGTCATGTCCCACTCTTCTGCAATCCCATGGACTACAGCCTGCCAGGCTCCTCTGTCCATGGAATTTCCAGGCAAGAATACTGGAGGGGGTTGCCATTTCCTACTCCAAGGGATCTTCCCGACCCAGGTCACCTGCACTGCAGGAGGATTCTTTACTACTGAGCCACCAGGGAAGCCCATCAGATGTACACTTTAACATTTCAATTATATCTCTAAAACGGGAAGAAAAAAAATAAAGACCAGAAGAAACATTTCTGGATGGCTCTCAATCCCATCCTTGGAGAATCTCTCGGGGCTGTACGCATAGCACTGAGGTTCTGGTCTTCCTTGGCCCCTCCTTAAGTTACTGGTTCGGTTATGTGGAGAGCTCGATGCACAAAAAGATAATTTTATAGTAGTTAATATGGTCCAGCAAAGGTCCGTCTAGTCAAGGCTATGGTTTTTCCAGTAGTCATGTATGGATGTGAGAATTGGACGGTGAAGAAAGCTGAGCGCCAAAGAATTGATGCTTTTGAAGCATCAATTTGGTGAAGACTCTTGAGAGTCCCTTGGACTGCAAGAAGATCCAACCAGTCCATCTTAAAGGAGATCAGTCCTGGGTATTAATTGGAAAGACTGATATTGAAGCTGAAACTCCAATACTTTGGCCATCTCATGCGAAGAGTTGACTCATTGGAAAAGACCCTAATGCTGGGAGGGATTAGGGGCAGGAGGAGAAGGGGATGACAGAGGATGAGACGGCTGGATGGCATCACCGACTCGATGGACATGGGTTTGGGTAGACTCCGGGAGTTGGTGATGGACAGGGAGGCCTGGTGTGCTGTGTTTCATGGGGTCGCAAAGAGTTGGACACAACTGAGCGACTGAACTGAACTGAACTGAATTGAATATGGTCCAGGCACACAGCCATTATCTGGTATAATGAACATGTATTATTTTTATAATCATAAGGAAATTCTATTTAAAAAATAAATAACACACTGTGTGATTCATTTCCATAAAGTATAAAAATTAATCTATGCTTATGGTAGTGACAACAAGTGCTGGTCAAGTTGTTTCTTCCTTGGAGTGTTCCTTACACAGGTATGCTCAGTCTGTGGAGATTCATCACGCTGCTTCCTTACATGTGCACTTTTCTGTACATGTAATATACTTCCATGAAAGGTAAAACAAATCAGGGACCACATGGACAATTCGCATGCTTATTTTCTAAAAAAGTTGGTCAATAGTTGAGAAATTTAAAAGTTTAGCATAAAAAATTAATCACATACTAAACTATTACAGAGATTAAAAAAAAATTCATGACTTCCCTGGTGGTCCAGTGGCTAAGACTCCAGGCCAATGCAGAGGACCCAGGTTCAATCCCTGGTCCGGAACTAGATCTGCAAGTCGCAACTAAGATCAAATATCCCACATGCCTAACTAAGACCCTGTGCAGCCAAATAAATAAATATATTTTAAAAAAATTCATTTCTGCTCATCTCATGGGTACTTCTAACACAATGCAGCACTTGTAGGAACCTAAGAGTCTGTAGAAATGTAAAGATGTATCCATCATGCTTTGCTCAGATGCACTGACAGGTTCAGCCCAAAGGCCTTTATATACCCTGTCCAAACTGCTCTTGGCTCTTCCAGTGGTCCTTTTCATATCAGATAACATTTAAACCCATTAACTGTGGGTCACAAGGTCCGAGGAGAGTTGTCTGAAAGCTCAGAACGTGTGCTTGGCCTAGCTGATGCCTCGTCATCCTCGGATAGAACGAAATGTGCTCGTGGAAGTTTAAAGGGAAGGCCCTGAGACTGGTGGAACTCAGTGGAGAAGCAGGCGGTGAGAGGCCAAGTCCAAGAGCAGCCTCCAGGCCCCGTTCCAAAGCAAGCCCTGTCCTGGCGGCTGCTCTGCTCCGCTCCATAAAGCCCAGGCTGGAGGGCAAGGCCAGCCTCTGGGGCCTGGAAAACTACTGCAGGCAGCCCAGCCCCTCTGCAAGCCAGCACAGGAGCGGCCACTGCAAAGATCTCATGCTGCTTGGACACATGACTCCCAGGACACAGTCGGCATCCGCAGCACCATCGACCGGGGCCTCAGCTCACCCGAGGGTCTCAGGTTGGCAGGAAGAGAGCAGGGCCTGCCAGGCTGCCAAGACTCTGTGCCCACATCAATGAGGACTACAGAACCTAGGGAAAGGAGTGGTCACAGATGAGTCCTTGTCCTTGCTTCCCCCAGGCCTGCTGCAGACCGCGCTGGTCCAAAGGAAACACACTTCTAATAAAAAAGCACTAAAGGCGTCATTCTTATCCTTTCATTTGCATTTAAAGGCTATTGTTGTTTGTATGTATTATGGAACGAGGAACAAGAATTCCTAGGTTCTATTCTTGGATCCATCACTGATAAACAAAGTATCTGCCAGTGGAAAATATCAGGTGCTTGGAAATTCAGAGCTTACCATCCAAACCCAGGAGGTATCTGAGTGCCCAGTATTTTCCCTGAACTGGATACTGATCTGAAGTTGCACGCGGCAGCTGGATGGCAGCATAAAGAGACAGACGACTTGTGTCCTACAACGTAAGGAGGACAGAGGGACAGGAGCCAGAGGGACAGCCCAGCCCGGGGTGGCGTGGACAGGTTCCAGGGGCCACAAGGAGCCACGGAGCAGCTGGGCTTCCCTCCCCACTTGCCTCTGCTGCTCCGAGTCTCAGCATCCTGGCTCAGCCCACACATCTGTCTCTCCTGCTTCTCCCTCTCTCCCAGTCTGTGTCTCAGATTACTCTTCTACCCTGAGTTACCTCCATGACTGGAGGGTTTGCATCCCTTCTAAGTCGGAATGGCTGTGGTGACCCCAGAAGCTGCGGGGCCAGCCTGACCTCTGTGACTGTAGCTCCCCAGTCTGCTCAGAGTCCATGAGGAGTTGCAAGGCCAGCCAGAGAGAGGTGTTTTAGGTTTCAGGTGGTGGAAGCCAATGAATTCCTGAGCTTGTGGACACTCTGGGTTGTTTGGCAGGTAAACTGGGCCTTTATATGGGGACATTGCAGACCCAGCCTTGCGAGATCTGGAAAGAGGCTGGTACGCACGACTGCTAAGCCCTGGCTCTGTGCCCAGAGATGACTGCTTGGTTCCAGCATCAAGTTGGTCACAGCAGCAGGTCAGTTACAGATCAGAGAACCTAGAAACCATTCTAGTCCAGACCTCTGCCCTCTGGCAGGACGAAGCTAAACCAATCTGAACAAATGGGTCTGGCTCGTTAAAACCTGCCAGAACGGACTCCTTAACTTCCAGTAATCGTCTGTGCCCAGGGCTGCTTTCAGCCAGTACACACCAGTACAGCTGTGCCAGTTCTCAAAACACTGGAACATTTATGAACATGTTGGTATATAGTGACTGCCCCAGACCCTCTGAATGTCCCACTAGATCCCTGACCTGTCCCCAGTGGAGCTCCATGACCCAACAGCTAAAGGCCAACGCAGTCACAGCATGGAAACTTCCGCCCCGACCCAGCACCACCATCCATACAAAAGTACAGTCTTGTTAAACAGTTTCACTATCTTTCCTTTCCTCCCATTCAGTTTTAAACCTTTGAACTGTTTTCTCTTATCTGCTGAATAAACACCACCCTTTAAGGTTATTAAAAGTCTTCCCTAATCTGGCATCATTCTCCTTCACCAAACCCAGACACCCAACACTCCCAAACATGAACTTCTTGACTCTTGGTCTGGGCTTCTGCTGACCTCTCTGCCTGGAACATCGTTCTCTTTGTGCATCTGCTAAAGTCTTACCAACTCCTCAAGTTCTCCTGAAATGTCACCACTTCCAAGAATTATTAGTTCAAAGAGCCATGTCTCATTTTCACAAGTGTCACAGCAACGGGTAGTTCTATCCATGTAAAACACGATGGCTGTCTCATACTGTGATTATTTTCACACATGCACCCGAACCCCCCTCCAAGAGGGAAAGCTGCGAGAGACAGAAACCATAACGGAGTCATCACCACATCCAAGTGACTGAGCACGATGCAGTGCTCGAGCTATGTGCTGAACAAATGTTTGTTTAAATGAGCAAGTGAACAGCTCTCTGTCTTTTGTTCAAGGGACCCATTTTTCTATCTGTGAACGATTTTGGATACTCCCCATGTGGCTGTATCTTTTTCTAATATGGAGCTCAAACTGCACATCGCCCATGTCAAACTATGGGGTTACTCCGAGAAGCAGCAGGAAGCATGCTCCCTGTCATTACCTTACCACCCTGGAGTCTGTTAACTGCCATCTCTCCCCACACTTCTCCCAGCGCCAGATCAGGGCGGCAGCCACACAGGGACAGGCAAATGAAAGGTTCCTGGTAATGGAGGCTGGCCTTATAGATGACAGGAAGGCTGGTGGTGGGGTGAGTTGGCAGGACTGCTAGAGGGAGGCAGGGTGGTCAAGATGGGGTTCCGGTTGCTGCTGTGTGCCAGGGTATATGTCGAGGAAGGCCTGCAGCCCTCTTCCCACCCTTCTGCTTCCCAAGTCCTCCTCCTCCCCCACTCTCCCTCCAGAGGAACAGCTGGGAGCAAGACCTAGAAGACAAGAGAAGACTTTAATGCTTGGTGTCTCGGCTTCTTAAAGACAAATGATGGGAGACAGGGAGCCAGAAATCACAGCCACTGTCTAAAAGTCTCATTCCAACAGGAAATCAGAAAAGAGAAGAGGACTTCCCTGGTGGTTTAGTTGATAAGAATCTGCCTGCAAATGCAGGGGACACGGGTTCAATCCCTGGTCCGGGAAGATCCCACATGTCCCAGAGCAACTAAGCCCGGGAGCCACAACTGTTGAGCCTGCGCTTGTGCTCTAGAGCCTGAGAGCTGCAACTACTGAGCCCCCTAGCCCTAGAGCCCATGCTCAGCAGCAAGAGAAGCTGCCGCAAGGAGAAGCCCATGCACCCCAACTACAGAGCAGGCCCTGCTCATCACAGAGAAAGTCCTCACGTAGCAATGAAAACACAGCACAGCCAAAAATGAATAAATAACTTTTAAAAGAAGAAGAAAAGAGTAGACTATGATGGGATAGCCCCGCATGAAAAGCCACCCTAACAGCAGGTGGCCTGGAGGAGTTCCAAGAGGCTGAAAAGAGGCTTGATGTTCAGTGGCTAAGTCGTGTCCAAGTCTTTGTGATCCTACGGATTACAGCATGCCAGGCTTCTCTGTCCTTCACCATCTCCCGGAGTTTGCTCAAACTCTTGTCCATTGAGTCAGTGAGGGGAGGCTTGGACCCCCGAGGACCCTTAAAGACGAGGGTTAGAGGAGTGGAAAGCTGACTGTGGAGTAGGAAGCTGGGGACATTCCTCTGGAGAAGGGTCAGTTTGGAAAAGGAAACAAAGAATAAGGAAACCCAGGTAGACAGTGATGGTGCATCGAGAAGGGGAAACAAACAGACCCAGGAACTAACGGATGGAGAAGGATGAGGCAGCCAACAGGAGACAGAGGGCGGGAGCAGGTGTGAGAGAGTATGACTGTGGCACCCCAGCTCTCTGAGGAGAAAGCACTCTTGAGGAAAACAGGCTGGGGGAGGGGAAAGGGAGGCCCTTCACCTCAGGTCACCAAGCAGCTGCCTTCCCCTCTGTACTAATCTGTGCAGAGGACCCCACAGGCTCCCACATTTGACAAGATGGTGGCCACACTGAGAAGGGGTGTCCCGAGGAGGAGAGAAGACAGATCTCACCCGGACCTCCTACCCACCCACACTTCACCTGGGCTCACCCACGTGGGTCGCTCTGAGTGGCCATGGGTCTGGGAGTATCCATCCACTTTGTCCTTCAGAGGGAAGAGCTAGGCTTGGGGAGGGAAGACCAGCTGCGGGACGGCAGACCGGTCTTCAGAGGGAAGCACCCTCCTCCTTAGAGCCATGGACCTGACTGGGAAGACCCTTCCTCACACCGAGCGGAGCTCCCGGACCCCAGCAATGCTCAGGCATGGAGATCACCCAGTCTGAGTGCCCAAATGGAAAGGGACCAACTTCCCCCTTTGGCCTGAGCAGCAGCCACCTGCTCCTGGATTCTCCAACTCTGTTAGCAGCAGAATCAGGGATGGAACCCCAGTCTCCTCACCACAGCCAGAAATATTTCCACGGCCACAGAGGCAGAGGTTCTGCCACAAGTATCCATCTCGATCCTGAAGCGGCTCAATTACTGACCCAAGTAATTCCCTGTCTTTCGCCACAAGAGGAGGCAAAGCACCACACCCAACCTGGGGAAGAGCAGCTGACACAAGAACTCAGAGCATCTTCTCAGCAGAGCTTCACCAGCCGCTCCTCTGGTTTCCTGAATGCAGTGGGGGGTGGGGGTGGGGGGACGTTTATCTAGAATTCCAGACAACATTCTGGGATTATAAACCTCCACCCTTCAGGCCCGGGAAGGACACCTGGTAGTTCTGGGAGATTCTCTTTATCCCAACTATCACAGTGACCTTTCAGACAGTCTTGACACTTTGAGGATTTTTACTTCACTCCGTCCTTAAACTGAAAATCGCCTCGGCTAGCCATGCCTGTGGAAGCAAAGCTCTCTCTCAAGACAATCCTCTCCCGTTTTCCTAGGAAGAAGCCGAGGCACAGAAAAATTAAGTGGCTCTGGCTCCCTTGGAAGAGTAGGAATCCACCCACCGTCCGGTCCACGGAGGTGCCCACTGCGCCCTGACCGGGGTCCGGGGTTCAGCCCATTCTGCAGGGTGGTCTGGGGACTGTAGACAACCCGCTGTGGGGGGACAGTGCGCGGTCGGGATCCCGAGAGGAAGCCACTTAGGGGGAGGTGGGCGACTGGAGGAAGAGGAAGGGGCTGGGAG
>NW_011494785.1:3997542-4042756 GCF_000754665.1 Bison bison bison | reverse complement strand
CTGCTCCCGCCTTGCTGGTCACTCCCCGGCACCTCTGCAGATCGGGGTGCGTGGGGCGTAGAGGGCAGTTGTGATCCAAACTTTGCGCGGGACGGAGACCCGGCAGGTTTGCTCCCAAAGCGCAAGTGGTGTCGAACTGGGCACACGCGGGACGCGGGGGCGCGCGGGGAGGCTTGTCTGGGGGTGTTTCGTGGCCTGCAGCGAGCCTGCTCCTGCCGTAGAGTGGACGTTCGAGTCCGGGAGCCAGGGCCCCTTCGTTCAGCCGCAGTCCCCTCTCCCAGCACATCTCCAGGAGGCCCTAGGGGAGTTACACGGCCCCTAGGGTGACCCCAAGCAGTTGTTCTCAGACTAAGATGACAGAGCTTGGTGGGAGAGTGGATGTTGGAGGGTTCTGAGGAAAAAATTACAAGTCAAAAAACAAAAAAGCCTAAAGGAAACTCACTCCTTGAATTAAAAAACTTCATCAAGATATTCCTCCAGGCAGGTAAGATTTTATCCTCTTATTTAAATGAGAGTTAAGAGTTCAGAGGGGCAGAGTGGACTACCTAAAGGGACAGTGCAGTTTTCTTTTTCCATTTTTCTCCTGGGACGACACTCAGGAGACTAGAGAGAAAGTGGAGAACCACAAGCCTTCCTGGACATTTTAAAGCCAAATGAACTGCATGCAAAATACTGTTCAAAGACAGAAGCTCACATAATTGAGTGCCGATCCCCTTCTCTCAGTTGCTGAGAGTAGCTGGATGTCGCACCGTCCCACAGGCTCCACTGGACTATTGTAACTTTTCTAACTAGCCGCTCAACTCCAGACTCCCCACCTGCATGCCCCCATCTTCTCCACTACCACCAGATCGTCCATGTAAAATTCCTTTACACCTGCTCAGAAATGTCTACGTGCCAGTGCCTACGGACTAAAGTGCAAACTGTAATTCCGGAATTCAAGGCCTTCCAAAATCTTGTCCAACTTCATAAGACCATATGAAAGCTGCTGCAGCTAAAATTAGAGCTTATTCACTGCCTCCGAGACATTTTTCTTTCCAGTTGGTCAGGTCTGACTCCTCCTCCAAGGTCCATTTCAAGTGTATGAAGCTTTCTTGGACCAGCCCAGTCCTGAGTAACCCCACCCTCCTTGGAGCTTTAACACACTGCCTGCATGATATGTACCCATCCACTGACAGGTACATACTTATTTTGAGTTTGAGTCTTGTCTTCCAAGATTGAGTCCTTGCATCACCGACTCAATGGACATGAGTTTGAGCAAACTCTGTAAGATAATGAAGTGCAGGCAAGCCTGGCATGCTATAGTCCAAGGGATCGCAAAGAGTCGGACATGACTTAACGACTGATCAACAATTTGTCTTCCAACTTCGCTGTAAGCCTTCAAAAGTGGGAACTGTGCAGGCTTAGGATACAGTATGGCATCCATTTAGCACTCAGTACCATTGGTACCATTTGAGGACCAAGGCAGCACCAGGAGCGAACATCCCCAGAACTCTGTGTAGTTCTTTAGCCAAAGGTGAGTCTAGAGAACAATTCTGTACCAGTAGCCTCAGGGGAATGTCTCTGTGAAGGTCCAGACCACAGATATGGACACTTACCACCCCTTCTTTCTCTCCAGGAGACCAAGACAGGAGCACCCAGAGTGTAGAAGCTTGGCTGAGGCAGAAGGGAGGTGACCAGGGTCCCTGCACGTGAAGTCTCTCTCTCTCACTGGGGCGATCACCCTTGATATTAGGCTGAATCACTTTCAGGATTTTGTCATGAAAACTGGTGGCAGCCCCATGATTCTCTCCTTAAAGTTTGGCCCTCTGGAGTGATGGATGCAACTGCTTCAATGAACCAGAGCCTTGAAGTGTTTATTATGTGGGAACAAGGTGAGAAATAAAACACGGAGCATACCATTTAGGAGAAAAAAATATTCCACCGAAAAAGAAAGCTAACACTTTAAAGGTCAAGTTTCTAGTCCAAATAGTGAATTCCAGAGAAATTCGGAAAACGAAAAAGGAAAAAGACTGATCTTTTCTCCATCTCTCAATATTGTGCCCTCCTCTTCTCACTCCTCCTCTGTTCTTACACCTTGAATGGTGTCCTTGAAGGGGATGCAGGGGTGGGGAGGGGTGAGGGTCAGGAAAACCCTGGGACTCTGCTTCCCTCTTCAGACTCTGCTTTCATTTTTATTTATTTTTTAGATTTTGACTGCGCTGGGTCTTCGCTGCAATGCATGGGCTTCTCTAGTTGCTACGCTGTTGCCTGCAGTTTTGTGGGATTTTAGTTTCCCAACTGGGGGGTTGAAACTCTGTCCCCTGCTTTGAAAGGTGGATTCTTAATCACTGGACTCCCAGGGAAGTCCCAGAGCAATTCTTCTTCTAGACTACAGGGATGTCAGAATATACTAACTCCTGTAACCCCAGGACTTGCCTTCTCAGTTCCTGAAACCTGATGTCTATGTTATAATACAGCACCTGGGCTGCTTCATTGTTTAGGACTCTGTGCTCTCACTGCTCAGGGCCTGGGTTTAATCCCTGTTTGGGGAACTGAGATCCCACAGGCTATGTGGCTTGGCCTAAGAAGAAGAAGAAGAATGCAGCATGTTGAGCTTATAGTATACCTGATTTCATCACTTACTGGTTGACATACCATACTAGTAAGTGATGAAATCAGGACTAAAGCCAGATCTTAGCCTCTGGCTTCTTTCCATTGCACCCAGATAGTCCTGTCTCAGTCCAACCTTCCATAGTCCTTTACGCCTATACAGACTTCCTTCTCCTCCTCACTTTTATTTTAGGAGCTTCCCTGCTATTCACATGTTATTTCTTGGAGATACCTTGGTTGGAAATTCCAACGATAAATTCATGGGGAGCTCTGGGCCATCACTAAGCCAGTGGCTTAGATGGAGACATAGAGGCCTGAGTTCCTTTGAGAGAATTCCCGAGAGAGAGAGCTGAACAGTGCAATCCCCAAGGGCCACGATCAACTCACATAAATCATCCGTACCCAAAGCTGTAGGTTTCTCTGATTCCATTTTGCATGTGGGAAATGGGCTCAGAAATGGTAAATAACTTACTCAAGGCAATAAGGTAACTCTGTCTCAGATGCGACTCAAACTCAAACTTACTAACTTCAGACCCAATGCTTTTTTTTCCCCCCCTTTGCACATGTTGCTACCTTGGAAGTTCCTCTGGAGAAATATATTCACCCTGGAAACTGTGAGCTCATCCTCAGCACATCCGTAACTCACTCAGCCACATGATCCTTCTTCTCATCCTCTCCTCCCCACCCTCATCCGTGCCTCCTGGGCCACTCTTTGCTAAAGACATCTTTTTTTCTTTCTTTAGCAAAAGAAAAAGATGTCCCTTCCTTCCAGGAGTCCATCTTTCACAAATCTCTTTTTTCCTTAAAAAAAATTTTTTTTAAATGTGGACCATTTTTAAAGTCTTTTTTTTTTTTTTAAATTTGTTACAATATTGCTTCTGTTTTTCGTTTTGTTTTTTCGGCCTCAAGGCATGTGGGATCCTAGCTACCTAACCTGCACCCCTTGCATCAGAAGGCAAAGTCTTAACCACTGGATCACCAGGGAAGTCCCCATCTTTCACACGTATTTCTGCAGAGTTTGCTACTGCAGAGGCTACTCCCAGGAGAAGGTGGAGACCCTCACTGAATGCTTCTTCTTGTCCACTTCTGATTTCTAATGCAGTTGAGCCCTTCTGTCTGGCTGGTAGAAGGAATCGTATGAGCCCAGTTCAAGCTCCAAGCCTTAGCTCCACTGTCTGTAGTCCTAAATCATTCTGCACACCAGAATAGGAAACAGATGAATATTTACCATCCCTGTAGAAGGATGTATGCACTACTGCATCACTGAGTCAAGGGAACCTGAAGAAGAGGACATAGACATGGTGGTAAAGGGTCAGAACAGAGCTCATTGGCTGGGAAAGATTCCGGGCAGCTCACACACTGAGTGCTTGTGTCTTCATCTCGAGTCGTGAACGCAGCCCTCAAAAGCAAGGTGTGACCCAGACCAGAGCTACACGCTTTGAGGCTTGTCTGGCATTGATGGCTGGGCCTGGCTCCCCTTTCTGGCGCTGTGATTGCCTCCAAATGATTACAGGCACTCCTCCAGCAGTCTGCGCTCTGGGGAAGAGGATTCCCCAGCAAGTCAACAGACAATTATCCAAGTTGAAAAACGGACTTTGCCTCATGGGGTTTTCACCTGAGTGATGCCAGTTATTTCCCTCCACTCGGGTCTGTGTGGTTGCTGGGAAACTGAAGAGGAGAGAAAGGGTGAACGGTAGTCTTGGTTGCTGGTCAGCTGGTGCTGAAACAGAAGCTAAATCAGCTTGCTGAAGATCCACCCCCTGTCTCTCTGACGCTAAACACAGTGGAAAGATACTATTTCACCTTCTCTGCGAAGATGGTCTCTCCTGTCTGTGGCCTCCTATTTGCTGACAGACAACAGCCAGGCTTTGCACTGAACATGAGGGTGACAGCCCACAGCTCAGAGTACACGTGTGGTGTCTAGAAGGCACATGGCTAGCCATGGCTCCAGACGCATGCAGGCTCACTCAGTCATGTCCGACTCTTTGCAACCCCATGGACTATAGCCCACCAGGATTCTCTGTCCATGGGATTTTCCAGGCAAGAATACTGGAGTGGGTTGCCGTTTCCTCCTCCAGGGGATCTTTCCCACCCAGAGACTGAACCTGTATTTCCTCCATTGGCAGGCAGATTCTTTACAACTAGGGCCATCTGGGAAGTCCCCACGTGCCTCTGAACAAGCTCTCAGTCCCCCTTTCCTCCCTTCGGGACACATCCCGCAGACTTGGTCCCCATGTGCACAAACACACAGGTGAATGCACAAATCCTTGAGGGGCTACACAAATGTCAGCTTGCTCTCATGCCTGAGCTCTCTGGCACCACCTCCTGCAGTGCTGAGGGTGTTCTCAGCATTTGCTGAATAAGTTGTAGGTCTCCAGGCCCCTGAGCAAAGTTGGATTTCCTGCTCTTATTCTTTCATACTGGAAAGATAAACTCTTCCATGTGCGTCTCCCACTCCGGACCTCACACTTCTCCCCAACAGGGCTTGTCGGTGACCACGTCTGTCTTACGGTCTGTCATCTGGACTGCTTCTGAAGCATCCTGCCTAGAAGTCATTCAGTAAACACTATAATCACAGAAAATATTCTTACTTCCTGTTCATGGAGGCTGCTGTCGTTCAGTTGCTAAGTACTCTTCAAACTTTTTGACCCCGTGGACTGCAACACACCAGGCTTCACAGTCCTCTATCTCCCTGAGTTTGCTCAAACTCATGTCCATTGAGTCAATGATGCCATCCAACCATCTCATCCTCTGTCTCCCTTTTCTCCTCTGCCCTCAGTCTTTCCCAGCATCAGGGTCTTTTCCAGTGAGTCAGTTCTTTGCATCAGGTGGCCAAAGTTTTGGAGCTTCAGCTTCAGGATCAGCCCTTCCAATGAATATTCAGAGTTGATTTCCTTTAGGATTGACTGGTTTGATCACCTTGCTGTCCAAGGGACTCTCAGCACCAAGAAGACCAAGGGTCTTCTCTAGCACCACAATTTGAAAGCATCAGTTCTTCAGTGCTCAGCCTTCTTTATGGCCCAACTCACATCCATACATAACTACCAGAAAAACCACAGCTTTGACTATACAGACCTTTGTGCCTCCTCCAAAGTCCATTTGTGTAAGGACGTCTTCTTCTCATGAAGCAAAAACAGGAGTGTGGATGTTCCTCCTCTTGCCTCAAGTACCACTGAATCTGCTCCTCTGCTGGGGATGCTGCAGGCTGCCCAGGCAAGTGCTCAGCTTGACCATGTTAACCTACCTTATGGCTTTGCTATGGAAGAACAATGATGCTAAAGCCTGGGACATGTGCAGGGTGCCACCAAACAGCTCAAGTGCTCAAGCCCCAGACAGACTTTCTGAAAACCTTCTTTGTGTAAGTTCACAGGTCCGGGCTACGAACCCTGGAGCGAGAACCCCAGCCATGCCGCTTAGCGCTCAATCACAGCCACATCTCAGAGGCCCGGCTCGGGTTCCAGACAGCGATGCTGGCCTCTGATGGGAGGCAGGCGAGCTGTGGGTTTCGGGTTTCTCAGCTGTGTTATCTAAGGACCGGCTGCTCAGGGTTTGATCAGGCCTGGCATGGGAGAGAGGCAGACGCCGCCTTTCCCCCAGAACAGACTGCTCTTTGAGCTCTGCCGCCGCCCAGACTGGGGATGGAAGAAAGAAAACACAAATCCCCACTGTATGTGGTTCTCCGGAATTTAGCTTGGCCCTGGAGAGGGAGAGCTAATAGCAACACTGCTCCCCTCTCTGCGCCCTCTGCAGGCGGCAAACTCTGTTAGCTGAGACTTGGGACTGGGAAGGGTTAGGGTGGGGTGGAGAACCACGTCTGACCCTCAGTAGTGGCAGAGGCTCCCATCTCCTTCCAGAGACTGATTCAAAGTCTATTTTCGAGGACTGACTGACACAGAACATTCTCCTCTGGCCAAGCTCTGGAGAAAGGAGACCAACCCAGTTTAGGAACCTGGAACAAAACAGCGAAACACGTCTGGGGGTGTGGTTTGGGTTCTGTTTTCCTGGCCTCTCATCTTCTCCCCACATTCATCCCTCAGGTGAAGGTGATGGAGGGCCGTTGGGGAGGGTGTTCAGTGTAAGGACCTGTCTTTGGAGAAAGTGACAGCCTTTAGAGCTGACGAAAAACTCTTCTGCCTTGACAAAGATTCTGTTCTTTATCCAGGCATCTTACCCTCCAAGGGCTTCCCTTGTGGCTCTGTGGTAAAGAATCTACCTGCCAATGCAGGAGACACGGGTTCCATCTTTGGGTTGGAAAGATCCCCTGGAGAAAGAAATGGCAACCCACTCCAGTATTCTTGCCTGAGAAATCCCATGGACAGAGGAGCCTGGCAGGCTACAATCCATGGGGTTGCAAAGGGTTGGACACGACTGATCGACTGAGCACACCAGCAGGGAATATATAGGGAAAGAAGAGTTTTATAAGGTTATTTCTAGGGGGATAGAGTTTGTTGTTTTGACATGAAGCAAGAAAGAGAACAGAGCTCTTTGCCCAAGGGAGTAGAGCTATTTTCTGCAGAAGCTTATCAGGTGCTAGCTGAGACTGGGGAGTGACAGGAGAGGCAGGGTTGCAGTGGGGAATCGCTCGAAATAAAAGAACCCTGAACAGACCAGTTCAGCCTTGACTTACCACTGAGCTTGGTGCCAAAGGAAATCTTTTAACAATCTGCAAGACAACGCCATTACAGCATCCAGATTCTGGATCCCTCTAATATTTTGTTTTTATTGGCATATAGTTGATTAACAATGTTGTGTTAGTTTCTGCTGTACTGTAAAGCTATATGTATACATATATCCACTCTTTAAAAAAATTTTTTTCCCATATAGATCATTTAATATTTAATTATCACTTTACACATGTCAAGATGAGGTGGTCAATTCAGAGACTCTGGAGCAGTCAACATGGCAGTATCAAAATTGTTCCCATTTAAAATTAGCATGAACACTGCTAGATACTAAGGTGCTCAGTGGATATGAGACAACTGGGAGCTGAAAGGAGAGGAAAATGTCACAAAACCAATGCAAGGCTCAACACTGTGGTCTAATTTGGAGTTATTGGGATGCAAAAACTGCAGGCTAACCATGTCCAAATGGAGTGGCTGACTGGGGGGATACCAGGAAAAAAGTACACAGGATCACTCTGCTCTTTCTTACAACCACATGTGAATCCAGAACTATCTAAAATGTTTAGATAGATAATTCAAAATATTTTAAAAAATGGATAGATAGGTAAGTAGGTAGGTAGGTAGATAGATAGAGGCAAGCTGACAGTATCAAGCATATTATTTTATAATGAGTATTTGTTCAAAATTAAAAAATACTTATTTCAGACAAATATTTAGCTTGTCAACTTGAAATGCCTCTGTAACTCAAATTCTAGTGTTAATTGGCTCTGTTTCTCAATCTTATATTCTTCACCACTGACTGGTCAGTTTCTGTGTCAATACAACACAGTTAATTTTTTTTAAAAATGAGTGGCTGCTTTAATAAAGAGGCCATGCAACCCAGGAAGCAAAGGCATGCCAAGATGTGCAAACAGAAGCACTGACAGCTGCCCTTGAGGTCACTTGCCCAGAGGGTGTAAGGGCCTTGGGTATCTCAGGGACCATCTTACTCCACACAGTACACACCACTTCAGACATGAGTTTTATCGTCTGGTAGCTGCAAAACAAAGGTGCGTCAAGTCCTAAATGAGGGATCGTCTCTACACTATGATGTGGGTAAACCGCACAGTGACCTTGGGAGGTGAGTAATTCTCCAGAAGTCCATGCAGGGTTCACACCAGTCTTTTATAGGGCTAACTAGGACCAGCCAGTGCAGGAGGGGAAGACTCCACAGCTCAGAACCATGAAACCATGTTTTCATAGAGAGACTTAAAAAATATATATATCTCTTAGAGGAAAACATAGGCAGAACTCTCGATGACATAAATCAAAGCAAGATCCTCTATGACCCACCTCCTAGAGTAATGGAAATAAAAACAAGAGTAAACAAGTGGGACCTAATTAAACTTAAAAGCTTTTGCACAGCAAAGGAAACTATAAGCAAGGTGAAAAGACAACCCTTAGAATGGGGGAAAATAATAACAAATAAAACAACTGACAAAGGATTAATTTCCAAAATATGCAAGCAGCTCATACAACTCAATGCCAGAAAAACAAACAACCCCATCAAAAAGCGGGGGAAAAGGCGTAAACAGACATTTCTCCAAAGAAGATAAACAGATGGCTAGCAAACACATGAAAAGATGCTCAACACTGCTCATTATTAGAAGAATGCAAATCAAAACTACAATGAGATATCACCTCACACCAGTCAGAACGGCCCTCATCAAAAAGTCTACAAACAATAAATGCTGGAGAGGGTGTGGAGAAAAGGGAATGCTCTTGCACTGTTGGTGGGAATGTAAATTCATACAACCACTCTGGAAGATGGTATAGAGATTTCCTCACAAAACTAGGAATAAAACCATCATATGACCCAGCAGTCCCGCTCCTAGGCATATACCCTGCGGAAACCAAAATTGAGAAAGACACATGTATCCCATTGCTCACTGCGGCACTATTTTTCAATAGCTAGAACACGGAAGCAACCTAGATGTCCATCGACAGATGAATGGATAAAGACATTGTGGTCCATATACACAACGGAATATTACTCAGCCATAAAAAGGAACGCATTTGAGTCAGTTCTAATGAGGTGGATGAACCTACAACCTATTGTACAGAGTGAAGTAAGTCAGAAAGAGAAAGATAAATATCATATTCTAATGTATATATATGGAATCTATAAAAATGGTACTGAAAAACTTATTTACAGGACAGCAATGGAGAAACAGACATAGAGAATAGACTTATGGACTTGGGGAAAGAGCCGGAGAGGGTGAGATGTATGGAAACTTACATTAGCATATGTAAAATAGCCAACGGGAATTTGCTATATGGCCCAGGAAACTCAAACAGGGGCTCTGTATCAACCTAGAGGGGTGGGGTGGGGAGGAAGACAGGAGGGAGGTTCAAAAGGGAGGGGATACATGTGTACATATGGCTGATTCATGTTGAGGTTTGACAGAAGACAACAAAATTCTGTAAAGCCATTATCCTTCAATTAAAAAATAAAATTTTTAAAAAAGAGGTTAAAAAAAAAAACATTTCCCAAACACTTTCCTTGCTGTGCCTCTCCCTTTGCTTGGCAGCCAAGCCCTCCCTGTAGCTCCATCTCCTCACCTGCCTTCTGTTCTGCTGGTCTGCCTAGTCTGATCCTCTGGGGGCTCTGTGCCCTTAATCTTTGGAAGCTGGACAGGGGTGAGGGTGGGGCGGCATGAAGGGGAGAGGGAAGCTGACTGACTTGCTGTCATCTGAGGCATTTTCCTATTGGCTGTCAACTCAGCTCAACAGCCTTCACTAAGACCTACTTCTAGGGACTTGCCTGGTGGTCCAATGACTAAGACTTCTCCTTCCAATGCAGGGGATGTAAGTTCGACCTCTGGTCTGGGAGCTAAGACCCTACACGCCTTGCAGACAAAAACCAAAATGTAAAACAGCAGCAACACTGCCACGAATTCAGTGAAGACTTTTTAAATGGTCCACATCAAGAAAAGAAAAATCTTTAAAAGAAAAAAAAAAAAGACCTACCCCTAACAACTCTATCGCTCGCCCTCCTCCCTCCTTCTTGTCTTCCCAAGTAGTCTCACACTTCTCAAGCTCCCTGTCACACCCATGCCCCTTCTCACTCTCGGTGGAGGGCTTTGTTTTTATTTCCTATATGAGAATTAGGCAGCCACACCCTAACAGTCCACCCACTTCTCTGCTCTGATTGCTTCCATCAGCACCAGCTCCTACCCTCCAGCAGTGCCTTCCTCCACAAACACCCTCTCGCCTTCCATCCCTCTATCTTCAACACCGTCCTCCGGCTTGTTCCTTTCAGCCTCTACATGTGGGCACATCGTCCCCAACCTGAAACCATAGCACTCCATTCCTTGGTTTTCTCATCTCTAAAGCTGCTTCACAGCTTCCTCGTTGTCTCACTCCTGAGCTGAATATGGGTCGACTCCTGTCTCCACTTCATTGGGATGGCTTTATTTATTTAATTAGGCTGTGCTAGGTCTTAGTCACAGCATGCACGATCTTTAGTTGTGGCATGTGGGATCTAGTTCCCTGACTAGGGAGCGAACCCACATCCCCTGCATTGGCAGCTCAGAGTATTAGCCATTGGACCACTGCAGAAGTGCCCTGGAATTGCTTTAAATCCCCTGCTACTAACTTGCCAAATCCAATATCTCAGTTCTAATTCACCTTATTTTTCTGCAGCCTTTGACAATCCTGCCAACCTCTCACTTCTAGTTCTCATTTCCCTAGGTTTCCAGAACACTATTTTCTTCTCATTCAGACCATTCCTTTTCTACCAGCTATCTCATCTAACCATTAAGGTTCCCCCTCTTTGGCCTCCTTCTCTTATTCTCTATGCTTTCCACCTCTGATCTCATCTGCATCCATGGTTTAGATACAAGACTTCAGTAATTTTCTATATGCTAATAATTCTCCATCTCTATCATTAATCCTAACTTCTCTTTGAACCTCCATATCCTTTTTCTCAAGTTTACTGGAGAACTGCTACTTCTCATATGTGCTGCTGCTGCTGCTGCTAAGTCGCTTCAGTCGTGTCCGACTCTGTGCCACCCCATAGACGGCAGCCCACCAGACTCCCCTGTCCCTGGGATTCTCCAGGCAAGAACGCTGGAGTGGGTTGCCATTTCCTTCTCCAATGCATGAAAGTAGAAAGTGAAAGTAGGAAGTCCCTTGGTCATGTCCGACTCTCACCGACCCCCTGGACTGCAGACCACCAGGCTCCCGTCCCTGGGATTCCCCAGGCAAGAATGCTGGAGTGGGCTGCCATTTCCTTCTCCAAAGCATGAAAGTGAAGTCGCTCAGTCATGTCCGACTCTTCGAGACCCCACGGACTGCAGCCTACCAGGCTCCTCCGCCCCTGGGATTTTCCAGGCAAGAGTCCTGGAGTGGGTGCCATCGCCTTCTCCGTCTCCTTTGTGCTGAATCTCACTTAATAGTGTCACGTATACATGGTGCCCCAGCCGGAAACTTTGGAGTTAGAGAACTGCTCTCCGGACTCCCTGGCGGTCCAGTGGTCAGGACTCTGTGCTTCCACTGCAGGGAGCCTAGGTTTGATCCATGGTTGGGGAACTAAGATCTCGCATGCAGCTAGACACACAAAAAAAGAACTACCCTTGACTCTTTTCTAACACTTACATCTTCTCCATCACAAAGAAACAATGTCCTTTCTACTCGTGAATGCTCCTCAGACCTGCCCCTTCCTCTCCAGTCCTAATGTTTCCCTTGAAACCTGGCCTTGAATTCCTCTCCTGGATCAGGGCTATAGCCCTCGATTTCCTTCTGTTCTTGTGTGCAGTGAGTGGTGACAGGACCGTCTGCTATGTTGTAAATATTAAGGGTGAATCTTGGTAGGCAACCTAGTGTGGTGTGGGTGGAGAGCAGTGGGAATCATAAGACTGAACCAAAAATAACATAGCCAGAGCTATTTTCTGTTGGGCAAAATCACATAAATTTCATGGATAAAAAGTGATTTATGGAGAGGGAAATGGCAACCCACTCCAGTATTCATGCCAGGAAAACTCCATGGTATGAATGGCTGTAGCCGAGCAGGCTACAGTCCATGAGGTTGCAAAGAGATGGATATGACTTAGCAACTAAACAACTGTATATATAGCACAGGGAACTATATTCAATATTCTGATAAACCACAAAGAATATTTTAAAAAATAATATATGTATGTATGTGAATCACTTTGCAGTATGGTAGAAATTAACACATTATAAATCAACTGTATTTCAATAAATTTTTTAAAGTGATTTATGGAGGAGAGTGAAAAAGTTCGCTTAAACCTCAACATTCAGAAAACGAAGATCATGGCATCTGGTCCCATCACTTCATGGGAAATAGATGGGGAAACAGTGGAAACAGTGTCAGAATTGCAGCCATGAAATTAAAAGACGCTTACTTCTTGGAAGGAAAGTTATGATCAACCTAGATAGCATATTGAAAAGCAAAGACATTACTTTGCCAAAAAAGGTCCATCTAGTTAAGGCTATGGTTTTTCCAGGGGTCATGTATGGATGTGAGAGTTGGACTGTGAAGAAAGCTGGGCACTGAAGAATTGATGCTTTTGAACTGTGATGTTGGAGAAGACTCTTGAGAGTCCCTTGGACTGCAAGGAGATCCAACCAGTCCATTCTGAAGGAGATCAGTCCTGAGTATTCATTGGAAGGACTGATGCTAAAGCTGAAACTCCAGTACTATGGCCACCTCATGCAGAGCTGACTCATTGGAAAAGACTCATGCTGGGAGGGATTGGGGGCAAAAGAAGGGGATGACAGAGGATGAGATGGCTGGATGGCATCACCGACTGAATGCACATGAGTCTGAGTGAACTCCAGAAACTGGTGATGGACAGGGAGGCCTGGTGTGCTGCGATTCACAGGGTCACAAAGACTTGGACACAACTGAGCGACTGAACTGAACTGAACTGATTCCTAAGTTAAAAGCTAAAAGAGAAACTTTTAAAAGACAAAGCAGATAAGGCTTTTTTTCTGAAGACCTAAAGACCATCCTTTGCTTGGTTGCTGTAGATACTGCAGTAAACCCTGATAGACTGTACCTTGCTTGCTTGTTAAGGCACTTCAGTTGTATCTGTCTCTGTGCGACCCCATGGACAGCAGCCCAGCAGGCTCCTCTGTCCACGGGATTCTCTAGGCAAGAACACTGGACTGTACCTTACCCTCAAAGATTTCCCAAGAAATAAATGTTTCATGTATTTATTATTGCATCATACTTACTTCTTACTCCTGATTTTTAAGAAAGTGAGTATGCTTTTCAAATTCTTTCTTCATACATGAATTGGTATCACTGTTTCTGATTTTGGTTATTGGGGCTCCCCTCCCCCTTTTTTAAGCAAAACCAAATGTTTCCAATTATTGCAAAAGATTTTAAAATATGTAACAGATTTATATCATTGTATAAAATGAAATTTCATCCCATGTCTTATGCCCTGTTCTATGCCTGTCTCCCGTATCACACTTCCCCAAACTTTCCACTCTCCCTGCCTTTGCTCTTGTTGTTTTTCCATCTGAAATACCCAGTTCTCTTCCTCCAAAAGCACCGCTGATTCGGCTCAACGTTGCCTCATTTGAGCCACTTTCTCCGCCTCCGTCCTCTGCACCCACAGCACTCACCTTCCCGCCTACCTTTGGAGCACGCTGTTTTTGTGTTCTCTACAAACTTAAGATCCAGCAGAATTTCTAGGACAAAGCACCTTAAAGTGAAATGCTGAATAAAGGAATGAATGGTATTAAATACAACCTGCTATGGTGAGAAATTCATAGGAAGTCAACTGAAGCCAAAAAACAGAACAGTTGATTATAATTGGGCATGGGTTGCTTTTACTTTTTAGCTACTATGAATAATGCTGCTTTGAACATTTTTGTACAATTTTTCTGGATGGGTAATTTATCTTGGGTGTATACCTAAGGAGTCAAAGTACAGGATCACATGATAATTGTGTTTAACTGTCTTTTATTGAAGACAGTTGATTCACAATGTTAGTACCAGGTGGATAGCACAGACTCAGTTATATATATATATATGTATATATATTTTTTCAAATTATTTTCGCATATAGATTATTACAAGATATTGATTAGAGTTCTCTGTGCTATACAGTAGGTCCTTGTTGGTTATCTATTTTACATATGCTGCTGCTGCTAAGTCGCTTCAGTAGCGTCTGACTCTGTGCGACCCCATAGACGGCAGTCCACCAGGCTCCCTGTCCCTGGGATTCTCCAGGCAAGAACACTGGAGTGGGTTGCCATTTCCTTCTCCAATGCAGGAAAGTGAAAAGTCAAAGTGAAGTTGCTCAGTCGTGTCCGACTCTTAGCGACCCCATGGAGTGCAGCCTACCAGGCTCCTCCGTCCATGGGATTTTCCCGGCAAGAGTACTGGAGTGGGGTGCCATACACTAGTGTGTGGTTAATGTGAAGATGAACATCACTAGAATTGAGGCTAGGGTGTTAGAAACATTACTGACTGGTTGGTCAAGTCAGTGGTGGCAGGCCCGATTTTCACATAAAATAAAATGCTGTATCTCGACATGATCTCTGAGATTCCTTCTTACTCTGAAATTCTGTGATTTAATAAGCCTTTTTGTTTCTCCAGCATCAAAACAGCAACAATCACGGACAGCCAAGGCCTTGAGTGTCAGGACAAAAGGAGGTACCACCCACTGACCAACACCCCTTGAAAGCCCAGGACTGGTCCCCTTGGGAACCTGTCTCAGTTTATTAGTGAAAGACACTTGATGTGCTACCATCAGCTTTAGAAAAAAAATAAAACACAGCATCGCCTACTAACAGTTTTCCTTAACACAAATATGAACACCTGAGTCCTTTCCTCTGTCGTGGGTACATTAGAATGATGCTATTCTAAGCCACTGTTGTGTTCAGCCACTAAATCGTGTCTCTTTGTGACCCCATGAACTGTAGCACGCCAGACTTCCCTGTCGTTCACTATCTCCTAGTTTGCTCAAAGTCATGTCCATTGAGTCAGTGATGCCATCCAACCATCCCATCCTCTGCTGCTCCCTTTCTTCCTCCTGCTCTCAATCTTTCCCAACATCAGGGTCTTTTCCAGTGAGTCGGCTTTTCGTATCAGGTACAGATACCTTTTCATATCAAGTCTTTTCATATTAAGTACTGGAGCTCCAGCTTCAGCATCAGTCCTTCCAATGAATATTCTGGGCTGATTTCCTTTAGGACTGACTGGTTTGATCTCTGTGCTGTCCAAGGGACTCTTCAAGAGTATTTTCCAGCACCACAATTCAAAGGCATCAATTCTTTGGCACTCAGCCTTCTTTATGGTCCAACGCTCACATCTGTACATGACTATTGGAAAAACCACAGCTAAACCATACTAAGTCAAGACCAACTGAATTCTCAGAGGCTGTCTAGGTATGTTCACAATTACTTTGCCCCAGATGGACAGTTATTTGCTGAAAAAAGGACAGAGATGAAAAAAATGGATATGGTTTTAGTGCCATCATCTTGTACTCTCTTTCCTGCTACCTCCAAGACAATCTCAAGGGATGTATCATAAATGTATAGCACTGCAGAAATCATGGACAGGTAAGTAAATAGAGTCATCAACAAGTATAAATGTGGTTTTAACAAGAAATTATAGAAAGCTCAAATAGAACATTTTCCACTATGTTTTATTGAAAAATAGCTAATTTAAAATATATACATTATTTAAAAAAAAAAAACACACACATGGCACTGGTAAAATACTGAATTTTTCACTCACTCTTACCAAAGTGGCATCTTTATGTTCCCAGATGATTATTTTGCTTAAGAGGAGGGTCTCTGGTGCCCTCTGGTGACACTTCTTGAGGCTGCTGTCCAGAAAGGAGTAAGAGCCCCTCAGCTTAGGGCTGAGAGAATTAAGGACAGTTCATGTCTGACTGGCCTGTGTTCTGTGGCCTTTGCCCTCTGCCCAGGAGAAAGGCAATCTTAGTGGGAGTCTTAACCTCCTGGGGGAAGTGTTCCTCCCTTAACACTCAGCCAAGCCGACAGCAAAAATAAACACTTTCGTTTTTGTCACTGTCTTCTTAAAAACACAAAAACAAACAAATGAAAAAACCCCTATCATTATAAACTCCCAAATAATGTGGGAAAGTCTCTAAGTAATTCAGGTTGTAACCCAGACCAAAAAAAAAAAAATTAATTAATCAAAAAACCCCAGTATCAGTTAACAGGACAGCAAAACCCATAAATCTTAGGAAAAAAAAAAAAAAAAAAGTTGATTCTTCCCCTTGTCTTCATAACAACGGACACCACTACTCTGGACAACTCTGTGCCTATGGTTTCTGGGAGTGGATGACTTTCTTGAATTTCAGGAGGCAGACCTACTCCAGACCTGTGCCATTCCTAAACTGTAACATCAGCAGAGCCTAAGTTCATTCTCTAGACCAAACACTTTGGACTTGAGGTTCCTCAGTTCTCCCTGTATCTTGTGTGCCAGTCGATTGCTATCACGAACCTCACACAGAATGGCAAGATCCTGGTTTGCCTGGGCGTTGAGTGTGGCCTAGAGATTCAAAAAAAAAAGAAGTGATTATGGCAGATGCCAGAGGAGAGAAACCTGGCATGAAGCCCCAGCTGTGCCAGCTCCTTTCTCTGATACTCTTAGTTCACAGGGTAGATTCAATGCTTAGTCTAGAGACTCACTGAGAAAAGGAAAATGTAGAGTTAGGGCTAAAAAGGCTCGAAACCATTGCTTCCCCACACAACAGGACAGAAGCCTGAGTCAGAGGACAATCAACAATTAACAGTGAGAAAAGAGACCAATATAGACATTATTAGTAAATCTGCCAAAGCATGAAAGGCAGCATCGCTTTGTTTCCGTGTGAACCTGCTTGGCAGAGTGACTGCTCAGGGTGTGTGGATGGAGAGTTACATCTCTTTAAGATGACACTGGAGGCACCTCAGACTCTACGTGAAGCTGTGTCTCATAGGGAAGAAGTACTTTCTAACCCAGTTACTCACTTTCCCTATTTGTAAAATAGACAGTTTTTTGGCCAGGCCATATGGCTTGTGGGATCTTAGTTCCCCGACCAGGGACTGAACCCGGATTCTGGCAGTGAGAACGCTGAGTCCTCACCACAGGAACCCCAGGAACTCCCCACAGACACGACTCTTTTTTTTTTTTTTAATTCATTTATACATTTATTAACCTCCACTTGCTCTAAATCAGAAGCCATACTAAGAACTGGGGATCCCAAGAAGAATAAAACAAGGTATTCCTGCTCTTGGGCAGCTCTCAGTGTTGAGTTTTATTTGCAAAAATGTAATATTTTAAGCCATCATTAATTCACAATTGAAGTAGGCACTTACTCATGCTGCTGCTGCTGCTAAGTCGCTTCAGTTGTGTCCGACTCTGTGCGACCCCATAGACGGCAGCCCACCAGGCTCCCCTGTCCCTGGGATTCTCCAGGCAAGAACACTGGAGTGGGTTGCCATTTCCTTCTCCAATGCATGAAAGTGAAAAGTCAAAGTGAAGTCACTCAGTCGTGTCCGACTCTTTGTGACCCCATGGACTGTAGCCCACCAGGCTCCTCCGTCCATGGGATTTTCCAGGCAAGAGTTGGAGTGGGTTGCCATTTCCTTGTCCAGTGCATGAAAGTGAAAAGTCAAAGTGAAGTTGCACCTTCTCCAAGACACGACTCTTTGAACCCACTCCTTGAGTTGGGAGGGATGAATACTTGTGCTGAGCTGAGCTCAGGTGGAAATACTCTGACATTGTCCTTAAGTTGCTTCAGTCTGTCCTGTCTTCCTCTGGCACGCACTGTTTACACTGATTTCAGAGAGACCAGGAGGATGGTGATGTGGCCCAGCCTCCCTCAGAGGGGCCCTTGTGCTGTGTACTCACCCAGACCTCTACTCCCTCCTGGTAATTCAGGATCAAGTACCTTATAGAGTATCTGCTCCACGTCTTTTAGTTTTTGCCGGAGAATCTTAATGTCTGTCTTAAAGCCTTCTACCTCTAAGACACGCCGGGTCTCCAAGGCCTCGTAGCGCTTAGTCATGGCCTGCAGGCGTCTCCCCATCTTGCTGGTGCGGTCCTACACCCGGGGTACAGGAGAGCCTCTGTGAGCAGAAGGGGCACCCCTAGCCAGCTGCCCGCCCCCCGAGAGGCAGAGAACCCCACACCTTAAAGATCTCTCTCCTTGCTCCTTCCTCCTCACGAATCCGGGCCAGCTCTTCTTCCAGGGAAATGCACTGCTCTTGGTACATGCTGGACAGCCTTCTCTCTTGTATGAGCTTATCCTTTAGGGACTGTGGGTCAGAAGGAGAGAAAAATTCATTTGTTCTTTAATTTGGGTAATTCAAATAGCACTGAGGGAAAGAAAGAAAGGACTTCCAGAAGTGCTAAATCAGTGAAGGAACAAGACATCACGGAGAACATCTGAAAACCTACTTCTGGAGGATTCTCTAGCTTTTTTCTTAATGTGTACAGAGTAGGAAATTCTGGGTTTTTTTCCCTTTATTTTTTAGAAAATTTTTTAAACAAAACAAATATTTTCGGCTCTTGGAAGAGTCAGATAAAAGAGTTCAGAATTGTACCAAATAAGACATTACAAACTATTTGGGGATACACTTCTTAAGTTTTTCTTTAAAAAGAAACATCAACAGCACTTAAAACACATGCTCCACTGAGCAGCCAGGATGATCCTGAAGAAGCCCAACTTGGATGCCACTTCCTTACACAGAATCCTTCAAAGACACGACGACGCTCGGAGCTGTGCATCCTCAGCAGGAGCGTGACGTGACGGCCGCCCTCCCTCCACCCTGCGTGCCCACCCCTCACGGCCACATGCTCCCTCACACCTGCCCTGATGCTCTTCCCCGAGGTCTGCCTGGCAAGCTTCACTCTCCAGGTCTCAGCAAAAATGCCAGACTCCAGATAGTGTCCCAGTGCTTCTCAACAAAAGTAGACCTCCAACAGCAACATACAATCTTCACAGAATCCTTCTAATTCTATAACACCACTTTTTTTCCCTCCCTAAATTTAATGTATTTTGGCTGCACCACCTGGCTTGTGGGATCTCAGCTCCCTGACCAGGGAATGAACCTGGGCCATGCACTGAGAGCCCAAAATCTTAACTACTAGGCCACCAGGGAACTCCCAGGACCACTTTTCTGTAACCCATACTTGGTTATTTGTTAATGTTTCTAGTCTTTCTCACCTGTTAGAATGTAAATGCCATGAAGACAGACCTGGTCTAGCCTTCTGCTGCTGTACACTCAGAGCCCCGCCCACCACAGGACTTCAACAAACATCTGTTGAATGAATCTATCGATCAGTCAACACTTAGTGTTCTAAATCCCCAAACACAGTAACAAAGAGCTACTCTTTGAGACCTATTTCTTGAGATCGTTGCTACAAGAGCTTCCTGGACTGGATCTTATATGACAATGATTAGGTTCTTTGAAATTCTCCGAGTTCTTTCAACAATTCCAGAATAAAAAAAAAATTCTGTAAGATAGAGGAAACTACCTTAATATATTCATTTTGGTTGTGATGACTCTCGTGAACTAGCCACATTTTCCCCATTTTCTCTTCTTTCTTCTTACACTGCATCCTGTATTCCTTAATCTTTGACATCAAGTGATCCTTTTCAAGCATCCAGGACTTCTCCTTATTTTGGTTTTCAAATCTGAGTTGCAGAAAGTCTTTGGTGCTCTCGTAGAACAGCTCCTGGGTGTGGTGGAGACTAGGGAAGAAAGTACAGATGTGGACATGAAGATGCTTCCCCAGTACATGTGACAGTTACTTCAAACGCAGCCAAGATGCAGGTCCTTTAAAAACTGTGTAATACATAGATTCTGTAAATACCATCAGCGTTTAAAAAACACGCTTCATCTGATCACCAGCAGTCTTACATGTTTTATTGAACAAGGTATAATGCACCTACATTGGTTCATAGACCGGCCTTTACAGATATTTTTCTGGGTGCTAATTTCAGGTTACATAATTAGACGGACTACAGAAATATTTACACACAGCCTAAGTATGGACTTTTCCAAGGCACCAGACTTTACAATAAACTAAGTCATGGGGTTCTGACTAAAGGTTAACACAAGTTCTAAAACGAAAACATCCACACAGCTTTGCTTCTGTCTGGGCCGAGCTCCCCCGTGAGCTGTTGGGCCAAGCTGCCCAACAGCAAATCCTGTCCTTTTTCTGAGATAGGCTTCCTCGGTGGAAGCACCTCAATGGCCTCAGCCCACGTGGCCCCTCCATTCTTCGAAACCCCTCAGTGCTTCCACTCTACGCCCTGTGCTGTAGCGCAACACTTCTTAACCTTATTTATCATTTATTTTTGCCAGATGCCACAAGGACCATCAAGGACAGTACCAGCTACTAGACATACACAGGTACTAAATAGATTCCTGCTGAGATTTGGGAATAGACAAATGATGTTTCTGTCTTCAAAAAAAAAATATCCTGAAGAGTTAGCAACTCATCAGTTTAACATCAGCAGCTAGAAATATACTGTATCAAATGATCGGACTGCTTCCAAAGGGCACTAAATACCATACCGAAGTTTTTCACTGAACACATACGGTGAGATCCACTTAGTTCTTCTCATGAGTAAGAGAGTACACAGAGAAGGGGACAAAGACTACATAATGTCAGAGGAGTAACCGGCATCTGATGAATATATTCAGGTACGCGTGTGTCTGTATAAACAGGGAGAGATTGAGTCAGTTCCCTCAAGGACTGCTCTTGCTTGCAACAGGTTATTTTATTCTATCTGGTATTATGCTCTCAGTTACAAACAGGGGAAGCATGCTCTTGAAAATGTACAAATGGTCTCAAAGTGACACCTAACAGGCAGCCATTAATGGCCTTGGATTTCCTGCCATTCAACACCCTCAGGATGCCAATCTACTGGAAGGAGCCAATCAAGTGCTCAGATCTGCAGAAGAAGTTGAACTAGGAAGGTTATTAATATTCTGACATGTAAAATCATACTTTACTCTGACAATTTAAAAATATTGTTCCCTGAAAAACAATTCAAATCCAATAGAAACTGGAGATGCTACGCTTAAGCACAAAATACCAAAAATAAAGATGGAGAGGTACCAGCCAAATGCAAACAAGACATGATGTTGGAAGCAGCAGGGCCTGCCAAGGGCCAGGGGCATCTTCTACCTGCACTGGTCAACGAGTTCAACTTGAGTATCATGTCTAGTTTAGCGACCACGCTTTAGAATGGAGGAAGAGACACTAAAAAAGTTTGTGAAGTAATAAAAAAACCAACAGGATGAAGATTGCAAGGTGAAAAAGAATATACACACACACACTCCAGAGGATCTTCCCAACGCAGGGACTGAAATTGAATGCAGGTCTCCCACAGTAGAGGCAGATTCTTTACCATCTGAGCCACCAGGGAAGCCCATATACACACATACACACGTGTGTGTACATATATATACACATTTTTTTGTTTTTGGCCGCACCACATGGCTTATGGAATCCTAGTTCCCCAACCAGGGATTGAAGCTGGGCCCTTGGCAGTGAAAGCTTCAAGTCCTAACCACCAGACCACCAGGGAATTCCTGTGAAAAAACATTTTAAAATGTAGGATATTTAATGCAGGATAGAGAAGGTAAGATAAAGGTCATCAAGTGTTCAAGAATTATTTATGTGCCTGCTCTGCACACAGGAAAAGACCCTGGGGAAGAGACATCATTAAAACAGAAGGTGAAAAGGTCCATCGCTGAATCACGCTGGTCATCACAGGCGATGTGGGGGAGATGTGTAAGGAAGAGTGCACCCATTCCTGGGAAGGTCAGAGAAGGATGACCGCACAGCGAGGGGCTGCTGCACCGTGAGTGCTGCGTGACCCACAGCCGCAGGAGTCTGGCTAAAAAACGAGGTGAGCTATAGCCAGAGGAGCAGAGACTCAGGGCTGAGACTCCCAAGGGTCAAGGCAGCAGGAGACACTCACAGGGAGGAAGCCTGCAGGGCACAAGGGGACCGGCGACAGAAAACACAGCTTGGTGACAGCAATGATTAAACCAGAACACAGCTTGAGCCGAGAACGAGAGGGCAGAGAATGGACAGGAGAGGCTTCCAGGTTCACAGATGACGGGGTTTGGAATCAGAAACTGGAGAGCGGGGAGCTGAAAACGACCCTGAGTCTCCAAACTTGAGAAACTACATGGATGCGACGGCACTGGGCTAAATGGGAAAGAATGGAGCAGCAGGTAGATGGGGAAGGGTGCTTGTCGGGAAAGAGAAAGTTGAGTTTCAGTTGTGGTGAATTTGACATTTTCAAACACACTTTATTGAAGATGTCTCTACAGCCTAGCTCTGGTCACTGCAAGTGGACAAACAGCTGAGGAGGGTGAAATGGGGAGAACCAAGAAAGACAGGTGCTGCGGGAACCAAGGGAGATGGATTTCAAAGGGGGTGGTCAGAGGCCCAGACACACAGAAAGATACGAATGAACTCAGTGATGACTTTAGACAGGGCACGCTAAGCAAAACAGGGAACAAGAGCAGACTGCAGAGAGTGGGGGACAGGCAGGCAGGAATGGGGTAAAAACAGTACACATAGTTTCCATTTTCTGGTGCAGGTATGTGAAGTCGAACAAGAGAAAAGGACTGTTATGCTGACTTAGATAACCCATCAGTGGAGAAAAGGATATTCCAGGACAGTAAGATCAGACTACAACTCTCCGACGGGTTGAGGGGAGAATGTAGAGCCCCAGTCCTGTAGGAAAAGCATCAGATGAGCATGCCAGGGAACTGGGAGAGAGGCGAGGGGTGGGGGTCTGCTGATACGGTTCCTTCAGTGCCAGGACCCTTGCTGCTACTGGACAGGACTGCCAGCTTGTGGAATCTTAGCTCCCCCACCAGGGATCGAACCTGCCACCTTGGCAGTGAGTGTGACAGTCCTGACCCCCGGACCTTCTAAACCATATGGAAGACACCTGAAACCTGTCCAGTGTGGCTCATGAGTACCCACCTTCTGGTGAGCTCTGTGATTCTGTCCCGGCTTCTCTGCTGATGAACCTGCACTTCCTCGACGCAGATCCGCCTCTCCTCCATGAGCCCTGCCACCTGCTCCCGTGAGAGCCGAGTCTGCTCCTCCAGCTGTGCCTGCAGCGCCTCCACCTGGACAGGCCAGAGGGGCGAGGCGTCCACTCCCGCTCTACTCCTGCTCGCTTCTCGCCCCTAACAGCGAGCCTCTCTCCAGAAAAACAAAAACCCCACAAACAAAAAAAAACAGACGTGCAGCAGCAAAACAAACAAGAGAAAAATCTCGACTGGACTCCTCTTTACGTCTTACATGTGGTCTGAGGCCACATGAGAGCAGACTCCATCCACACCAAGCAGAGCACCCAAGTCACACCAGAAAGGCTGGACAAGCCCGTCTCCCCTCTCCGAGATGCTCACCTTCTCACCATCTCTCTCTCTGGGCTTTCAGAACTGTCTCCCTTTTGGGACTTCCCAGTTGTGTAGAGAAAGACTCATGTCTTCATTTTTAAATTTAGAAAGTGTGGCAAAACAAGTATAATGTGATTTCCTTGTCTGAGTCAGGCTGTCTTGACCCCACATGGCGACACTGGCCAAAGGTAGAAACTGTCCATTAACACGCCCTCTGATAAGGACAGGAACTTGAATGCCGTTAGATGAAAAATCAGGGTTGTAGGTGACATATGATGACCAGATGGTGAGAGGGTGACTCATTACTTTCTTAGACTTTGGAATACATGCACCAGACAAATGGATGTACCCCCAAAGGTCACCGTTTGGGGACAGACAGCTGCAGCTCTGCGTGTCCCAGGCCAGCTGCACAGGGAATTCTGACTCTGACGACTCTGGTGGGAGGGTTCGGCCTATGAGCTGAATGAACTGCAGGTTCACACCAGCACTTCTAGAATGGTGCAGTACAGAGTAATGGTTGTAAAGATAGAGCTCTGGGAAATTAGGAACAACCTCAAATTTCCAATCCCAAGATGCCCAGAGGAAATACGTGTGCCAGGAGACACGTGGCACACGCTAGTGAGGGCACAGGACCCGCTCCAGGCCTGTGTGCGGAGCGGCGACGATCGTACCTGGAGGGCGAGGGTCTGGACGTCTCTCTGATGCAGCCCAGTGCTCACCTCCTTTTCTCTCCCTGCTGATTTCCTCCTGCTGCCTTTAGAGTCTAAAACAAAAAACAGTGGAGACCTTCACTTAGCTTTTCTTTCTGCTTTTCAAGCATCAACATTATCTTTGCAGAGAAGTTGGTTTTCTTTATATGGAAGAGAAGGAAAGGAAGAAAAAGGACAATGTACAATAACTACAATGCTCAATTGTGCAAATAGGAATCTTTTAACGGAACTCTGTTAGGATGTCACCTGGATCTTTCTGAAGAATAAACTACTAAATTTCCCTTTGGAGTTATATCTAATTTCTTTGTAAAATCTTATTTAATGAAAAAGGGTAATGAATTACAAAAACTAAATCTAAACATTTTAGTTATGACGTATAACCCAATTTTCAATGGACAAAATGATTTTATCAGCAAGCAACACTAAAACTGCACTAAACATAATTTGATGATTTAGATGATTCAAGAAGCTTATTTATTCTTTTTATTGAGGTATAGTAATTTATAATATTTGTTTCATGTGTACAACATAGCAATTCAAAAATTTTATAGATTATACTCTGTCTATACTTATTATAAAGTACTGGCTATATTCCCTGTCCTGTACAATATATCTTTGTAGCTTATTTATTTTATACATAGTAGTTTGTTCCTCTTAATCCTTTACCCTTATTCTGCCCCTTCTGTTCCTTCACTCTGCTGGTAACCACTAGTAAGTATGTTCTCAACATCTGTGAGTCTGTTTTTGTTCTATACTCACTAGTTTATTTTTTAAATTCCACATATAAGTGATATCATACAATATTTTTCTTATTTCTTAGCATTATGCCCTCTAAATCCATCCATGTTGCTGAAAATGGCAAGACTTCATTTTTTTTTAAATGCCTGAGTAGTATTCCATTCATCTTCTTTAACCATTCATCTGTTGATGAACACTTGGGCTGTTTCCATATCTTGACTATTATAAATAATATTGCTGTGAACACTGGGGTGCACGTTATTTCAAGTTAGAATTTTTGTTTCCTTTCTAAGAGCAGACCTCAAAAGTGCTTCTCTCCACATGCGTAGTGATGGCATTAGCTAGACTTATTGTGGTGAATATTTTGTAGTATATACAAATACCAATTTACTACTTTGCACACTTAAAACTAACATTATATGTCAATTATATCTCAATTTTAAAAAACTGCGATTTCCATTAATAAAAGAGGAAAGGATAAGGAGACTGAGGGTTAGAAAATAATTAACAGGCTGTGACTCCACATGTTATCCAAGTATATTTTATGACTTATCACCATAAGCATTTTAATTAGATATATTTTTTATTCTACTTTATTAAAACATCATAGAAAGGTTTTTAAAAAAAAGCTCAGTAAGATCTGAAACCACCAGCAGCATGATTATGAATATTTATTACCACTGTATAGTAGGAAAAACTGTTTAATTATTTGCACCATGGTTTTTAATTCTGCATCAATAAGAATTTCTAAAAATACAGTTGGTACCTGCTCTGAGAGCTGAAGACTCATTCTTTTCACGTACTTCTACAGGCTGGACAGTCTTCTGGAGAATGCTGACCTGAAGAAGCCAAAAAAAAAAAAAAAAAAAAAAAAAAAAAAAAGTACAGAAATAGTCTTCCTATAAATACAGTATTTCATTTTTTAGCTTTAGTTCTCCAGATCAAACACCATTCATAAATTAAACTGGTCAAAACTTATACAATCATATAAGGATGCCATGCATATGGGAGACCAGAGAAGACAAACTGGATAAAACCCACTAACAAACTGAATACACACTGACTAAAACCACTGCTGGTGATAGAAATGGAAAAATAAAATTTCAGGGTTCTTTGGCAATATCTACCAAAAAAAAAAAAAAAAGAAAGTGGTCTTTGACAAGGTCTTTTAGGAAAGTAACAGAAACACTGAAGCATGCATATATAGATATGTATAAAGATGTTCACTGAAGCACTGTTTATAGAGTGAACAAGTGGAAATCTCAATTATACACATAAATGTTTCTATATGAGTAGGAAAAAAGCTTTATCTCTAGGGTACAGAATTATGGGACACTGTCACTTTTCTATTAGATTTCTGAAATCTGTGTTTGTTTTTAACAAAGACCACGCATTACTTTTGTAATCGGTATAAATGAAGCCCTAAAAAGAACCCAGTATTGAAACTTGCTCCCACACTAAGTCTGTTCCTGCTGCTCTCTCTAATCTCATCCAAGACACCTCCTCCTCTAAGCTTAAGGTTTCCAAATGGCAGAATGGGGTAAACAATGCTACTTTCCAAGGCTTTTGAAGAAAAAGAATAAAATCACAAACCTGTTTGTAATTGCAGAAAATGCTCTGAAAAAGGCAAACTGAGACCATGGTAGCTAATTCTCCTTTGAGCTTCTTTAGCAAGGATCGAAGTTGTCTGATTAAGGACCCAGGCTGCATTTTGTAAAAGCCTTGTCTACCTTGCTATATAAAGGAGGACTTACTTTGTTGGGAGGCTCCTTATAAAAATAGGTCACTTCTCCAGTGTCTGTTCCCACAAGAGCCAAGAGATTCTGAATCTTCTTCTTGTCTTCTAGCTCCCTGCAATTCTCATAGAGAATAAGCATACATTGTGTCCAGAGTAAGTAAATGTTTGTTTAAAGGATCTCCCTTCTGACTCATTTATTTTTAAAGCAATGATAACCTCAAGTTAAAATTAAATTGGATTAACCTCCTATACTATTGGTGGGAATGTAAACTGGTGAAGCCACTATGGAGATCATTATGGAGGTTCCTTAAAGAAACTAAAAATAGAGCTACCATATGACCCTGCAATCCCACTCCTGTGCATATATTCGGAAAAGATGAAAACTATCTAATTCAAAATGATACATGCACCCCAGTGTTCACAGAAGCACTATTTACAATAGTCAAGACATGGAAACAACCTAAGTGTTCACCAGCAGGTGAATGGATAAAGAAGATGTTCTAAACACAGAGGGCTTCCCTGATAGTTCACTTGGTGAAGAATCCACCTGCAATGCAGGAGACCCCGGTTAGACTCTTGGGTCAGGAAGATCTGCTGGAGAAGGAATAGACTACCCACTCCAGTACTCTTGGGCTTCCCTTGTGGCTCAGCTGGCAAAGAATCTGCCTGCAATGCAGGAGACCTGGGTCTGATCCCTGAGTTGGGAAGATCCCCTGGAGAAGGGAATACTCCAGTAATATACTCCAGAATACTCCAATATTCTGGCCTGGAGAATTCCATGGACTGTAGGCCATGGGGTCGCAAAGAGTCAGACCTGACTGAGTGACTTTCACTTCACTTTACTTCACTACACACACACAATGGGATGTTACTCAGTCATAAAAAAGAATGAAATAATGCTATTTATGGCAACATAGATCGACCTAGAGATTATTATACTAACTGAAGTCACACAAAGACAAATATCATGGTATCACTCATACGTAGAATCTAGAAAAAATGATATAAATAAACTTATTTACAAAACAGAAACAGACTAATAGATGTAGAAAATAAACTATGGTTACCAAAGGGGAAGGGGGGAGGGATCAACGGGGAGTTTGGATTAACAATGCACACCGCTAGATATAAAGTAGATGGCCCTACTGTACAGGGAACTCTACTCAATATCCTGTAATAACTTACCTGGGGAAGAAAAGCTGAAAAGTAAATATATTTGTATACCTATATGTGTATTTATAGGTATATACACATACCTATGCATAACTGAATCACTTTGCTGTATGCCTGAAACATTGAAAATCAAAAATGTCAAGAGAGGAGAGAACATCAGCAATAAGCTCCAAAAAATTAACTAAACTAAATTAAATTAAATAGGATTTATCTAGACTTCAGCTCTAATTTTAAGAGCATCAGGCATTTAGATTCAGGAATTCAGAGAACCCAGCGGGAAATAACTTCAATCAGTTGGTTGAAGAGCGTGAAGGCAGACACCAGGGCGTACTGCTCAAATCTGCCTCTTCAGCTACGTGGGAGCTGACAGTTCACAGCTGGATCTCTCTCCAGGCCTGCTCTGAGTCTAGGCGGCCTGTCTCACCAACTGTCTGCTTGAGGAGCAGCCTGCACCCGGGGCCTGGCTACTGAGGGGTGCGAAACCCAGTCCTCTCACCTCGTTTCAGGATCTGAGGACCATCCTAGAAGGGCACCCTGTGGCAGGGGCTGAGGCCTGCTGTCACTGAATCGCCACTTAGCCTCTGCACACTCAGACTCTCCCGAGTGCCCCCTGGTGGTTTACTCCTGAGCACACTCCCCGAAAACCTCCTGCAAGCAAATCTCCATTGCGGAGTTCATTTTCCAGGAAACTGACCCCAGACAGTTGATACCACAAATGGACCAAGGAAGCAAACTTTAAGAGAGATGTCAGGGACTTCCCTGCTGGTCCAGTGGTTAAGACTTCACCTTCCAGTGCAAGGGGAGCAGGTTTGATCCCTGGTCAGGGAGCTAAATCCCACATACTTTGCAGCCAAAAAACTAAACATAAAGCAGAAGTAATACTGCAACATGTTATAAATTCAATAAAGATTTTATTAAAAAATCTTTTAAAAACACAATGAGATTTCAGAGCCTGGGATGTGCAGACCTGTTACAGTGTTCTTAGGAGCAAGACAGGTGAGTGGTCAACAGCGGAGAGGCTAAACAATCAAATAAAAGTAAAAGCAGGAAGAGAGCTGGGCTGCATTCTATACAAACTCACAATCTCTGCCCCATTTCCCACACCCCAGCCAGCTGTCAAGACTACTACCTAAAGAAGAAGCTGACTCTCCGAGAGGTAAGGTCTGGTGAGGCCTCAGCCAGAGCCCATGGTCACGATCACTCAGCCTTTCTTCCAAGGGCCCATGGCCATTTATTGCAGTAACTGTGCACTGTGGAGAAGGGCTGCTGGGCAGTCTGAGCTGACTTTGACACCTAGTGAAATGAAGCATTATCTAGGGCATACAGGAACCAGGTAATAAACAGAATTTTGGTTCCAGTCCAGCTCAAAGTGGGTCCACTGGATCCAAACCCAGTCAGGAGTCATTTCCCCATCTCCAAATGTATAACTGAAATGAACATAATTGGCAGTTGGCAAAATCTCCAAATTGTTTTCTTGGTTTCGGTGTTAAAGCAAGTGGAAGCCTCTGAAACTGCCTCTCTGCACCCCAGCCACGATGGTAAACAAAGACTAAAGGATGTAAGGGTGAGGGTCCCCATCAAATCCCCATTAATTCACAAGCATGATCCTGCAAAACCAGACAGGCAACAACACAGTGCTACCAAGTAGGTACAAGTCAGTGACTGTGCCAGCTGCAGTAGCATTTTTGCTAGAGCAGAGAACCAGGTCTTAGGTACACAGCATGTGGCTATGGTTAAGCAAATGTGCTCCCTTCCACAATCAACAGGCCCAGAGCAGTTCTCGTTCAGGTGACATGAACAAGAGGATATTTCTACAGGCTTTCTGAGGACCATTAGCTCTTCTGTTCAATATCAAATTTGTCCAAAGGGACCTGGATCTGTTCACTACTGAGCTATCAAATTAAATCAGATGGGACAAACAAGAAGTGCAAGTGGGTTAGAACCCTCAAGTGTACTCCAAAGGGCCGGAGGTAAACCCTACATAGCACATCAGCCAAGTTTCAGGGGTCTGATCGAGGCATGCCAGGCCACTCCCTTCAAAATGAAGGACAGATTATTGTACCTCATGCCTACCGCCACCAAAGACTCATAATGCCAGAGGAACTGCTCAGTGTCTGAAGACAACATGTCCTTTCTCTGGGACACTGCGCTGACCCATGTAACAGGTGACATGGAAGGTGACAAGGAACACTGTGCTGACGCTTGTAACAGGTGACGTGCAAAGTGACACAGGATACTGTGCTAATGTTTGTAACAGGTGACGTGGAAGGTGACACGGGACACTGTGCTGACCCGTGTAACAGGTGACGTGGAAGGTGACACAGGACACTGCACCGACCGGTGTAACAGGTGACGTGGAAGGTGACACAGGACACTGTGCTAACGCTGTTACTGCGGCAACCCGTGTAACAGGTGACGTGGAAGGTGACACAGGACACTGTGCTAACGCTGTTACTGCGGCAACCCGTGTAACAGGTGACGTGGAAGGTGAAATGGGACACTGCGCTGACCCGGGTAGCAGGTGTCGTGGAAGGTGACCCTTCCTCGTGGCCCAGAACTGAAATGAAGTGCTGCATTAGGTCAAGGCTGAAACCATTAAGGAGATTGAGCCAGGAATCAAAAACCTCCCAACAAAGAAACACCCTGGACCTGATGGCTTCCGTGGTGAATTCCACTGAACACTTAAAGAAGGACTAACAGCAATCATCCTCAAACTTTTCCAAAAACTGAAGAGGAAGCAACAGTTACTCTTACTTTTACTTTCTATCAGCCAGCACTCCCCTGATACGAAAGCTGGACAGACACTACACGAAAACCACTACAGACCTTACAGACATTGATACAAAAATCCTCCACAGAACATTAGTAAACCTGCATTCGGCAGCATATTAAAAGGATACACCACGATTAAGTGGAATTTATTCCTCGAATACAAGCAAGGTTCAACATATGGAAGTTGATCAAAGTAATACATCACACGGACACAATGAAGGAGGAAAACACACGATCATCATCTGATACAGAAAAAACACCTGAAAACATTCAACACCCTTTTTAGATAAAAACACTCAACAAATTTAGAAGAGCGGGAAACAAATCTCTGCACAACAAAAGCCACAATTGAAAACCCATGGCTAAAGTCACACTCAATGGTGAAAAACTGCAAATTCTCTACTAAGATCAAGAACAAGACAAGGCTGCCCATTGTGCAACTTCTATTTAACTTAGTACTGAAGTCCTAGCCAGACCAAGTAGGCAAGAAAAAGGAAGAAAAGACACTCAAGTTGGAAAGCAAGAAATAAAATAATCCTTATTCACAGATGACATGATCTTATTCTCAGAAAACCCTAAGGGTGCCACAAATTTTTTTTTTTTTTAACTTTAAAAACTGTTAGAACTAGTAAAGGAATTCAGCAAAGGAGCATAACACAAATCCAACATGCATTTCTATACACTGACAATGAAATATCTGAAAAGAAAATTAGGAAAAGAATTTGATGCACAACAGCATCAAAAAGAATATTCAGGAATTAACCAAGGAAAGGAAAGACTTGTATACTGAAAACACTCCTAAAAGAAATTAAGGATGAAATAAACAAATGGAAAGATATCCTGTGTCCATGGATTGGAAAACATAATATTAAGATGTCAACATTGCTCAGAGCAATCCTCAGATTTCATGCAAGTCCTATAAAAATTTTCTGTGTGGGATGATGAGAATGTTCTGGAGATGGACAGTGGTGTGGCTGCATGATGACACTTAACGATACTGAACTGTACACTTAAAAATGATTAAAAGAGTAAATTTTAGGTTAAGTATATTTTACCAGAATTAAAAAGAACTGCACTGTAGTGGGTGTTCCGGCACACTGTTCAGATGCCCATCACCCAGGGGCTCAGTCCTTCTCCAGCAACTGCCCTGGGCTGAAGGGGGCCGCCTCCCCCAAGTTTATATCCCTCCCTGGTGGGAGCTGCATCCAATGACAGATCACTCCCTGTGGGGCTGACTAAGATCTCTGTCCCTTGGTGGACTCTGGTGGTGGTGGTTTAGTCACTAAGTTGTGTCAACTCTTGCAAACCCATGGACTGTAGCCCACCAGGCTCCACTGTTCATGGCATTTCCAAGGCAAGAATATTGGAGTGGGTTGCCATTTTCTTCTCCAGGGGATCTTCCCAACCCGGGGATCGAAACTGTGTCTCCTGTACTAGGCGGATGCTTTACCACTGAACCACCAGGAAGTCCTTGATGGACTCTATCGTAATTCAAATTCTCCCTCAACCCAAATCTGCTCAGAGCTGCTCCCCTTAAGAGTCTCCCTACTGACCATCGCCCAGGCAAACCCCTATCTCAGAGCCTGCTCCCTGGGAACGCAGCCAAGAGGACCACGGAAGAAATGTATCTCGTTCCATGCGGTTTAGAAACATGCCCCTGGCGTCTCCTTCCTCCCGTTAGTACCTGATTCTTAGGCGGTCGTTTTCTGAGTAGAGGCGTAGGACGTGCTCTCGCTCCTGGAAGAGGCAGACCTGCATGTCACTCAGAGCTTTCTGCAGCTCAGCAATCTCTTCCTCCCTCTGCTGCAAATCCCATTCCAGTTTATGCTGGTGGGGAAAAAAAAAGGCAGCTGACAAGATACTGGGCTTCAGAGGAGTAGCTCTTATTGCATGCAGTGGCGTCAGTTCACGTAGAAATATTACAAAGTGGACAGTTTCAGCAATGCAGGCTCCAAATTACAACAGGCTGCGTACAGATGAGTTTAAACCCACAAGGTGAATGACCTCAGAGCTCTCACATCACCTCCTCTTACGGACGACAGAACCCAGGACACCACATGATCCACCTGTTCTAGCCACTCCTTTAATCTGGCTACAATGTGCAGCTTGCAGGATCTCGGTTCCCTGACCAGGGATCGAACCAGTGCCCCCTGAGGTGGAAGCTCGAAGTTCTAACCACTGGAACACCAGGGAATTCCAAGTCACACTTTAATGCTTTTTATGTAATATGCATTATAAAACTCTGGAAAGCAAAGATGAAAGGTGTGACTCCTGCTTACAGAGCAGGAGGAACTGTGTGGGGAGACAGACATGCCAATAATTAAACTGAGAGGACTGAATGCAGCACACATGGGGGAGGGGTGAGCTGGCCCAGGAAGAATCCCTGACAGCTGCTGGGGGGTCAGAGGCCACCAGAGAGCCGAAGCCTGAGAGGAAGGCAGAGATGGAGGAAGGCAGTGCTCTCGGGGAAGAGCTGGAAATGCAAGGACCTCAGTATCTCTGATGGCTCAGACAGTAAAGAACCTGCCTGCAATACAGGAGACCCGGGTTTGAGCTCTAGGTTGGGAAAATCCCCTGGAGAAGGGAACAGCTACCTACTCCAGTATTCTTAAAAACAGGCTTCCCTGGTCGCTCACATGGTAAAGAATCTGCCTCCAATGCGAGAGATCTAGGTTTGATCCCTGGGTCAGGAAGATCCCCTGGAGAAGGGAATGGCAACCCACCCCAGTATTCTTGCCTGGAGAATCTCATGGACAGAGAAGCCTGGTGGGCTACAGTGCATGGAGTCGCAAAGTCAGACACGACTGAGGGACTAACACACAGCATCACTGGAGCGGAAAGTGAGAGGTCGGTGGAGCAGTGTGACCCTAGGCGCTGGATCCTAGGAGCTGTTCAGGATGAATAGGAGTTTGAGAGTGTGGCATGAGAGTCTGAGATGAAACAGGAGTTTGGACAGTGTGGTTGCAACCATGATGAGGTGGCTGGAAGGGACTGAGCAATGTCTGGGAGGCAGGATCAGCAGGTCTCAGCAAGTGACCGGAGGGAGGCTGGGCAGAACCACAGGCACTGACGCCATCATGAAGAAGAAAGAAGCATTAAGAGACAGGAGTGGAGGGAGGGGATGGCAGGGGTCTACGCGTACGCATAGGTGGGGGGGAAGGGGGTTCCTGACTTCAGATATGGACACAGCACCATGGAGCTCAGCAGGAGGAGGAGTCAGCCCTAGTTACCTGGGGTGTTATCGTCCCGTTGAAAGAGGAAACAGACAGAACAGGCTCCATCTTGAAAGCAGGACTGCCTCTTGGGCCGGACTGTGGACTTTGAGCTATACAACCAGTATCTATGGAAATGACATACCAACTGGAAAACCAGACCCCTTAGATGGAAGAGCCCCAGGGCTTCTACGGCTAGTACCTAGACTCTCCCCGGCCTACAAAAATACCCTAATTATCTGTGTAACTGAATAAAATCATAAATTCTATTATGCTTATTGGGGTATGACCACAGGCCTATTGATAATTGTCCACTGTTAACTACCTAGGCTTAAGGCATACGAATCATGGGTTAACTTTGATTATATCTTTCTTTTCCTTTGTTCAGACTAGTTTCAGAGAACTTAGGGAGAGGGGTTTGGGTACGTACACTTAGGGTATATAAGGTTTTCACAAAAACTGGTCAGGGTCCTTGGGTAAGAGGAGACTCTGCCTTGGGCCCACCACTGTAATAAACTGCACTCCACTATCTGCATTGTCCTTCTGAGAGTTTGTTTCCCAGAAGGCTTGGCTACAACACCATAGGCAGGAGGACAACGCGTGGACAAAATGAGATTACTTACGGTAGAATCACAAAGAACTTTGACATTTAAGGCTAAGGAAGGAGAGGCCATTCTCACCTTCTGAGTGGCCCATACTCTTCTGTGGAGTTTCCCTCTACCTCTTGAGTCTCATTTTGTCTCTCACTGAGTTTTTCTGCAATGAGACATCAAGAACCTGATTTACTAAGCTCTGAGACCAGAGACCAAAACCCCCTCCAGGTGGGAGAAGTTAGCAGTTAATGTATTGTATGCTAACAGTATGCTGCCAACAAGTACATAGACCCCAGACAGGTTGGAACTAGCAGGGGAATGATGCTGACTCCTGATGACCTCACCACCAGCCAATTAAATGAATGTCCATGAGCTGGCCACACCTTCTCTGAACCATTATGATATAACTTCTCACTACCTTCCCCAAAGGGACAAAGTTTTGAGGGCAGTAACTTACGTCTTTTCTACTTCACTGTTCCCCCCGCCCCACCTACCAAAAAAAAAAGAATTAGGAAAGCAAGTTGTTAATCAAGACTGAGAACTAGTCAGAGAGGCAAGCCAGACACTGGGAAAGAAAAATGACTCTGGAATCAAGACAGAAGCAGACCTCTCAGAGGAGAGGTCAATAGGGAACATACCGCAGAGGTCACAGAGAGGTCACTGAGGCAACATATCCTGGAGCCATGGGAGGAGCAGCTGTGGACTGGACCCAGCTGCAGTCAAGAAGTCGCGGAGCAGGTGACCAAGTCAAACTATTCTGGAAGGCTGACTGGGAAAGAAAGCCATCCCTGCCCTGAGAGAAGAGTTAGGGAAGCTTGGCTAGAGGGGGGCCTTTCTCCTTCATTGGGAAAGACTTGAGTCTACCTATATACTGAGGAGGAAAAGCCAATGTCAAGAAGAGGTTAAAGACAGAAGACAAAGGGCAGTTCCCTGGTGGCCTAGCTGTTAGGATTTGGGGCTTTCACAGGCATGGCCCGGGTTTAACGCCTGGTTAGAAAATGGAGATCCTGCAAGCTGTGCGGCATGGCCAAAAAATAAACAGAAACTGCTGGATCTGTTCAGCCTCACTATGCTCCCTGGAGCAGTGAGGAGGAGGGGACGGATACGGGTGCAGGTGACTGAGCGTGGTCGGGCGGAAAGTGAGGCTGCCAGAGGAGAGGGGCCTGTGGGCCAAAGGAGAGCAGGGAAGGCAGGGCCTGGGCCTGGAGGCGGGGCCGGGACCGGGAGTCTACCACCAAAGGGTAAAACTTCCATGTGGTGTCTGAGGACACCATGATTTATCTCCTGTGAATTCATCTTGCAATGACCTTTCTAGGCAGCGGTTCTCAGCTGGAGGGTGGGGGGGGGTGGGTTGCCTAAGCCCCCAGGAGAACTCTGGTGATGTCTGGGGGCATTGCTGACTGTCACCACGTTGGGGTGGGGTGGGACTACTGGTACCGGCGAGCAGAGGCCAGGGATGCTGCACACGTCCTTTGTGCACCAGACCGTCTGTAGGACAAAGAACTGGCCAGCCCTCACCGTGGATACGGCCATGGTCCAGAGGCCCTGATCCAGGACCAAGGTGGGGGACAGGGGTAAGCCACAGGGCGAGCTGCTGCCAGCAAGGGGCACAGACCAGCAGGGCCACATGCGCAGTGCAGCGACTCCTAGAGTGAAGCCAAGGGGGTGCCGTTTACAGAGGGACAGGGCGGCCAGAAGCTGACACACAGCACTTAGTAAACGGAGAAGTCAGGGAGTTGTGGAGGCGACACTGGAGCAAAGTCAGGCGTGAGAGGGAGAAAGAACCAGAGGCACAAGAAGGCTGAGAGGAAAAGACACAGCAGTCTGGGGCATCGTGGTCCAGCGAGGCCCTCGGGAGGAGGGCAGCTCGGCAAGGTGGGAGGGACCTACAGAGAACACGGACGCGTGTGCTCGGACGCCAGCTGGCACTCGCGGGTGTCCCCAGCACTGGACGGGCTTGCTCAGACTCCAGGACGGCCACACCGGGTCCTCCTTACCTGCCCCTCGCACGCTTCCCTGTACAGCTCCAGCTTCTTCAGCAAGTCCTCGTTCTCTGCCTCACACTCAGACATCTTCTTCTGATAATACTCCAGAAGCTCCTGAGACGGACAGAGGACAGCCAAGCGATCCTCCACCGAAGGCAGGGGAGTCGACTGTACAGAATCGGAGAAGGACACACCCTTCCACCTGGTGGGGCTGCTAAAGCTGCTGGCAGCCTCATGCTTGTGGACAGCTGCAGGCCTGTGTGAGACGGAGAAGGACACATTCAGAAAACTGTCTGAACGTCTATGAGATGTTACAATTCCTCAAATTAAAAATAAGGCTTATGTTCTTAAAGTGCTCATAATGAAGGTGCTCACAAACCTGAGAGTTTAATGTTACGGGTTTGTGAATAATCAATCTTATGAACTGCTCTCCAGGTATTAAAGGCTTAAAGCTGGATTCAAAATACAAGTTAGACAATAAAAAGAGTTCATTTAAAAGAAAAAAAAGGAATATCAACTAAGTAAGGCCAGAGAGTGACAGTCAGAAGATTCGATACTATTAAGAATACAGCAACAGGAACACTTATGCTGTTGGTGGAGTGTCATTCGATTAACCTACAGAAAGTAAATTGGTTAAATCTAGTAAATTGCAATTCTCTTGTCTACACATACATATAATGTGACATACACAAAAATGTTCATAGAAACCTTATTTGTGATAACAAAACAGTAAACTTTCCAAATTTTTGTTCAACAGGATAATGGATAAACTGTGGTGTATTCAGACAATGGAATATTTTCAAAGTTACAGAAAACATGAATTAGAGATACCTGTATGACTGAGTGAATCATCTGAACAATATTAAATGGGAAAATGCACGCAGATGCATATACAGAAGATATTACCGTTCATTTATAATCAGAACTTGAAAAATGAAAGTTTACTTTAAGGGACAGACATATAAGTGGATCAAGATTCAGGATTAGAAAACAGAGCCTTGGGACGTCCCTGGTGATCCTGTGGCTGAAAGTCCAAGCTCCAAATCAGAGGGCATGAGTTTGATCCCTGGTCAGGGAACTAGATCCCACACGCAGCAACTGAGACTTTGCATGTCACAACTAAGACCCAGTGCACCCAAATAAATAAATATTTTTTAAAAACTAAAAAAAATAAAGCCTCATCAATAATCACACAACCAATCAGAGATCAACATCTAGCATCAGAGACTTGAATTACACAGACCAAAACCAGCCAAGTGCAAAGGCTAGATCAGAGGGTTTTTTTGGTTTGTTTGCTTTTAGCAAACGAGACAATGAAAGTTATAGAAAACAAATGATGCAGAAGCAGAGAAATTCTCATGTGAGAATTAATTCACTTTAGCTAACTGCCTGCAGTTTACAACAACAAAATAGACCACAGAGCAGAGAAACTTTATACCAGAGTTTAAACAAGCCCAGAGTTGTAGTTAATGAAGGTTATGGGCAGCACTTTTAATAGATGAGCATGACGAAAAAAATACTTTATAAATCATTAAAAGCTCATGACAGAAATACTACTGAGTTTCGTGTTTTAAAAAGGTGTTGCCTTCTGATACCTCTGGGAAATAGGTTAATGGATAACCTAACTAAAAGGTATTTCTGAAGTTCTACAAACAGGAGTGTGTTGATGACGAGGAGGGTGATGAAGAGGAGGTGTCATGCAGGCTGACTGAGAGCCAGAGTCCAGTCTCCTGTTTTTGTCTGTTGGTTGTTTCCCCTATAATCGAGGCTCACTCAAACTGCCTGGATTCTGGTATTAACATTTACTATGTCCTAGTTTTTAATCTAAATTCCGCATAACAAGAATAGAGAAGTGAGGGCTAACATAGTTCAAATCCAGAGTTGGGAAATTCTCTTCCAAAACCCTTCTAGTTCCTAAGCCAGTGGGCACTCAGGTGCCAGAAGTCTAGGCTCTTTATTTCAACAACTCAAAAATAAGCAAATGTCTTACTTTCTGCAGACAGGGGACTGCGTCGGGGTAAAGTTCATGCTGTCCTTTCACACCTGTCGAATACACAAAAGATCCAGAACGAGGGGTCAGGAACAGGAAAAACAGGATAGGATGCGCAGACCGGTCCACCCAGCATCATCAGAATGTGCCGTTTTAGAATGCAGTATTATTTGGGCAGCTCCAGATCACGGGATTTTATTCAGACATTCTTTTTTTTTTTTTCAGACATTCTTCCTCATCATTGTTTTTAAATACAATCAGACTGACATTTAACATTTCAATGGCAAGCACACAAAAGAAAAGCCCTCATATGAAAGTTTTCTGCAATGAATTTACATGCAAAACAAATTGACAGTTCTTTCCGTGAAATAATAGCAGAGGGAGATACAGAAAACTTTCTAATAACCAAGAGAAATTAAGTGGAAATTCAGGCCAAGGACTCAACATGCTAAATTTAAGTTAAATACAAAGGCACTGATGTTATCTGTATTTGGTGTGCTGCATCTATTGTTTTATCTTTAAAAAGCTCGTGCACAATTTCCATTTCAATTGATAATACAGATCACATTTCTTACTTTAATTGGATAATTACAATATTGGGATGGTTTCTGCCATACATCAACATGAATCGGCCATAGGTCTACATGTGTCCCCCCAATCCTGAACCCCCCTCTCACCTCCCTCCCTACCCCATCCCTCTAGGTTGTCCCAGAGCACTGGCTTTGGGTGCCCTGCTTCACGCATGGAACTCACACAGGTCATCTATTTTACATATGGCAATATATATGTCTCAATTATTCTCTCAAATCATCCCATCCTCCCCTTCTCCCACGGAGCCCAAAAGTCTGTTCTTTATGTCTGTGGTTCCTTTGCTGTCCTGCATGTAGGACTGTCGGTACCATCTTTCTACACAGATCAATCTTGTCACAGAAATTTTCAGGAAGATAAACTTCACTGTCAAAGAAGGAATACCATGTTATGTGAAGGAGAGAGAGGGGGAGAAGGGAAGATGCAGAGATGGGGCATGGGAGGGGTTCTTCGTAAACCTGGCTTTGGGGAAAGCTTTCTCGTCAAGCCTGCTGTCACTCCACTGTGACTGTGAGCAGGCGAGAGGTGACCTAACAGTCTATCCCAGTGCTCTTCTGCTTGGTAAATGTCTGCCTACAATCTTCAGTCCCTGGGGAGCAATTCTGTGACAAGGAGTGAAAGCACGCACCACTTTGGTTAATTCCAGGTGCCATTTTCCTGCTCACAACCCCGTGTTCTCCCCGCTCCTCCCCCCACCTCCTTGAGCTTTCCTGCACTTGGCCTCCAGGACACCACATGCTCCTCATTTCCCTCCCTCCTCACTGGCCACTGATCTTCAGTCACTTCTAGTTCTCAGCTCATCCTTACTGCCTTGGTGACCTCATGCAGCCTGGTGGCTTTAAATACCAGAAAGACACCAGCAGTTCTCAAATGCAGCCTCCAGTCCTGAGCGCCCTCAAAAGACTCATGCACTTCTGCCTGAGCAGGTCTACTCAAGCTTAACATGCCCCACACTGAGCCCCCCAACACAGACCTCCCACCACCAAACCTGCCCTCTCAGGAGGTATGATCCACATTCCAAACAATTCATTCATTTCAACATACAGCTCAATGAGCTTAGTAGAGTCACAGACACGTGCAACCATCACCATCAGCAGCTTTAGAACATCTTCAGCACTTCAAGAAGAAACCCAGGTAACCTCCAGCTCTCCCCTACATTCCACTCCACTGCAGCCCTAAGCAAGCACCAATCTACTTCCGCTCCACAGAGGTTCCTGTTCTGGACTTGCATGCCCGTGGAATCATATGGTATGTAGTCTTTCTGACTGACTTCTTTTATTTCGCCTGATGTTTTTAAGGCTCTTCTATGTTGCAGCACTCCATTCCTGTCTATGTATCTGGATGGCATCTGAAATGCCACTGTCCTCAAATCAGTGAAGAGTAAGTGGAACTTTCTAAGAACTTCTAACAACCTGCAACCTCTCACCTCCCTTTCTTCCTTCCTCCTTCCTGACCTAGTGTACACCTACAAAAAGTTGTCTACACTTATGTCTCATTTAGCTTTATAACCTCACTTCTGCTACTACATCTGCACTGAAGTTGCCCTTCTTCATCAGCAGACATCCACATTCCTAAGTCCAACTGTTCTTTTGCTTCCATCCTTCTCCATTCAACAAGTGCCTTGATTGCGTGCCTGACAACGTTAACCTCTTTTAAAATATTGTTTTGTGGTTGAGAGCACAGGCTCTGAAATCAAGCAGACTTGGGTTTGAGCCAAAGTTCTGTCCCCAGTTAGCTGTGTGGCCTTGAGGAAGTTTTTACTTAACCTCTTTAAACTTCAGTTACTCATTAGAAAATGGGGATAATGATAGCATATATGTCACAGGCTGGTGTAAGGATTAAATGAATAAAAGAGCAGAGCACATGTCCAGCACATTTAAGCACTCAATAAATGCAGACAATTACTATTTTCACTGAAAATTTTATTCCCTTGGTTCAAAAGGTTTTGTGTTCAACTCTCTTTACTACTTCCTCTCTCCATTTCTTTGGGAACATTATTTCCACTTCTTTTTGATGATTACCTATATCATCTAAAACACGACCTGGAAAAGAATAACTTACAATGACTTCTAGAATGAATAAATGAGATCTTTCAATCTCCTGACTTGAATTTCCAATTATGTAACATATTTTCATCTATATGTGTCCCACTGGAGCTTGAAATGTTTAACTTAAAAAAAGAAAAAATCAGAATGAAACACCTCACTCCTGGGTCATGAACCCAGAAGTGTGGTCATAACTGACCAATGAAACTCCTTAATATTAAAAAAAAAAAAAAATCATTCAAGCCACGTATTTTTTAACATCTTAAAGCTAATGCCTCCCAAACCAAATACATCATCTTTGTCACCCAAACATGCTCCTTCTGACTTTACTATTTCAGTTACCAATTCAACATCTTTCAAGTAACCTGGATTTGAAAGTTTAATCATTTCACTACTCCTTCTCTTGACCCTCTTCTGACAACGACAGGTGTTATTTAGGGATCCTCCATGTCTTCTTACCTAACCTACTACAATGACTTAACTGTTCTACTCAACCCCTCACCCGACTAAGTTAAGATTCATCGGTGTTTCTCATAGTCTAATGCTCTAAATCAAACTCTGCCTAAGCCTCACGGCTTTTAAATGTACGGCCCAAACCTACCTCTCCTGCCTTGTTTTCCTCCACTCCCCTAATGTACTCCGGCGTCCATGTCTTTGTTCAGGAGCTTCCCTTCAGCTGGTCCATAGTTCCCTCCACTCATAATCTCACTCAATGAAATCCAATCTGCACACGATAAACTCAAGTGCCACCTCCTCCATCTCTTCCCTGAGTCACTCCATCCAAAACGAACTAGCTGCAGAGGAAGCGCATTTGTCATTCTCTAAGAGGGGACGGAATAGAGTTCTCTGGGGCTCCCACCTCTCCCACGACCGTGTGTTCTACCTGCAGATGGGAGCATCGTCCTGTCTCCTGAAAGAACTTGGCCCTTCCCTTGTTTATAACACAAATTACAGTGTTTCAGCCAGCTTCTACCCATTCCTATGATATCTTTATAAGGTTTACATTTTCCATAGCTCGTCTACTTACAACTAAAATCTGTTTGGCACTTGGACATTTATTACTTTAACCCCACAACGCTGTGAAGGATCTCATCCCTCAACTTCACAAATGAGGAACGTGAGGCTGAGCCCGGCGGGGACGATGAGGGAACCCCAGGAGCTTACATTCCGTACTCCTTTCTCCATTTCGTCCTGTTTTGATCCCCCGGAGACCAGAGCCCCCATCCTCCCGTGCCGCCTATCCTCCCCGTAAAGATGCTAACTGTCCGTTACGGCCCCGGCCTCCCGACGAGCCCTCTCAGGCTCCCACCCCTTCCCTCCGCACTGCTCACACAGTTAGTACCCCCGCCCCGGGCACAGTCCCTCTTTTCTTTCCCAGACCCCTTCTCTGACCTCCCACTCCTGGAACCCGGAACTCTACTCACCCTGCCTGGAGCTGCAGACGCCAAGAGCCCAACAGAAAAACACTCAAACCGAGGGGCGGCGCGGCGGGCGCGAGCCCGGCCAATCGCCCACTGGCTTACACAGCCTCTGGATTACGCACCATTAGGAAAGCTGTTCATACAAAGGCCCGCCCCTTCCCGCCCTCCCTCGCGTTCCTTGCCCCGCAGAGGTTACTGGGAAATATAGTTTCACCTCTGCACACAGCACTCCTGGTGAAGGAGGTACCGGGTTGTGGTGTTTGGGGTCAGTCGTGCTAGACCTGGCGCAGTTTAGGTCTCCCAGTTTAGGCTTGTTTTCATGAATGCAGTAAATAATCACAGGATTATTATGAGTTGTGATATACGAATTTATCTCTAAGGAGGTGAAGAGTCTAAGATATTTTAGTTTCTCCTTCAATGATCTGGTGGCCTAGAGCCAAGACAGGACTTGCTGGATCAGTTTGTACAGTCAGAAGAATATGTATATGAAAGGGCTTTTTATCAGGTAGCAGGCACTACCTCCTTTTCCTAAGAGGTGTGAGAAACTTCCTTAAATCATATAGTTTGTTCAAAAGCCAATTGTGGTTTCATCTTTGCAGAAGAGCAAGAAGTAGGGGGAAAGGCACTTTAGTCTCAGGGCTACAGCTTTGGGGATGGGCTGGGACGGGGGACCCTTTACTGCAGTGCTTGCACCTTGATAAATGACTCCTCCAGCAACAGAATATAAAGAAACTATAAGGGAATAAAAATAACTGTGCATGCGGGGTTGTGGAAAATCATGAACAGTTAGAAACAAAAAGGCCAAAACACAACTGCTGCTTGCACACAGAACCATTAATGTGGCAGACAGACCACATAAGCCACCCCTTTGGCCAAGAGGCAAGCCAGGGCACCCGTTAACTTGTTTTCACTCCCTCCTGCTGCAGAATGAGTCCCAATAAAGCCTTGCCTGAATTTCTTGCTGCTGCTGCTGCTAAGTCACTTCAGTCGTGTCCAACTCTGTGCGACCCCACAGAGGGCAGCCCACCCGGCTCCCCCATTCCCGGGGATTCTCCAGGCAAGAACACCAGAGTGGGTTGCCATTTCCTTCTCCAGTGCATGAAAGTGAAAAGTGAAAGTGAAGTCGCTCAGTTGTGTCCAACTCTTAGTGACCCCATGGACTACAGCCCACCAGGCTCATCCGTGCATGGGATTTTCCAGGCAAGAGTATTGGAGTGGGGTGTCATTGCCTTCTCCGCCTGAATTTCTTACCTGGCCTCAATTTATATTGATTAGAATCCAAGGACCCTGGTTGGTAACACTACTGCTAAGGAAAAGCTGGGACTCTTCACTGGTCTGACACATAAGCATGTCTAAAAGGAATTTGCCATCTTCTAGATCTGCTTTTCCACCTCTTTTTTGATTTTCTGTTAGTTACAGTTAAGATTTTCCAGACATCTTAGCTCAGTATTTTTATCTCTCTTTTGGCACCTGGGGCTTCCCAGGTAGCTCAGCTGGTAAAGAATCCACCTGCAATGCAGGAGACCCCAGTTCCATTTCTGGGTGGGGAAGATCTGCTGAAGGGTTAGGCTACCCATTCCAGTATTCTTGGGCTTCCCTTGTGGCTCAGCTGGTAAAGAATCTGCCTGCTAATGTGGGAGACCTGGGTTTGATCCCTGGGTTAGGAAGATCCCCTGGAGAAAGGAATACTCCAGTAATATACTCCAGAATACTCCAGAAGGGAAAGGCTACCCATTCCAGTATTCTAGTCTGGAGAATTCCATGGACTGTATAGGCCATGGGGTCACAAAGTTGGACACGACTGAGCAACTTTCACTTTGGCACCCGCATTAAAAAAAAAAAAATCATGGTGATCTTGTCATACTACTGGCTTTCAAATTTATATCTTACTATTTATTTCCATTCCATGTTGCATTATCTTTAGCTTGGACTATTTCCATAGATTTCTAACTGGCATTTTTGCCTAAAGATTTCCCCCCCCACCTTTTACAATCTGTTCTATAAAAGGTTTTTTTTTTTTTAAGCATACTCTCGACAGGTCATACTGTTACCTACATGAGTTCCTGGACCCTTTAGTCAATAGAAATTGAAAAGGGTCCAGAAGAGAAATTTCAGCAAGGCTTTATTGGGGCTCACTCTCAAAGCCACCCCTGCCCACCCACCCAGTGGGTCCTTTAAATAGAGTGAGGGTAGGGGTGGTTGGGCCAGAGGGGTGGCTTAGGTGGTCGCCCAACTCCTTGGTGGTGCTGTGTCCAGGGATCATGGCAGTTGGGTTTTGGTCTTTATCTTATTCATAATTTGCCCCATCTGCTGCATGCACCAGTAATTTTTAGTCTCTTGTGGTTTCTTCCTCTTCTGTTGCCCAGGAGACTTGTCCAGGTGCAAACACTGCAGAAAAGGGACCCAGGGCCTAGACTGTCTCAGTACTCCTGCTCCTAACTTCTGGTGACTCCCCAGAGTAGAGGATGAAATCCATATAGTAACAGGGCATTTAAACTTTGCCATAATCTGACCCCACCTATCTCTATTACAATAAATAACCATTTTTTCCCTAAATGCAGCATGCACTTTGCAGCTTTGGCTCACACTTAAAAAAAAAAAAAATCTGAATTCACCCTT
>NW_011494785.1:3973158-3997442 GCF_000754665.1 Bison bison bison | reverse complement strand
CCCTCAGCCATAAAATTCTTACCAAGGCCAATGCAAATATCATCTCCTTAATTGGAAGTAACTCCTACCCTTTGATATTGAGGTAGCAAGTTGTCATTATATATAACACAGCTTCTATTCAGATGTCATCAGCCTTGAGCCCTTCTCTGGTCACCCTATCCCCACTTAACACCCTTTCACACTCTCCCTTCACTACTTTTTAAGGCTTATGGCCACTGAGAATAGTGTATTTATTTGCTAGTACTCATGATTTTGTTTCCCTCCACCGTCAGAATGTAAGTGCTCTGTGAGGGGGTATACTTTGCTTTGTTGTTCATTGTCCATAGATTGAGCATTTAGAAGATCGCCCCAAGCAGATGCTCAGTAACTTGCTGAATGCATGAACCCACGTGTAACATTTCTCTCCCCGCCCCCGCGCGTGGCCCCTACAGTTAAACAGTGCTCTGCTTCTTACATTCTAGCTATAGGTCAATGCGTTACCATCCATTCAAATGCCCCAGGGTCATTCTCAATCCATCCCTCTCTCGCAAACTCCACATCAGATTGTGCGTAGTGAGGGAGGAGGAGTTAAGGATTATTTCTAGATTTCTGGCTCAGGTCAAATGAGTAGATGAATGAAGTCATCCATGGAAACTGGAAATACTGAAAAAAAAAACCCAGTGGGGAACTACGAGTTCATGGTTTACCAGAGTGGAGTTGTCTGGTAGGTAGATAGATATATTGACTTGTAGCCTAGGAGAGGAATCCAGGCTGGAAGTACAGATTTGAGAGTCATAGCTGGTAATTTAGTTCGTGGGGGAAGTTGAGATTGCTCGAGGAGCATGAGAACAAGCCCTGGGAAGTCAGTCTTCCTTCCAATAGAAACAAGAATTGTCTTTTCACGGTTTCTTCTTTAGTCCTTCCTGCGTCACTCTCCACAACTTGCAGGAAGTGGAGATGGACTCTTGCAAAGAATGTTTGAAAAGCAGGGCCGGAACAGCTGGCGTAGCTGTTACAGAAAACTGAGAAAGGCTTACGGCGCATGGCTGCCAGAGAGCGATTGCTGTTGAGAAGCTGTGGGGGTTGTCAATGGTTGGAAAAGCAAAGTCAACAGCCATTGTTTCTCTGTGGACGAAAATCAATTCCTGGATGGTGGCGAGGGCCGGCCGGTGAGAGATGTGCTGGGATTGCTGAACCTGAAACTGTTGCCATGGAGATGGGGCGGATTAAAAGTGGCCGAGTGGGATGAGAAAGGGACAGTAACAATGAAAGGACCAAAAAAAAAAACAGACGCTGGAAAGCGTAGTTATTTAGAAACAGGCGGACACGGAAGTTGAAACAGGCAGCCGGGCGAAGATAGGCAGCTTGTGTTCCGGTCCGTACGTACACAAAGAAGGGCCCAGCTCAGCTTGCCGGAAGCAGAACCTCTGCCCCCGGCTCATTACGCGTCCTCCGCGCCGGAAGAGCGCCCCGTGAGGCCAGCCGCTCCCCTACCGCCCAGTAGGAGGGGCCGCGGGGCTCTGCCGCTGGGAGTCGTGGACAGCGCGGAACTTCGACACACAGGGAACTCAGAAGCGATCCGAGCTACCGGGAGAGGGAAGGGGAAGGAAGGTCGCTCAGGAGAGCGTCGTTGCGGAGGAATCTTGTTTTCTGGCGGCGGAGGGATTTGGCCGCACGCTGACTTCCGGCGAGCGTCGACCGGAGAGAGGGGAAAAAATCCTGAAGAAAACAATAACAAACGCCAGAGGAAGCGGGGTCGGTCTGCGAGTGTGGAGCGAGTCTCTCCCGAGAAGATGAGCTTCGGCCCCTGTCAGGGGACGTGAGCGCAACCGGCAGGGCCCCAGCCCAGCTCTTCTCCCCCGCCCCGCGGACCCCGGTACCGCCATGGCGGGCGTGGGGCCGGGGGGCTACGCGGCGGAGTTCGTGCCGCCCCCGGAGTGCCCGGTGTTTGAGCCCAGCTGGGAGGAGTTCACAGATCCGCTCAGCTTCATTGGCCGCATCCGGCCCATGGCGGAGAAAACCGGCATCTGCAAAATCCGACCTCCCAAGGTACCGGAGTCCCGACCGCCTCAGCGCGGCCTTCCGGTCCGCTGTGCTTTCATGTTCGCTCGCCCTGGTCTCTCGACACCTGGACGCTGTTTCTCTGTTTCCGTTTTGGTTTCTTTGGGGTTTTAATGTCGGCTGGTCCGAAGGCGAGAGAGGGATGTCCCCGGGGCCCCTCCGCCCAGAACTTGGGAACTGATACTCGCCTTCCCGTCTTGGGTTGTGGGCAAGGGTAACAAAGGCTTTCGGCCTTTCCTTGGCCTGTAAGGTGATGGAAGTGTTGTGACGCGACAGCCCGACCCGCGGGTGTGTGTGTGTATTGTACACTCGTTTCTGTACGATGGGAAAAGCTGTGGTTCCGACGGCTGCTGCTTTCTCCCAGCCCTGTTGACGCTTGATTGATTAAATGTTCGCCGGTCTCATCTTAGGCTAAGGTTTCTTTCCTAAGGGGTAATCTGAGCTCTTAAGCTCTTGGGGTGGTGTCACCAAACAAGAACCCCAGACTGATTACTGCTGCAATGAAAAAAGTCTTCCCCGGGGAAGAGAAGGCGCAGCGTTTATTGTAAAAATTCGGAGGTTTAGAAAGAATTGGTCCATAACGGAGGTGGAAGAAAACGTTGAAATCTTAAAAGATATAGAGTCGCAACTGTTGGCAGATAGCTGGGTTTTGCCCATAGGTTGGTTACGGTCCTCAGTCCTTCCGGTGAGGAAAGCTGATACTGTGCCTTGTTTTGTGGGGCTCAGTGCCCCAAGAGGTTGAGGATTTGGTCAAGGTCAGAAGGTTTTTTTGTTTTTTTTTTTTCCCTCTGCCCGTTAGGTCCAATGCTTTCCAACTGGTGTTTCTGGTCCACTTGCCTCAGGGGCACCCGAATGTTTGTTAAAATGCAGATCTCTAGGCCCCATTCCCAGTCTAGAACCACTTTCTGGATATGGAAGTTCTAGAATTTGCATTTCTAGCACTCTCAGTGCTCCTGAATGTCTATGCCCGAGTGCTTCTTAAAGTGATACCTTGCTTTTAGTTTTGTCTCCTAGTAATTAAAATTTTGCCCGTTTGCATGTTGTATTTTAAAAAGCTTCGGCTTTTTCTGCCACAGAAGCATACAGCGCAGTGAATAAAAAGAGGTTAGCTGAGAGGGAGGAGGAGGAGCAGCTAACATAGCACTTACAGATTTTTTTTGTTTAATAGCCTTTGAAGCCCTCCTAAGGTCTCATTTTACAGATGAGGCGAGTCTGGATAAGTTAAATAACTTATCAGATGTGTGATCTTGGGCAAAGTAAATTTTTCTATCTGGATCACTCAGTTTGATTCTAAAACCCAGACAAGCTACTTCTCTTGTGCTCAGTTTGGTTAAGATTGACCATCACTCGCAAGCAAAGGATTAACAAATAACTGCTGTGATGAATGATGGTATGTGTATTGCCATCCTCCCAGAACTTCACTTTTATGAAAAATTTATTTTCACTTAATCCTTTGTTTTTCTTGATTACCTCAAACCCTTAAGCACTGAAGCTTTTCTTGAACCATATGTTCATTTACTCTGTTGTCTTAATGAATTAGAAATTCTATTCAAGGTTCCTCTTGGTTAAAAAAAATTGACTACTTTTTGTTACTTAAAAAAAATTGAAATAATATACCTTTGTGTCACGTTATTATTACTGAAAATAAATGTTTACTAGCAGAATTTAATTTCAGTATTGGTGGATTTCTTTAGTTTCCAAGATAATTTAAGATAATTTTTTATCTTATTTATATAAGATAATTTTTTAAAAACTTCTTTTCACATTTTAAAGTAGATTTAGTATTATTTAGACCAAGTCAAACTTTGGTCTCTAGAACTTTACTTGAAATGTGGTATCTCATTTCAGTTATACCACGTCTCCAATCTGAAAATTGTCCTTGTTTTGTGGGTTTGCTTACTTTTTTTTTTAATTTTCATTTTTTTAAAAAAATTTGGTTGCCCAGAAGCTGGGCTTTGAAGAGAACATTTATGTAACATAGACTTTAAAGTGCTGTGTCACATTCCACATGAATGAAAAAACACATTGTCCATATTATATAAGTACTTTTAAAACGTTATCTTTTGGTCTTTAATTTTACTCTTTTCATTTATTTCAAATTCTATTTTGTTTTTAATTTGATAAACTTGGATGATTATTCGATGCTGTATTGAGATGAGCTGATTGCATTCCAGTTGAGTAATTGGGAAAAGCGTAATTGTGCAGTATAAATAATGAGAGTGGAAGATTTGAGGAGGAAATAGATAAGATAATTTTAGTATTATAATGTTAGAGGTAAGTAATTGGAGATAGTAATAAATTATCTAAAAAATGTTCTTCTCACTAGTGAAGACTAGTAAGTTGGTGTGTTGTCATCATGATTTGTGGCAACTCATCCCATAAATTAAGAGAATGAATTCCTTGCTGATTAACCAATGTAGTGAAGAATTTTTTTTTCCCCTATTTAGGATTGGCAGCCTCCATTTGCATGTGAAGTCAAAAGCTTCCGTTTTACTCCCAGAGTCCAGCGCCTGAATGAGCTTGAGGTGAGTGATTTCTTCATGTCAGGACTTCAGGTGGAGACCTTTGAGAAACTCATGAACTGAGGCTCAGAGTTAATGTGAATCGTGACTGAATGGAAGGAAGCTTCTGATTTTTAAAAAAGTTGTTTATAACAGTTAAAGTTTTTTCTACTTAACTGGGATTATGGGGAACTATCTGCTTTCTTCGGTGCTTATTATTCTGCTAAACTTTTTTATTGTTGTTAGTGTTGGAAGATTCTCTATCCTGTAGTCTTTTGGGAAATATTTTTAAAAATTATTCTATTAAAACCTAGTTTCAGAGGGTTTTTTTTCCCCCCTCTGACAGAACTTTTCTAGGACTCGATTGATTTACTGAGATCTTTCTTTAAATACTCCTGATCTGTCTTAACTTTCCAGTTTGAAATTTGTTTAAATAGTTGTTCCTTTCGCTTGCTAGATTTTCAAAGGATGCTTCAATGTGGATAAAAACTGGTCTAGAATACAAAAGAGAGATCTTAAAGATCGTTAAGGCTTAATGTGTTATGCTGTTTGTTTTTTTTCTATGATGCTCATAAAACATTGATTTTTTTTATTTTAATACCTGTTGTTTTTCTTTAGTTTCTTATATTAAGATACTTGATGAAGAGTCTTAATGTCAGTGAGGTAGAGAGTTGGTGTCCCTGAAGTGTGCATATTATCTACAGATGAAATGTCAGGCATAGAATGCTTAGAAACAGAATAATTTGATTTGTTAAATTTTCTGATTAGCTTAAAGTTAACTTTTACAAAAAATTGCTTTGTTTAGATAAGAACTTTTCACATAAATTAACTTTTTTGACTTAGTAAAGTTTGCTTCTTTTTTTTTTAACTTATAAGGTTTACTTCAGCAGTGATGAAAAGTCTGAATTTCTTTTGAGAGATGAGTACCTTTGTTAAGTAAAACTCATTTTTTCAATCATAACTTAGTTCCTATTTTTGACTTTTCTATTTTGTTAATCTTAGGCGATGACCAGAGTGAGATTGGACTTCTTGGATCAACTAGCAAAATTTTGGGAACTTCAGGGATCTACTCTCAAGATCCCTGTGGTGGAGAGAAAAATCCTGGATCTGTATGCTTTGAGCAAGGTGAGGCTTGTAGTTGGTTAAGATACTGGAACAGAGGCTAGAAAATGTGTGAAATTAGAATTTCAGATATACTTGATGGAAAACATTGCTTTCTAGGTGGGATTTGATTGACCATAGAGGAGGGGCTACTGCTTATGAAGTACGTCTTAATTAGCAAATCTCTTGTGATAAGTTAAGTTTGATTGTCCTGGAGTTTATTGGAATTTCATCTTTAAGGTCACATGGACATCTCTTCCTGCTAACCTTTGATAATGCTTATAAATCTGAGATTTAAAGCTGAAAGGCAGACATTTTTGATTTGTAGTTGTCTTGTAGTTTATAATACTTTTCTTCCTTAAATATCATAGTGAGATTGCTGCTTCTCACCACGTGAACATTTTCTTTTAAATTGAGGCTTGAGGTAAAGTGTGATGCACAAGTCCTAAATGTCCAGCTGGGTTGATCTTTCTAGAAGAGTGTATATATACTCGTGTCAGCACCACCCCGATCAAGACAGCGAGTGTTCACAGCACTCCTTTAGCTCCTTCCTCTCCCTCCCAGTCAGTACTTCTCCCCAAAGGTGACCATTGCTCTGCCCTCTGTCCCTGGGTGAATGTCTCATTAACAGGACATATTACTTTCTAGAAGAGGCACAGGCTGAAAACTGCACAGAAGACCGAGAGTTCTGATATTTTTAGGTTGTTCCGTATGCCCTTTGGGGAAAAAATCATCTTTGGCTCACAGCTTATGAACATCTCTTGAATTTGTGTTACGTTAGACATGATTTTAACACACTTTGATTCCCACTGTTTTTTAATGGGAAGCAGGTTTTCAGTCTGCTGAGTCTTCATCAGTGTGATTGTTTCCTGTTTTGATTAAGTCACTTTGTCTTTCTCACTGGTTATTATTTTTGATCGTAAAAAGTGTTACTTGGAATGTCTATAATTCAGTGGAATTTTACATAAACAATTACAGTTTATAATCAGTGCAGCAAGGAACATTCTAGTCATTTTTAAAAGAAATTTTTGTTAAAGTAATACTTTTTAAAAATGCTTAGAGTAAAAACTAACATTCTCACTTTTCCATCTCTCCACTCCTGTTAGCGCTCCTTAGAGCTAACCACTTTCAGTTCTTTTAGCTGTTTCTGATTTTGATCTCCATATTTCCAAATAACATGATCATGCTGTTTCTTTATTATTTTAGTTTTGAATATGCATACTGATTTTTTACTATTAGAGATGGGCAGTGGGTATAAAAATTAAATCCTTATGTACTTCAAGTGCCCTAAATTTTTTTTTTTTTTAATTATTGCTGTGACTGCATAAATTTACTTCTGCTTGTGCTTAATAGCATGCTATGATTGTTTCCTTGAACCAGTTTTTATTTTCCTTGGAGTTAATGGTCCCGTTGCCTTTTTTTATTTGTAAGTTTTCTCTTTGAGTATCAAAGATTTATTTTCCTATCTTTCCAGAAGTATAAAATCTCTCAGTATGGTTTTATCCAGCAAAAAACCTGTCAGTTTTATTTCCTTCTTGGAGTTACTCCTCTAGAGTTCTCTTTGCTACTCCAATCCAGACTGGTGGTTTTTTTAAGGTCTGCGGTCAGCTTAGAACTTTCACTATCATCATTCTGGGAATTCCATTTGTCTTTCTCCTTGTTCTAAGTCTTCCTTTTACTGGGTTTATTCCTATTTGGTGAAACATTTCTTCTGCTAGTTTTCTGCTAGTTTGATGGCAAGAAAGTAAACAAAATGTAAATTTTTTGCTTGTCTAGAAATGTTCTACTTTTAAACTCCATTGGTAGTTTGGTGGGTTTAGCAGTCTAAATTGTCAATCGTTTTACTTCAAAATTGTATTTTGAAAGCTGTACTCCATAATCTAGCTTCTAGTGTTGTTATTGAGAAGAATGATGCCATGTTAATTCTTGTTCCTTTGTACGTGACTTTTTCTAAGATACAAGGTCTGATCTTTATTCTCAGTACTTTGAGAATTCAGTGATATGCACTGGTACGTGTTAATTTTCATTGCATATATTTATTGCACTTGATAATCTTTCTAATCTGAACTCCCATCCTTGAGTTTTTGTAACTTTTCTTGTGTTTAATTCTTCGCTAATTTCTTCCACTTACCTTTTTTCTCTTTTTAAACTGCCATTATTTGGATGTGAGACTGTTAGACTGATTGTCTAGTTTACTTATCTGTTTCTTTCCTAGGTTCGAGTCCCTTCTTTCAGACTCTGCTGAGAGTAGATCTCTAGTCTTCTGCTGGGATTGAAGAGGGATGGCTGCCTGGCTGTGCTGACTGGGGGAGGCCTGACTGCTTTTATATAGGCTTTTAGTCAACACTGTTCTTTTTAATTTTAAAGATACTGATGCTTCCATTTCTTAAGCCTTTCCAGGTTCTATGTTGCTGCTCTTTGGCTCTCTTCTATTGCTTGGGGCTTTTTTGTTTGTTGTTTCTGCTTGCTAGAGTGTCACTCAGACATCTCCTTTTCCCTCGGTCTTCTTGCCCTCTTGGGAGCATGCTTTTTTGTCCCTCAACTTTTTAGTGGAGCTTTGAGAGGGAGCTTTTAAGTTGAATACTGCTGCTGCTTTTTGTCTGTTAAAATTGTCCCCTGCTAACTGGACTTTGTTTTTCATTGGACTGAAATTTTGGCCTTGATTGACATTACTCTTTTGTTAAGTTTTATTAAAGGTTTGTATTCTTTGTGTTCAATTTAAGTGCTTGCCATGTATCTCTCTTTAGGGCATGGGGTCATGTGATGTTTTCTAATGACAGTGGTGTGATACCTTGCATGGCAAATGTTTGGAGTAAATGAAATTATGCATGATAATCTCTGAATCTCTCAACTGTAGAAATGCAAGTATTAGGTTTTGTGTGCTTTTAAGTATTAGGCCTGCTTAGATTGTTGGAGTATTGCGAACATGAAGCCAGAGTCGTGGCTTTGATTTCTTTGTGAGTCAGTTCTGTCTTACTCTTGTCAACACCCTGATCATGCTGCTGTCAGAAGTCGGCAGACCTGGGTGAGAAGCATGACTGGATCCATGGAGCTCTATCGTTATTGATGGAAATTTAGCTGGAAGTGCTTAGAATACAGAGCAGATTGTTATGCAATGGTGGTAATTGTGTTGGGGAGCACACGTTATTGAGAAGGTTTCTGTTTGCTCTCTGTACTGCTTCTCCCACTTGCTTTAGCCTCACTGGTTTCGTTCTTGTTTCTCAGTGTGCAGGCTTCCCCCGTGGGCCTTGACTCTGGCTGTTTCTAGTGTATCAGCTTGGGTCACTGCTTTCCCCTCCTTCAGGTCTTTGCTCACCTCTTGCCTTCATGATGAGGCGTTTGTGACTGTTTAATGCTTCAATTCACCCTCATTCTCCTACTGGGGAGGCTTTTAAACTACTCTAAGGTTTTTTCCACAGGCTTTGTCATTTCAAAATTGACATTTAGTCTCCCACTAGGATATAAGCTTCAGCAGGGCAGAGGTCTTTATTTTATTCACAGCTGTAGCTCCAGCACCTGCAACAGAGCTGACAGTGTAAAGACCCTGGGAGCTGTGAATAAAAGACCTTCTCATCACCCATTTGCTTCCAGACAGCCCTCTGGCCACACCACCCTTAGTGTGTCTTCCTCTACACTACAGAATTTGAGAAATCAAAGTTTTTTCTCTACTTAATTTTTCCCTGGTTGACTCTTATTAACATACAGAACTTCTCTGAGGGTATGATTTAAAAAAAGCTAAAGAATTGGAGATGGGTTTTACTCTTGTGGACATGAACTTCTTCATTTCCTCCATACTTTCAGATACTTCACTAGAGAAGCATTTTGCCTGGGCTGTGGTTTCACCTTTGCTGTAATAAAGGGCTGAGCACGAGAGCAGACAATGCATCCTTACTTACAGTCTGTATGCCTCTCCTCCATCCCCAATTTGCCACCTCACACAGACATTTGTAATACAGCTCTTACTTTATCCTGGTGCTTTTCATGTTTTATTTCATTTGGCTTCACAGCAGCCTCATAATGAAGTAGAGGTACTGCTGTTATTACTATTTTAATAATAGGTATCCGAGATGCAAATTATGTAACTTACCCAAGGTCATACAGCTGTTAGCAGAGCTGAGGTGTGAACTCAGGCAGTCTGGCTCCAGAGTCCATGCTCTTAGTCTTTGGAAAAAAATGGTAAAATGCACATGATTGACTATTTATAAGTGTACAATTTTATGGCATTATGTATTTTCAAAGTGTTGTACAGCCCATTGCTACTATCCATTTCCAGAACTTTCCCCACCCTTTTGCACCTGGTGAAACCTCTTTCTACAAATTTGCTTCTGTAGGGTTATCTCATTTAAATGGGATCACACAATATTCATCTTCTTGTGTTTGTATAGTGTTTTCAGAGTTCATCCATGTTGTCACATGTATCAGAGTTTCATTAATTTTTACGGCTGAATAATATTCCATGCATGTCTTTACCACATTTTGTTTGTCTGCTCAACTCTTGATGGGTATTTGGGTTGTTTCTACCTACTGTCTGTGTGTGAGTGATGCTCCTGTGAACACTGGTATGCGAGTACTGTTTCTTTTGGGTATACTGCTAGATATGTGTAATTGCTGGATCCTATGGTAATTGTTTTTCTCTTTTAGCTGTTTGGTGTCGTAGAATACGATAGTGTACACTCAAAGAGGAAAATTTTTTCAATTCAGATACCTTCATCACAGCCTTCTTTATTCTTTCATCAATGAAACTGAAAACTGCGTACATTTTAGAAGTGTGAGCGATGTACAATATCAGCTTCTGGAAGATGGAGGCCTTGGTACAGGTCTGTTCTGTACTGCTCCTGGTTTGATGTGAAAGTCACTCATTTGTGTCCGACTCTTTGTGACCCTGTGGACTATACAGTCCATGGAATTCTCCAGGCCAGAATGTTGGGATGTGTAGCCATTCCCTTCTCCAGGGGATCTTCCCAATCCAGGGATTAAAGCCAGGTCTCCCACGTCAGGCGGATTCTTTACCTGCTGAGCTGCCATGGAAACCCTCATTTGATATGAGCATTCAGCAAAAATTGGCCGGTTTCTCCCATCACTTCCTACCTTAATACCTATGCTGTGCTATAGCTACTGCAGTTGAACTTTCTTTATCATTTCTTTATAATCTTTCTTGTAAAACTTCTCTCTTTTTTAAAAATGATGGCCTCTTTTTGAAAATATCATCTGAATCCACTGTTCGCTTGACAGTTTTTAAAAATTCTCTTAAGTTGCTTTATTTTCTAGTATCAGTATTAATGTTCATTTTGTATTATGTAATATTCTTATGACTATACTTGGTCTGTTCTTAACTTTTATTTGTACTTTGAATTCCCTGTGGATATAGAGTACATACATGTGTTTAGAATTCCCATGGTGCATTATGTGAAATGTATAAATTCATTCAATGTTTTTGAATGCTTGGTTCATTGAAGGTAGGCACAATAACAAACAATAGTGTTTAAAACTTCCAAAATCATTGTCTCTCTTTCATATTTTAAATATCAGTGAGTTTCAACTTTGTCACATGTTTCTTGAAAGCAAATCTAAAATCGAGGCCCAAAATAATTTTTCCATTTAGCACACAAGATGTTGAGTCAAAATACATGAATCTTCCTCTTTCCCTAAATAATTTTTACTTTCTTTTCAGATTGTCGCCAGCAAAGGTGGTTTTGAAATGGTCACCAAAGAGAAGAAATGGTCTAAAGTGGGTAGCCGCTTGGGATATCTGCCAGGAAAAGGAACTGGATCCCTTTTGAAGTCACATTATGAAAGAATTCTCTACCCCTATGAGCTTTTCCAGTCAGGGGTCAGCCTTATGGTGAGATGCTTCACTTTTCTTAGGCGTGAATAAATCCAGTGTCTGCCAGATATAGAAACACACTTCAGACTGTTTATTCTAACAGGTTAGCTAGCAGTTGGTGTGGTTTCTCCAGGTGCCAAAATTTGGGGGAGCAAGTTTAAAAAATCACAACTGTTTTTGATGGTTTACAAGGTAAAGGCTAATGGGAGTGAAGAATGTCTTCTTACTTACATAAGATGTTTACACTTATGCAAGGCTTAAGCTTTTAAAAAAAATTTCTCCACTTGGATTCGCGTTTTTTTTTTTTAACGGCTTGATTGAGGTAGAATTTACATACTACAGAATTCACCCATTGTAGGTACACAGTCAGTAAGCTGTGATAAATTATAAATTTATGCAGCTGTCATCACCATCCAGTTTTAGGACGCTTCCATTAGCCCAGAAGATTTATTTGTGTTTGTTTATAGTTGGTTCTTGCTTCTACCCTCAAACCTGGACAACTCCTAATCTGCTTTCTGATTCTGTAGTTTTACCTTTTCTAGAAATTTCACATAGATGCACTCATACAGTGTGATTTTGTGTATGGTTTCTTTCACTGAGCCTAATGATTCTTAAGGTTTATCTGTATTTTAGTATCAGTACTTCATTCATTTTTATGGCTGAATAATATTCTGTTGTATGGTTATACCACATTTGTTTATTCATTTATCAGTTGATGGACATTTCGATGTTTCCAGTTTATGGCTATTATGAATAATGCTATGAATATTCATGTACTAGTCTTTGTGTGGACATATGTTTTCATTTCTCTTGGGTAGATACCTAGGAGTGGAATTGCTGGGTTATACGGTAAGTTTGTGTTTAACTTTTTAAGAAACTGCCAAACTGTTTTCAAAAGTGGCTGAACCATCTTGCATTCCCACCAGTAATGTAGAGGCTTCCAGTTTCTCCACATCTTTGCCAACACTTGGTATTGTCAGTTTTTTTGCTTACAGCCATTCTAGTGAGTGTGTAGTGGTATCTCATTGTGGTTTTAATTTTATTTCCCTAATGACTAATGGTGTTGTGCATCTTTTCATGTGCGTATTAGCCATTTGTATATCTTGATGAAGTGTCTGCTCAAATCTTTTTTTTATTGGATTGTTTGCCATCTTATACTTGTTATAAAATTTTGCTAAATATTCTGGATATAAGTCCTTTATCAGATGTATGATTTCATATAAGTATTTTCTTCTAGTCTGTGGTTCGGTTTTCTGCCTTTTTTATGGATTGTGCTGTTATCATATCTAAGAAATCTTCTCTTAACCTAAGGCCAGAAGTCTGTTTTCATCTAGAAGTTTTATAGTTTTAAGTCTGTGACCCATTTTGGATTATTTTTTGTGATAGTCTTAGGTAAAGCTAAAAGTTTGTTTTGGGGGCATCGAGGTATAGGAATATCTGATAGTTCAGCAGCGTTTCTTTAAAAGATGGCCTTTTTCCCATTTACCTTGCCCAGGTGATTTGCCTTACCAAGGTGATTAACCTTGGCACCTTTGTTGAAAATCAGTTGACTATAAATATATAGGTTTATTCCTAGTCCATTTTGTTCTTTGATCTGTATGTTTCATCCTAACAACAATACTGTGCTATCTTGAGTACCATAGCTTTATAGTAAGTTTAGATATTTGGTAGTAGTATAAGTCCTCCAGCTTGGTTCTTTTTTCAAATTTTCCAAAATTTTTGCACTTCCACATAAATTTTAGAATCTACTCCATTTCTATGGCAAAAGCCTGCTAGGATTTTGATAGGGATTGCCTTGAATCTATAGATCAATTTGGCGGGAAAATTGTCATCTGGTTTCATGTGTTAATAGTTTTAGGGATATTTTAGAAATTTATTATTTTTCTCCTGATTCTCAAATCTGATTTCTTATCACTGAATCTGCCCTCTTCCTGTGCTCTCAATTCTTTAGGGTGTACAAATGCCTAATTTAGACCTTAAGGAAAAAGTGGAGCCTGAGGTTCTTAGCACTGACATCCAAACTTCGCCAGAACCGGGAACAAGAATGAACATTCTGCCGAAGAGAACAAGACGTGTCAAGTGTCAGGTATCAGTTTCTGTGGGCCATTTTGACAGGACTTTTACCTCATTGTGCAGAACACATGCCTGGTTTGGGGAGGTCATTCACGTACTGTTCTTTAAAGCTTGAAAGACATATTTTTTAATTTACTTTTGAGATGAATATTCAAGGAGGAAATTGTAAAATTTGATTTAGAGAGTTTTTTGTTAATATTAAATAACTTTGACAGAGATGGCAAATCGGAGTGATTCTGGATACTGGGCCAATTTCATAGACATGCTGATGATTTCCAGTACATTTTATTTTCATGGTTACTGTGAGAAGAGTAGGAAGGAGAGATTTTATTTTTCACACATCCTTCCTTTAAAAACCAGAATATAATTTTCTTGTGTCTGAATCATTCCAGTGTAATTTCTATAGTGTTCTTGTGACCTAGAATAATTTTAAAGCCTAATGAAAGCATCAGAAAAAAAAATGCCCATAATTTATTTTTGTCTGCTCCTCGCCCACTTTCATATTCCCATTTCTTTGTGGTCCTTCAAGTTGCGTTTTGTTTTTGTTTTGGGGGGAATCTTAGTTCCTGGATCAGGGATAAGGCAGCAAGCCGATTTAGAGAGAATTAAAAATTTTGTTTATTTTTAACTGGCTCTTGAAACTTTTCTTATGTAAGAAAGTAAATTAATGCATCACAAAATTATACTAATGTGACTTTTATTTATTTTTTTTAGTCAGAATCTGGAGAAGTGAATAGAAATACGGAACTGAAGAAACTTCGGATTTTTGGGGCTGGGCCTAAGGTTGTGGGCTTGGCAATGGGAGTAAAAGAAAAGGAAGGTAAATCTGTTATTTGGTCACGGAAAGTATTAAGGTGTAGTGGTATGGTTATAACAGATGCAGGTTGTGCTTGAATCGTAGTCTGCTGTGGGGTTTTCTAAGGATTATATTGTAGACTTGCAGCATGATTTCCAGACAAATCACCTTTTTAATGGCAGATAATCTTAAGGTGTAAGAAGCCTTAGTATGTTAAATTTTTATATTATTTTGGGAGAAAATTTCCTCCTCCATTTCCTCCTTCCACTTGACACAGAAATTAGTGTTTCTAAAGGCCAATTTATAAGAGAATGGCAAAATTAATGATTCTTACCTGGTGATCTAAAGCTAGCTGTTTTTAATTTTGAAAAGAAATAGAGGAGTCTCTCTGACCTTTAGAATCAGAACATACTAGGGAGAGCTAATTATTTAGATTCTAATTATAATATTTTTCTGTAATTGCCTTGATGTATATTATAACACTTCATTTAAGTAATCTATTTGAAAAATGGCTGGTGCTCCCAGCTTAGCATGTTAGAATTAGCATGTGAGTAAAATTGCTAATGCAGAGATAAGTACATGTCAGTTTTAAAAGACTCAATTTGACGAAGATTGTGTTGGATGTGTTTTTACTGTATAAGAATTTAATGGAATACTGTAATCACAAGTCATACTGATTTTTGTGCATTTTCTGATATGACTTAAGTCATGATTCCAATTCTGAACTGAACTCTGGTTGATCAGATAATATTGTTCTATCACCAAATATTCAGTGTGATCAGACTTACTTGATATATTACATTGTTTATTATTACTCTTTTAAAAATTAAGCACCTTAATCTTTTTTATGTTTGTAATTGTATTGGCTGGCTGTGATCTTAATGCTAGTCTCAAATTAGTTCCTGATAAGTTCTCCATGTGGGCAATACAGAATTAGTACTTAAACTCTCTGCAGCTCAATTGCCTGGACTAGAATCCCAAATCTGCTGCTGACTCACTGTGTGAGTTTGGGCAGGTTACCTAACTTCTCTGTTCTTCAGATTCTTTATCTTCACTGGGGGATAATAGTTTATCTGCCTCATAGTGTTGTGAGATTTTAATTAATTTAAATAATTTAAAATAGTGTCTGGTCCATGGTAAGCTCTCAACATTAGTTTTTACTATTATTATATAATTATTTTTATTTCAAGATGAGGTCTCCCGAAGACGAAAAGTTACCAACAGGTCAGACGCATTTAACATGCAAATGAGACAACGGAAAGGAACTCTCTCTGTTAACTTTGTAAGTGTTCTGAGATGTGTTAGGAGGGAAAGGATTTATTTTTATTTTAGTTATGCTTTTTTACCTTGCTGTGTCTGGTGTGTCGTTTAGTTAGTTCATTTAGTCCGAAGACTTAGTGCATCTGAAGCTTCAGCTTTGGTGTATATCACATTAACCTTGCTTTGTGGTATACACACAGAGGGTTCCTGAGTCATATACCTAGTGAATGAGTGAGTGAGAGGATGACTCTGTCAACCCTTAGCTGTATTAGACAATACTCTGTCCTGAGCCCTCTACCAGTGAAGAGCATTTGTGTGTAGGAAAAGTGACATGGTATATTTTTTTTATAGAAATTGACATTCAAGTACCCTAGATTTGTAGTGGTTGTTTACTCCGATACCTTGATACACTTTTATTAACTTGCTTGTAGCAGCTCTGAGGAAATTCAGGAAGTTTTATGCAAAGCTGTTTATATACTGTTATTTAAAATAAGTATTCAGGACTTATGTTTATTTTTTAGTGTACAGTATTTTGTTTCAATTAAGGCATTCCTGGTAAAGATTTAATACTGCTTTTTAATAAACTTATTAATAAACTTTCATGTTACTTTATTTTGTTGTTAACAGGTTGATCTGTATGTTTGTATGTTTTGTGGTCGGGGAAACAATGAAGATAAGCTGCTGCTGTGTGACGGGTGTGATGACAGCTACCATACGTTCTGTTTAATTCCCCCACTGCCTGACGTGCCCAAGGGCGACTGGAGGTGTCCTAAGTGTGTGGCCGAGGTACACACCCAACCTTATCTTTTAAAGGGAACAAAAACATACATACGGGTGTACAGTCAACACTTCCCATGAAGCTGCTTCTCCTCTGTCTTTGTTTTTCAGAACTTGAAATTGCTAGGCTTTTTAAAAGAGTGATAGTGACTGGAAATGTAACAGTTCTGTTTTTTATTTTATTTTATTTTTCAGTTCTGTTTTTTAAAGTGTCTTTTTCTCACTGGTTTGGTAACTGTTTATTGCTGCAGATGAATGAGACTTTTGCTAGACTATTCATATTCCAGGAAAACAGTAAAAGTGGAGGAAATCCGTAGGTTATTTGTTCTTTATTTAATTTAAAAAAAAAGTAAAAATCTGATATGAAGCTCTAGAACTTAGGATCTATGCATCCAGTTTTCATGCTGCCACATAAACTGGTGGTATCTGTTAACTTGTTTAAATTTTGGCTTGATTGTACTAAATTTGTTATTGAAAGATTATAGTAATGTCACTCTCATGAAATGCCTGGTGTGTTTATTTTAACAAAATATGATAGAATGTTGAAAGGAAAGAGTTGGCTGGGTGTATTTAGATACATTGAAAGCATATGTTTATGATCTTTTAATTATTTTTTATTATTTTCAACATTAAGCAATTCAGAAGCAGTTCTGTTCTAAGTCTTTGTGTTGAGAAATTGGTCGTGATGATTGGTAGTAGAAAAAAAAAACATTCTTCTTTCTGGGTGTCCTAGCAACCCGGTGACTGTCCCTTTCTCCATTACCTTTCCTCCCTCCCTGAATGTTTGTTTTTTCCACCAAGGATGATAGACATCTCTGGGCTTGATTCCAGGTTGGTAGCCCTCCAGGTGTGTGTCTTAATGCCAGAGCTTAATGCCAGCTCCAAGCCTGAAGCTGTCTCATGACCACCTTCCTCTGGAAGGCATGAAAATGCAATTGAGGTTTCAGAACATTATTTCCTGGTTCCACACTGAAAGTAATTAATACGTGTTTTGTGGTCTAGAGTTGACTGGATTTGTTTCACCTTGGAAAATGATCAAAGAAGGTCATACCTGAGAGCCTTATACTTTCTTCAGTTTAAGTAAGTTAATCTTAGATATTTTTTTCTTCCCAGGAATGTAATAAACCTAGAGAAGCTTTTGGATTTGAACAAGCCGTACGAGAGTATACACTTCAGAGCTTTGGAGAGATGGCAGATAATTTTAAGTCTGACTATTTCAATATGCCAGTCCATGTGAGTATTTAGGTCACTTTGGGGAAGTATGAAAGATTTATCTGAGTCCAAAGCTTTTGTTTTGCTTTTTAAAAGCTTCCATTATTTTGTGAAAAACAGAATTGGCATGAAAAAGACGATAGAACATCGGATCTGAGGATCAGGGGCCCAGGGTCTGCTTCTGTTCCTTCAGCTTTCTTGTGGCAGTGTGCACTCCCCTGTTGAGAAATTGACTTCTGTCTTTCCCTTGTTTGTGGACCCTCTGAGCACAGTCCTTTTCACACAAGCGTGGAAGATGTGGCAGTTGCTGCTTTTATTTAGCTATTTGTACTATGAGGTTTGCTGCTTTTCCTGGGGCTTCTTGGGCTTTAAAAAATTTCCATCAAAATAATTTTCTAAAGCTATTAAAATTCAGCCTTGATTTTTGTATTTCCTTTTTCTTCATTGTGTCCTGGGTCATCTTTATCCTTCTTAGTTGGAAAGCAGCTTGCAGAAGAAAGCAGTTCAAGTTCATTGTGGTTTTTTTTGTTTGTTTTCATTATGTTTTTCATCTAAGTCGTCTTCAGCTTTTCCCCATCCTCAATCAGAAAAGCCAAGACGGCAGTCTTTTCAACTCTGAGAACTGAGAAGGTTTCTGTTTTTTCATGGGTTTTGTTCAGTTGACCTGCGTGTTATGTTATAATGGGTTATGATTGTAGTGAGTTTGTAATCTGTCATCTCTCTTTTCCATGTGTAGATGGTCCCCACAGAACTGGTAGAAAAGGAATTCTGGCGGCTGGTGAGCAGCATTGAAGAAGACGTTATTGTAGAGTATGGAGCTGACATCTCCTCAAAAGACTTTGGGAGTGGATTTCCTGTGAAGGATGGCCGCAGAAAGATGCTGCCGGAAGAAGAGGTGCAGAGCATGTAGTAATATCCATACTTCTTGCCTCTGGCCAACCCAGCCTTTGCTAGTAGAAAATGGCCTTTCTTTAATCTTAGGGACCACATCCGTTTAAAACACTAAATATGTAGAATTTGGACATTACAAATAATCTTCCGTTTTGAAAACAATAAATTCAGAGTAACTTTAAAAATCATTTAACTTTTCATTTTAAAACCAGTTTAATTAATTTAAAACTTCAGTCACTCAGTCGTGTCCGACTCTTTGTGACCCCATGAAACTTAACTCCAGTTAAAAGATTTTGCGTAGCTCTCTCTGTTTGGAAATGTAGAAAATGACTTTAGAAAAAAATACTACATTTCACTGGTAGGTCCACAATTACGTTTCCTTCAAAATCTGGGCAGATAGGTTTTCAAATATGCATTTAAATTGTAACAGATGATCTTTATGTGTAAAGCTAAAGTAAGATGATCATTTCTTTCTTTTTCTCTTACTTTGGTCTTTGTCACTTTCTTTTCCTTTATATTTGGCAATAGTTGAGAATTCTATTTCCTGTTTTCTTACACATGGTAAGAAAAAAAAAAGGTACATAGTGGAGAAGGATACGTAGTTTAAAATACGGCCCCTCTAGGTCTCTTGTTACCATTGGCATGGTGTATCTCTTTCCATTGTTTTACCTTGAAGCTGTTTGTATTTTGGAATCTGGCCTGTGTCTCTGTAGGCAGCATATGTTTGAATCTTTCTTTTTAAAAATCTAGTGTGAAGGTTGACTTTAATTGGAGTGTTCAGTACATTTAAACTTAATGTGGTTGATTTATATCTGCCGTCTTGCTGCTTTCTCTGTCTCCTGCATTTTTGCTCCTCTCTCTCTTATTGCCTTCTTTTGGTGTTCAAGAGGTATTCATCATACCATTTTAATTGGCCTGAAATTTTTTGCGGGGAGATACATATTTTGAGTTATTTAGTGGTTCCCTAAGAATTACAGTATATAGCTTTAAAAAAAAAACAGCTTCATCAACAGTGTCTGTCTTTAACTGATCACATTCTACTTCATTTCAATATTGACTTCTGGTAAATTAGAAACTTGGAAACTTTTTTCATTTGCTTTTCTCTTTTGTGTATTGTGTGTTGTATCTGCATATTGTATAATACACCAACACGGCAGTATAGTATTGCTTTAAACCATCTTATGGTCTTTAAAACAATTCAGAAGAAAGACTTTTACAGTCTTTTACGTCATTACGCATATATACCCTTTCTGGTACCCTTTCTCTCATTCCTGTGGGTCCAGGATACTTTTTATTTGAGCCTCCTGGACTGTTTCTATTTGTAGTGCAGGTCTGCTAGCAATGAATTCTTGTCTTTGCTTATGTGAGAATGTCTGTATTTAGCCTTGTAGTTTCTTAAGACTAAATACTTCTCAATTTTTTTGCCTTTGATTGTGTTCTAGTTTCTTGAAATGGTTGTTCTGATAATCTTGTTCAGTTCTATCCTTGTTTTCTGTGGAGGGAACTGCCCAACCTCCCTACATCACCATTTCCAAAAGTTCTTCACGATTAGAAGTCTCCTTCCTACCCAGGTCTCTAGTTAGACAGAGGACCCTGTTTCATCTTCTCTTGTATCCTTCCCTATGTAGTATGTCTCTGTGAGCAGGTAAGCATCATGCCTACAGTCATGTTCTAAAACAGGAATGGGAATGTGCACGCTCACACCGTTCCAACCCTGGCTTCCCTTGTTTGAGTCCCATCTTGCCCTGACCAGTCCGTTGTAACTCCTTACAGTATCACCGACCCAGTTTATTCATGGTACTGTCTCACTCTTTATCATGCCAACTGTCCAGTCAGAAATATCTAATTACTTAATATGTGCTGAATAGGGTTTTCGTTTTTTGTTTTGTTTTATGATCAAAAGCTGTGTCTTTTGGCTGTCTTCTTATTTTAGCCTTATTATTGATTTTTTCCCTCCTGTCATAGTAGAGCACAGGTTAAGATAATCGCATTAGGAAAATGTTCATAGATTCTCTCATTCACAGATTCCCTCTTCAGCTTTGTCACTGGTTATTTAACCTCTTTACTTTGAGGGTTTTAATCTCTGTATTATAGAAACTTTCACATGATTAAAAGTTAACATCATAATGAATTTCTCTCCCTTCCTCCCTGGCATCCAGGTTCAACCATTACCAGCCTTCTAATAGAAGGCAGTCAGATTCTCTTGTTTCTGCATTCAGACTTCTGCAGTATCACATCACATATCCTGGAAAACTCAACTACACTCTTGCAAGAATGACAGTGAAAAAGGCAGATAGCATCTTAGAGCTGTTATGAAAGTAGTTCGATTTTGTGGGTCTCCTGGATTCCTTATACTCCACTTGGGTTCCTTAGGCCCCTTTTGAGAACTGCTTGCCACAAGGATGATAGCATTTTAAGTCTCTGCCACATACGGCTTCAGAAGTGGGTGTTTGAAACTCATGTCCAGAGCTTATATCCAGTTAGAAACCTGAAAACTCAGCACCTTTCCTTTTTCATTGTGGCTGTGCTTTTTTTTTTGGAAATTGCAATTTCTTTTTTCTCTTGAACTCATTTGTGAAACAAAAAAATTTGTCGTTGTTGTTAATGGATGTGTTTGTAGTGTGATTGCCCAGGATTCTTGCCTGTAAAATCCCATGAACAAAGGAGCCTGGTGGGCTACAGTCCACAGAGTCACAAAGAGTTGGACATTACTGAGCACATAGTTGGGGTTGGGGGTGCTGACTTTCTGCACCATCCTGGTCTTCACCGTTGGCCACAGATTCAGGATCCTATTCCGTTTTGTCCTCACAGTATCTTGGCACCACAAATATATTGATAAACATTTTGGTAAGTTATGCTACCAGGGATAAAGTAGATATACAATACCAACCTATTAAAATGAATCTCACAGTATTTTACTGGTAAGCTGTGGGGGTGGGTGGGGAGTAATAATAAGCCTTATATGCGTAGAGTAATCCAGAGATAGCTTAAATAACTAAAGGGAAATGTAAATATCACTTAGGAGATAGGATTAAATATTTAGGAATATGAGTTACACGTAGAGAGCAAGGAGCACAGATTCTGGATTAGATGATTGTGACTTAACACAATTTTTACTTTTGTTTTTAAAGACTCTTCTTGAGATACCTGTTGGGCTCTTGTCATTTCTGCTCTCATTTACACTGTTTTCCTTCTGTAGGAATATGCGCTTTCTGGTTGGAACTTGAATAACATGCCTGTGCTAGAGCAGTCTGTTCTTGCACATATCAACGTGGACATCTCTGGCATGAAGGTGCCGTGGCTCTATGTGGGGATGTGCTTCTCCTCCTTTTGCTGGCACATTGAAGATCACTGGAGTTATTCCATCAACTACCTGCACTGGTACGCACAGTTTTTGTTAACAACATGCACACTTGGTGACCTTTCTAAAGGTGTGATAAAATTAGGTGATGTGTTGGGGAGAACTGACTTTAAAGTGTGTCCTACCCAAAGTAGGATAAGGTACTGGGTAGGGGTCTCAGGGTACAGCGTCTCTGACACTTCCACTCTTAACGTGTGCAGCCGAGCCCCAGGTTTTAGACCAGGTGATTCTTAGTATTCAGTGTACAGGAAACATTTCTTTGATTTAACTTTTGATATGTAAGGCAGGATATTTAAAGTTTATATAGTCAAGATCTGACTAACCTTCAGAATTTGAAATTAAATGCCTGTGTTACATGTGTATTAGTTAAGGTTTTTTGTTGGTTTTTATTTTTATTTGACCCACAGCTTTTATTTACTTACCCAGTTCCATGTTCAGTATTCCGATCTTAACCAAATAGTATTTTTCTTTCCATTTGAAAGATAACTGCTCAGGTCAGCGGAGAAGGCAGTGGCACCACACTCCAGTACTCTTGCCTGGAAAATCCCATGGACGGAGGAGCCTGGTGGGCTGCAGTCCATGGGGTTGCTAGGAGTCGGACACGACTGAGCGACTTCACTTTCACTTTTCACTTTCATGCACTGGAGAAGGAAATGGCAACCCACTCCAGTGTTCTTGCCTGGAGAATCCCAGGGACGAGGGAGCCTGGTGGGCTGCCGTTTATGGGGTCGCACAGAGTCGGACACGACTGAAGTAACTTAGCTTAACTTAGCTCAGGTCAGGCTGTGCAAACTAATGGTTTTCTTTCTTTCATCCCTGTGCTTTGCAATATGATAGCTTCTAGCCACGTGTGGTTGTTTAAAATTAAAAGTTTACTTCAGCATTTGCATTAACCACATTTTACGTGCTTACTTGTCAATTGTGACCGGTGACCCTTGTATTGGCCAGCATAGATATAGAACATTTTCAGTCATTGCTGTAAGTTTCTATTAGAGACAGCACTGTGAATTGTATTATGATTAAGTTATTCTGTAGATTGCATGACTAATTAAATCAATTTCCTTGAACTTCAATTTAGTATTATAAGTAAACTCTAGTCCACTGAAGTCTGGTGTGTTACTGATGCCAAGTGTTTGGTCCTTAAGATTCATAGATAGAACTCAGGATTTCAACAATTTGTAAGATTCATAAGTATTATTCAGGATTTCAACAATGTCTTTCCTTGGCTTATTTCCTTGGATAGTAATGTTGAAGTTCTACAGACATATTCTATAGGGCATTGACTTTTACTTTGATCATGGTGGGGATAATTGGAATGTCCAGTGGACCTGTGAACCAGGCAGTATGTCAGTATCCTTTGGTACAATGCTTGCTTTTCCTATAGCATCTTTTCTGTTGGAAGATGCTGTTTACTGCTCTACCTTAAAGAGTTCATTCGACTTGCCTTTCCATAGTGAAAACTACATACCCACCTGTCCGTATACACTTGCTTTACCTCCTGTTGTGAATAGTAGCACAGATTTTTGAAATGGTTGCTAGGATTCAGGGCCCATTATCTATGGCCACAGAGCAAGACAAAGTTAATTACAGTTTAGTGGATTTGAGTCCGAGACCCTGGCGTCATGGGCACCGTGCTCTGCCTGGATAAACTGTTACTTCTTTGCTAGGGGAGAGCCAAAGACATGGTATGGCGTGCCGTCTCATGCTGCAGAGCAGCTGGAGGAGGTGATGAGGGAGCTAGCCCCTGAGCTGTTTGAGTCCCAGCCTGACCTCCTGCATCAGTTAGTCACCATCATGAACCCCAACGTGTTGATGGAGCACGGGGTACCGGTGAGTCTTTTTGCATCTCCCTTCAGTATTTTAAAGTTAACATATATCATAATATATGCTTGGTTTTATAATAGTTAATAAAATCAGATCCTCTTCTAGCCAAATTAGAATTTATACTCCAAAGGGAACAACATTTATTTTATTAAGAATGGGTTGTTATGAAATGTGAATCATACCTTTATGTACAGCAGCCTGTCAGAATAACCTTGTTTTCAGTATATCTTGGTTTTAGTAAACATCTTATTTTCTTTATTATCCCATTTAATCAAAGTAGAAGTGTCTTAAGTGGTAGTTCTAATAACTGATCCTTATCTTTGTGGAGATCATATTTCCATCTTTCATATGAAGATTTTATAGCCTTTTTTTGCATGAGATAATGAAGTAAAGACACAATGAACACCTTTTCTACTTTTAAATCTAGTTTTGAAAATGATTATTACATTTAAATTGTGCTAATATTTGATAAAGTATAAATTCAGTGTTTGCTTCGTATACTCAAATAGTTATAACCTTAATGAGAAAGGAGATCGGGCGATAGTAATGTTATCTTGTCTTTAAAGAGTTAATTTGTACAAAATCTTGGACTTTTCAAAAGACATAGTATTATCATAAAACCAG
>NW_011494785.1:3928294-3973058 GCF_000754665.1 Bison bison bison | reverse complement strand
CTCTGTATGGCATAGGACCTGATCAGTTAGTTTCCAAAAAAAAATTATGCAAAAACAGTGAAATTCATCCTTTCCCACTATGTACACCATAGGAATAAAGGGATAAAAGAAAAATTCTCTTAATTGTAAAACTGTCATCAAGTTAGGAAACTAGTAGCTCAGTGAGAGGAATGTTTTCTCCTTGAAAATTTCTTTGGGCTGAGAATTCTTGTCATGAATTATTTTATCAGTGACATAATATTATAAGAAGGTGAAACTGATAGCTTCTTCAACCCTGATGTTATTTTTTGGTATGTGTAGCTTAATAGTTTATTGTTGTCAAGTTTAAAAAACGCTTCTGAAACTGGTGAAATGTTTCCTTTTTCTGTTGTTTTCATTTTGTTTTCTTCTGCTTTCGTATCCTGTTTCTGACTTGCATTTAGGTGTACAGGACCAATCAGTGTGCTGGCGAGTTTGTGGTGACGTTCCCTCGGGCCTATCACTCTGGGTTTAACCAAGGCTACAACTTCGCCGAGGCTGTGAACTTCTGCACTGCTGACTGGGTCTGTTCTATAGCAAGTGGCTGTTGTACGTCTACTAACACCCCTGGAGATGCATTGTAATTGCTGTGTTTGCTTAGCTGGGAGGGGAGGGTTTATGAGTATTCAGTAGGGATTGGGATGTCTGCTGCGGTTTAGAAAGTTCCAGGTAGTTTTTATTTGGAAGGTTTTGTAGTTCTTCTCATTCGTTACTTTCTCATTTTGTTTGAATTTTAAATGAGCAGTTGATGTTTTCTGAATCTTCTCTGAGAGAACGTAATTCCTCTAGTCTCTGGTTTCTCTGAGCACTTTTTGGATTTTATAAAGGTGACCAGATCTTTTTGGGGAATTAATTGTACCATATCATATAGCTAGCTCTGATTTTTATTTTAAAATATCCAGTTCTGATTTTTATCTTAAAACATCCCTTTATTATTTTCCTTCTGATAGACAATTAGTTGATTTTATTCTTCCTGCCATTTTATGTTTTCTATATTCTTTTTAAAAAGATTATTTTAAAGGGTAGCCATGATACTGAGATCTCTATGGGCTACACTTTTGTGTAGATGATGTTGCCATTGATTGCTATTTTGCTTGTAAATGAAGTAGATATAAAAAAGTAATTAGTAGTATGTACATCTTATTGGTGGGGGTGTAAAACTGCAAACTTGTAATACACTATTTGACTTTATTTTTCCTTTAGTGAGACTATTCTGTTGTTTTGTCACCTCTCCTGACATTTTGGGTTTTGTTTTTTTTTTTTTTTTTTTTTAGTAATATTGGATCTTATGTTTTCTATGGGCATCTTAGTTTGTTAAATTTCATAATTGGGCTTCCCTGGTGGCTTAGTCACTAAAGAATCTGCCTGCAGTGGAGGAGACCCAGGTTCAGTCCCTGGATTGGGAAGATGCCATGGAGAAGGAAATGGCTCTCCGCTCCAGTTTTCTTGCCTGGAAAATACCATGGACAGAGGAGCCTGGTGGGCTAATTAGTCATATTGTTTCCTTAGCTAATGAATGAAATTGAATAATGAACAATCCTACTTGACCTAGTCATTCTAAACTTCTTACTAATTAGAAAGTAGCAAGAGCAAAACAGAGCTTAGGACTTTGTCTTGGACTTGAACTCTATTTCAGAAAACTCAGCTTACATTTATTAAGTGTTTATGATTTACTTGTTCCTTGGCCAGGTAGATATAGTGTGGAAATGCAGGTGATTCAGAGATGAGTTGGAAATGATTCTACCTTTAACATGCTCATTATTACTGCTGTCTAATCTTGGGTAACTTTTAATTTCTCTGGTCCTAAATTCTTTTTTACCTCCTATGTAAAAAATGCTAAGATTCACTTAGTGACCTCAGACAAGTGAGGTAATATATGTGAAAGCCCTTGATACTCCTTAGGAAAAGAGTGTGATATAATTGAAAAGTAAAAGCAGCTTTATATCTGGAATAAAGTGATGGTACAAATTTCTATAAGCTACAGTGGACAATCAGTTCTATTTTATGTAGCTTCCTTGTGATAATTAAAAACTGCAAATCCTCTGGTTTTATTTTTTTCTTACTCTTGCTTTAAGGCTGAGAAATGTTTACATATCTGAGAATTAAGAAAGAATTGTATATTGTTGGTGGACAAGATAAATGCTGAACATAAGCTCAACTTTTTTTTTTCTTAATATATAAGCTCAAAAAAAAGCATAAGCTCAACATGTATTTTCTTGGGAAAGATTGTTTCTTTGAAAGAGTGGGGAAATAGTGCTTGATTCAGAGATAGTACTGTGCTCTGGCGCTCTGATTCCTGTGATTCCCCTCTGCTTCCTCAAAATGGAGGTGAGCTCCAAAAGGTTCTTAGAGGTTGACTTTATTTTTTCTCTGAGGTTACAGTTTTCAGATACAAATAAAAACTTTAGCCATCCAAGTTTTTCCACTTGAGTAAAGGAAAGAAATTGGAGAGAGAGAAAGAGTTTGTGTAGTGTAGCTAGTATCAGTTTTATTTGAAGCGTGTTAGATTTCCAGAAGTTATCTTAGTGTATCTGTTGGCTTATGAAAAGTGATCATTTAGTAATTTATTTCACATAGGAAAATTAAAGTACATGATTAAAATTAAAGTACATGCAATCTCATGATTGCACTTTGAATTTTTTCTAGGCCAGACTGGTAGTTTTAAAAATAATTTTTAGATAACATCTAAATAGTCCTTATAAAAAATAGTCCATGTGAACTGTTTAGTGCTTTTTCCTTCCCTTCCCTTCCATTTTCCCTCCTTTGTAGTAGCATCTGGTTTTTTTTTGTTTTGTTTTGTGGAAACATCAATGTTGAATACGTCCAATTATACCTTTATAGCTTGATAATTTTTTTCCTTTTCTTGTAAGAGCAGTCCCATGTGACTGGTGTAAAAGAGTTCTGCCTCATTTATGTGTCAAGAACTCATGCTTGAGGTGCATAACTGTGTAATGAGTGGAAATCAGCTGCTTAGGCTAGAAGCTCAGCATCGTGAATTAGGGGGATTTTCTTTGGGAAGGCCTTCGTGAAATTCTTGCTGGGCGATAAAGTTTTAATATTTACAGTTACCTCTTATATTCAAATGGACGTTCTTGTTCTGTTGTTTATAAGAAAAAAAGAGGATTTGGGGTAAGCAGTGGTTCTGTTCTGGAATGTGTTATAAGCAAGTACTTTAATTTGAGAATCTTGTCTTTTTTTCAGCTGCCCATTGGACGTCAGTGTGTGAGTCACTACCGCCGTCTGAGGCGCCATTGTGTCTTCTCACATGAGGAGCTCATCTTCAAGATGGCAGCAGATCCGGAATGCTTAGATGTGGGGTTAGCTGCCATGGTGTGCAAGGAGTTGACGCTCCTGACTGAGGAGGAGACACGGTTAAGAGAGTCTGTGATGCAGATGGTGAGTTTGCTGATTATAGTGCTCACGGAATACACTAGAAATTGAACCTATGGTGGAAAGAATCCATTTTCATCTTCAGTCCCTCTAGAAGTTGAACACAGAAATTGCTAGTTTGGAGATTTCATACCTTTGTTTCTGCCATTTTGGTTTAAGTTGAAGTTTTAGGAATCTTGATGTCAGCATCTCCAGATTTTTAAAAATGCAGTCCTGTCAGGTAGAATTTATTAGGTATATATTTATTTTTAAAATTGTCCTATGTATAGTGTTTCTTTAGGTGAGAAAGATCAAGTTCTTCTCTCAGCTTTCTAATTAAACAAAAGTTGTGTTTCTGGTGATTGCAGATTGTCCGAGTTAATCGATTTGTCTTTTTCCTCCAATCTAAGTTTTTAGTGAATATAAGAGGCACTGAATAACCCAGTGCTGGGATTTTGAATGCTTCAAATAAACTAAATATCATATTGAAATGGAAACTAAATGAGAAAATATATGTCTTCAGCCTGTCTTAGCCCATTTTCCCTAACCCTCCCTACGTAGCTAGCCTCACTGGGTGTGTACCATGCTCCCTCCTTCTCTGCATAGCCCACTTTATTTCCCATGATACACAATTCCTTGTGGGATCTTGGTTCCCGGACCAGGGATCGAATCCGTGTTCCCTGTATTGGTAGGCGGATTCTTAACCACCAGATCACTATGGAGGTCCTTTAGTGGAATTCTTTACTGTAAAACTTACCTGATCCTTTAATATGCTGGTGTTTGTTAATTTCCAGTTGGAAGAGGTATGATGCAGAGCATTTATCTCCCCCTTAAATTTCCTTGTTTTTTTGTGGAATACCTTCTAGGGTTAGTGGTCCTTAGAGTATGCTTTGGAAAGAGGTGTAGAATTTCTTAAAGCAGCCAGGACTTAGTCAGTTGATGTATTAGCATTCCCTGTTTGCCAGCTGTTAACGTAAGAAACACTTGCAATGCATTTTGGAACCATTTTTGTATTAACGTAACTTTTAAAGAAAATACGAAGTGCTGTATGAGAAAATGAAAAGATAGAGTTCAGCCAGGAGATATCTAGATAAGAAGAAAATATTGAAGGAATTAGGTTGTGTCTGCCAGTGAATAAACTATTAGATCACTACCTTGTTTAAGTGGAGGAAGAAAAGAAGATTGCTCTCATAGTGGAATTGGCTTGTAAATACTGTGCTCAGGTAAGTAGAAACTGTAAAGGGGACCCCCTTATTTATCAAATGGAAGCCTTTGTAAAATGCGCTTCAGGTGCCCTTACTTTCTTAAAGTGGCATACCAAATTTGATAAGCTTTCTTTTTTCCCAGTTTTAATATTTTTTTAAATTAAAGTCTAGTTGATTTACAGTGTTTTAATTTCTGCTGTACAGCCGAGTAATTCAGTCACATATACATTCTTAATGTTCTTTTCCATTATGGTTTATCATAGGATATTGAATATAGTTTTCTGTGATATATATAATGGGGCTTTGTTGTTTATATGCAAAAGATTAGCTTTCTTTTTGATGCCTTGTTGAAATAGATCTATACTTTGATTTTCATAGTTTAAGTAATTTTACATCTTTTTATCCTTGCATGTGTTTGTACCTATCAGTGTTATTTTCAGAATACTAAAATTTTTAGTTCAAGGGTATGTTGTCCCTGGGGACAGTACTTTTTGATTTATATTTTTCTTATGTTAAATAGAAAACAAAACCACATAAAACATATAGAACTTCATGAATTATTCTGTGGCAACCTTTGTTGTCATCACTATATGGTCAAGAAATAGAAGTTTATCAGCTAGCCAGTATTTTGTAATAATTATAGGGTATAACCTTTCAAAATTGTATATTAAAAAAGGTTTTTAGGGCAAAATATGTTAGAAAAATAATACTAGCAAATAAAAAAGTCTTGGCTTAACTGTGCCCAAAAAAACCCTTATCAACCACCTTCAGAGTACCTCCCAATTACTGCTTCCTTTCCTTCCCTCAACAAATGACATTTAACCTCTTTGTAGTAAGCATTTCTTGCATTTTAAGAAGTTTTTGTCAGTCACATGTGCATTCTTAGATACTAAGGTTTTAGTCTTGCTCATAAAAAATTAGCAATGTTTTTAGAAAATATTTTGAGGATGTGCCATCGTATCTCCCATGTTTATGTCGTCAGAGTAGAAAAAAAATTAATCACTTTAAGTTCTCTGATGCTTGAAAGACTGGAAAGACTTGATCGGGTGACATCAGTTGTATTTCAGGGTGTCCTGATGTCGGAGGAAGAGGTGTTTGAGCTTGTGCCTGATGATGAGCGACAGTGTTCAGCCTGCAGGACCACCTGTTTCCTCTCTGCTCTCACGTGCTCCTGTAACCCTGAACGGCTTGTGTGTCTCTACCATCCGACTGATCTGTGCCCCTGCCCCATGCAGAAAAAATGTCTTAGGTATCCAGATGTTTCTTGTAAAGCTTCCATTACAGTCTTTTTAAAAATTGTTAATACTCGTGTTCGTAATGCCCTTCCTTGTGTTTGTTCTAGTTACCTCTTACCTGTCCGCCTCCTTTCTTGAAGATCAGCCCATTAAAGTTGGCCCTAAACTTACTGAATAAAATGAGTTGCTTTATCAAGTTGATGTCACACATTCCTTGACTTTCTCTGAATTAAAACTCTGTGAGCTGCTTAGGTTTTTCTCTTTATGTGTACCTGGCCATTGTACTTCCCTTAAGGTGATTCTGTTTCAATGTTAATTTATTTTCAAATTATTGTTGGGTTTTGAAAGTTTTTATTTTTGTATGTGATCTTCTTTTTAGATACCGCTACCCATTGGAGGACCTCCCTTCTCTGCTCTATGGTGTGAAGGTCAGGGCACAGTCCTATGACACGTGGGTCAGTCGTGTTACAGAAGCATTATCCGCCAACTTCAATCACAAGAAAGGTTAAGTTTCTTCCTTTTCTAAGCAGACACTGAAATGGTTTTCACTTTGAAAGAGATCTTGTTTTGTTTCATGTGTTTTTCCTCCATTAAGGAAAAGTCCTAGGCTTCATAAGAGATTTGAGACCAATGGGTTGGTTGACTACCGACTTAATTTCCTGTTTGAGAATCTTTTGTTAAGTGATAAAGTTGATATAAAATGAGATTGCTAACAGCAGATGTATCATATATTTTGGGGAACCATTGTTACAAGTAGACTCACATTAACAGCTCACTGAGCAATTCTCTGTTCAAGAAAATTAGAGTTACCAAGGGAACATTTCATGCAAAGATGGGCACAATAAAGGACAGAAATGGTATGGGCCTAACAGAAGCAGAAGATATTAAGAGGTGGCAAGAATACATAGAAGAACTATACAAAAAAGATTTTCACGACCCAGGTAATCACAATGGTGTGATCACTTACCTAGAGCCAGACATCCTGGAACATGAAATGAAGTGGGCCTTAGGAAGCATCTCTATGAACAAAGCTAGTGGAGTTTTGAAATGGAATTCTAGTTGAGCTATTTCAAATCGTAAAAGATGATGCTGTGGAAGTGCTGCACTCAATATGCCAGCAAATTTGAAAAACTCAGCAGTGGCCACTGGACGTGAAAAGGTCAGGTTTCATTCCAATCCCAAAGAAAGGTAGTGCCAAAGAATGCTCAAACTACCACACAATTGCACTCATCTCATACGCTAGTAAAGTAATGCTCAATATTCTCCAAGCCAGGCTTCAATAGGACGTGAACTGAGAACTTCCAGATGTTCAACCTGGATTTAGAAAAGGCAGAGGAACCAGAGATCAAATTGCCAACATCCATTGGATCATCAAAAAAGAGAGTTCCAGAAAAACATCTACTTGGCTTAATTGACTGTGTCAAAGCCATTGACTGTGTCGATCACAACAAACTGAGGAAAATTCTTAGAGATGGGAATATCAGACCACCTGACCTGCCTCCTGAGAAATCTGTGTACAGGTCAAGAAGCAACAGTTAAAACTGGATGTGGAACAACAGACTGGTTCCAAATCGGGAAAGGAGTAAGTCAAGGCTGTATATTATCACCCTGCTTATTTAACTTATATGCAGAGTACATCATGAGAAACGCTGGACTGGATAAAGCACAAGCTAGAATCAAGATTGCTGGGAGAAAGGTCAATAACCGCAGATATGCAGATGACACCACACTTAAGGCAAAAAGCAAAGAAGAACTAAAGAGCCTCTTGATGAAAGTGAAAAGAGAGTGAAAATGTTGTCTTAAAACTCAGCATTCAGAAAACTAAGATCATGGCATCTGGTCCTATCACTTCATGGCAAATAGATGGGAAAACAATGGAAACAGTGACAGACTTTATGCTTTGGGGCTCCAAAATCATTGCAGATAGTGACTGCCGCCATGAAATTAAAAGACGCTTGCTCCTTGGAAGAAAAGCTATGACCAACCTAGACAGCATATTAAAAAGCAAAGACATTACCTTGCCAAAAAGGTCCGTCTAGTCAAGGCTACGATTTTCCAGTAGTCATGTATGGATGTGAGAGTTGGACTATAAAGAAAGCTGAGCACCAAAGAATGATGCTTTTGAACTGTGGTGTTGGAGAAGACTCTTGAGAGTCCCTTGGACTGCAAGGAGATCAAACCAGTCAAGCCTAAAGGAAATCAGTCCTGAATATTCATTGGAAGGACTGATGCTGAAGCTAAAACTCCAGTGCTTTGGCCACGTGATGTGAAGAGCTGACTCATCTGAAAAGACCCTGATGTTGGGAAGGTTGAGGGCAGGAGGAGAAGGGGACAACAGAGGATGAGATGGTTAGATGGCATCACAGACTCAATGGACATGAGTTTGAGTAAACTCCGGGAGTTGACGATGGACAGAGGCCTTGTGTGCTGCAGTCCATGAAGTCGCAAAGAGTCAGACATGACTGAGTGACTGAACTGAACTGAGAAATTCTCAGAATTAGAAACAAGCCACCTGGTATAAGCTTCAGTTGTATTGGCGGGATTTTCACAGCTATGGTGTTTTTGCTAATTGATGGGTGAGTGGCTTTTTATTTTCTCTGGTGATAGTATATGACTCTCTTTCTTTTTACAGATTTGATTGAGTTACGAGTAATGCTGGAGGATGCTGAGGATAGGAAGTACCCAGAGAATGATCTCTTTCGAAAACTTAGGGATGCTGTAAAAGAAGCTGAGACGTGTGCTTCTGTGGCTCAGCTGCTTCTGAGCAAAAAGCAGAAACACAGGTAAGGCTGAGAAGAATTCTCTAGTGGTTTTCTGTTTTATTTTGACCAGAGTAATGACAGTCTTAATTGTCTGTGAGGCCATGTTATCCCTCCCCAAGTAATGCCCCAGCTTTGTCTCTTGCTGCTCGCGCTTCTCTTGCTCTGCCTGCACTACCTCCCCTGCTCATCACCCTCACTGTGCTCCCCCTGCCCTTCATCCTCACTGTGCTCCCCCTGCCCTTCACCCTCACCGTGCTCCCCCTGCCCTTCACCCTCACCATGTCCTCTGCTTAGGGCCTGCGTGTTTGCTCTTGGCCCTCCTTGGGGCTGTGTTCCCTGATACCCAGCTGGCTTATTCCCTTGCTTCTTCCAAGTCTTTTTTAGATATCATATTCTTGGAGAAGCTTTCTCTGACAACCTTGTAAAATTGCAGCCTTTTTATTCTTCCTTCCTGCTTTGTTTTTCTCCTGATAGACGAATCTACTTACTCTCTTATCTCCTCCTCCTTTTCCTACCCCACTGGAAGATAATGCTAGAGTAGAATGTGGGATTTTCATCCTTCTCATTGCTGTGCTTTGAAGCATGCCTGGCACACAGTAGGTGTGTAATAGGTGTTTGTAAACAGATGATACTGCAGGTTGAAGGCAGGTGCTAGCAGAGAGTGACCTGGGTGCAGGGGAGGCTGTTAAGGAGTATGGCAGTATATGCCCTGGATTTCCCATAATTCACATGTTTCATTTTCTGTGGCGGTGTTTCATTCTAACACATTCCTTGTGTCTGAATGGTTTTTTCTATAGCAGTTTACATTGGGTTTTTAATTACTTTGTACATTTTTTAATCTTTTGTTTTATGAGAGACCAATCATCAGTCAGGACTCCGCACCTGTCATGGGTCTCTGACCCCCACCTCCCCACCTTGGAGAATCTGGCCAAAGCTTAGAGACCCTTTTCTTAGAAAAGTGTACATACAGACATAATCTGGAGTCAGTTTCACAGGGTTTATTATCTCCTAAGCCGGGTTAAAGGCCTTTGTTCTACATCTTCAGTTTCCTGAGATGGAGGATTTAGTTTTATCAGTGAACTTAACATTTTACTGTGAGAATTTATTAAATGTTTGAGATGTTTAATACTTGTAAGGTGGGAAGAACTGTAATTTAGAGAGTTGAATCTTTGAGCCATTAACTGAAGAGCTAAGAATCTCATTTGAAAATGAAATCCCTCAGACACGTGTATTTTGGGATTTCTTGGGTTAGAATTCTGAAGAGACTAGAAGCCCCCTTAATGCTGGAGTGACTGAATTTTCTTACTTACGTCTCAACATTGTCTGACACCAGGCAGAGCCCAGATGGTGGGAGGACGCGGACCAAACTGACAGTGGAAGAGCTGAAGGCCTTTGTCCAGCAGCTCTTCAGTCTTCCATGTGTCATCAGCCAAGCTCGACAAGTAAAGGTGGAGTATCACGTTCTCTCTGGGGTAAAGCGAATAGTGTGTCTTGATTCGTTTTTTTGTTCTGTATGTTTCTTTTCTCAAATAAGTGCTGCTGTTTAAGGTTTTTCAGTAGGTAGTAAGAACTCGCTTGGTTTCATTCTTAGTCTTTAATTCCTCCTTTAAAATTCTGGAACTAAGGCTAGTTTAGAAATATTTTTTTTCTCTGTTACTTTTAGGCCAGAACCTCCATTTAACGTAGATGTAATTGAAATGCAGAAAACTAGTTAAAGGAATCAATGTATCAGTGAATTACTAGCCCATGAAGTTTTGAAAATGCAGGGCTCTGAAATTACCAGGGCCATCATGGCTTAATGAATATGTAAAATCTCAGAAGTGTCTTTCAGACACATTAATCTGGATAGTTAACTTCTGGTAAGTTGTGTCTTTCTGTGATTTGGCCAGGGCTGGGTAACTAAAATGGTTTTTATCAAGGCTATCGACAGTGAAATCAACGTCAGTTGTATTGTCTGAACCCCGTGCCATAGGAGTGTTCTGATTATTGACCATGCTTTCCTTCCTGAGAGATTTTCTTTTCTAAACATCTGACACCACACTGTGGTTATCTCAGATTCATAATTCACAGTTCCTTCCTCTTTAGGGAAGCTGTTCGTTTTCTCCTCAGCTTGGCTTCTGGGTTTGGAGTATATTGGGAGTCTTGGCCCTTTCTTCTCGAGGTCCTGATCTCTTCTTGGTGACATTAAATATCACCTGTATCCAGTTGATGCCCAGCTCTGACTCTTTCTTCTTTTCTGTAGACTCGTCCATCCAGTTGCAGCCACTCCATTTGCCTGTGGTGGGCTGAAAGGCATTTTAGATGAGATGAATCAAAATCCTTAATTGCCTTATTCCCTTATGTATCACATTCAGTTTCAAAACTAGTGCTGCTGTTATATTGCCTCTAAAATGTCTCCCAGAGTCGACTGCTAGTCATCATCTCCGTCACTTAAATTATGCCCGAAAGCGTGGGACTCTGCCCCTTAGATAACTGCAGCAGCTCCTTAACTGGTCTGTCTTCTTTTGCTCTTGTTCTGACCGCTCACTTCTCACGCAGTAACCAGAGTGATCATGTGAAACAGAAACCAGGTCACGTCACCTCCCCGTGGTTAGGAGCCTCGTGGCTCCCCAGAGCCGTCAGTGAATGCGAAGTGATGGGCACTAATCTGCATGGTCCTGTGTAATCGGACCTCTGCTCATTCCTTAACCACGTTTCTCCTGTGTCCACTTTGCTCTCCATCATCCACTTTGGGCCAAGACACAAGCTCATTCCTCTTTAAAAGCTTTTGCAGTTACTATTTGCCCTTCCTGAACTAGTCTTCCTCCTGTACCTCCTCACTGTGGTTTTGGTTGTGACCATCATTGTGAAGTAATATGCTCCCCCGTGCCACCTCATCACCTCTGATCACTTTTGTATTGAATTGCCCTATTTTACTTTCATAGCACTGAAAACTAACTGAAGCATTATATTCATGTCTTCAGTGTCTGGCCACTTACATTAAAACACGTGTTCCTTGAGGACAAGGATGTTGTATTTTTTGTTTAATGCTGTGTGCCTAGACTAGTGCCTGCATCTAACTCAGTAGTCATGAAATAGTTTTGAGTGACCAGTTCAGTTGCTTAGTCACGTCTGACTCTTTACGACCCCATGGACGGCAGCACGCCAGGCCTCCCTGTCCATCACCAACTCCCAGGGTTTACTCAAACTCATGTCTATTGAGTCGGTGACGCCAACCATCTCATCCTCTGTCGTCCCCTTTTCCTCCCGCCTTCAGTCTTTCCTAGCATCAGGGTCTTTTCAAATGAGTCAGCTCTTCGCATCACGTGGCCAAAGTATTGGAGTTTCTGCTTCAACATCAGTCCTTCTAATGAATATTCAGGACTGATTTCCTTTAGGATGGACTGGTTGGATCTGCTTGCAGTCCAAGGAACTCTGAAGAGTCTTCTCCAACACCACAGTTCAAAAGCATCAATTCTTTCTTTATAGTCCAACTCTCACATTCATATATGACTACTGGAAAAACCGTAGCCTTGACTAGATGGACCTTTGTTGGCAAAGTAATGTCTCTGCTGTTTAATATACTCTCTAGGTTGGTCATAACTTTCCTTCCAAGGAGTAAGCGTCTTTCAATCTCATGGCTGCAGTCACTGTCTGCAGTGATCTTGGGGCCTAAAAAAAAAAAGTGACTTAATCATATTGAAAAGGGGTGTGTAAGTAATTACAGAGAAGCTTATTTATGTCTTTATCATATGTCTGTTTGGTGCTATGATGGTGAGATTATTAAATGGTCTAGAATTTGGTAGTTTGCCAGAACCATATGTATTCCATAGTCATTTTGTATCTCCTAAGTTTTTTCTTTATTCCTTTGACCTTTTCAGAATTTGCTTGATGACGTGGAGGAGTTTCATGAGCGTGCTCAGGAGGCCATGATGGACGAGACCCCAGACTCGTCCAAACTCCAGATGCTGATCGATATGGGCTCCAGTCTGTATGTGGAGCTCCCGGAGTTAGCTCGACTAAAGCAAGAGCTGCAGCAAGCTCGCTGGTTGGATGAAGTAAGACTGACGCTGTCGGACCCTCAGCAGGTCACCTTGGATGTCATGAAGAAGTTGATAGACTCTGGGGTCGGCTTGGCACCCCACCATGCTGTGGAGAAAGCGATGGCCGAGCTTCAGGAGCTCCTCACAGTCTCTGAGCGATGGGAAGAGAAGGCCAAGGTCTGCCTACAGGCAAGGTGAACACACATCTATTGGTGACTGTCCCCTCTTTAAGATGTAGGTTAGAAAGTAGAGAGGGAGGAGGAATATAAAGGTCTGTTGAGATGAATGTCTTGTGCCTTCCCCAAGTGGTCACTAGGTTACCAAGTGGGTCTGCATATGGACAGTTTCAAATCTTGTGAGCACACTGTGTGCAGTCCTTTGTTAAGTACTTTAGTAAGTGATACAAAGTAGTGTTTTGTTTACAGCCTCACCATTACTGCTACTCTAGTTAGGAAGCTCTGCTGCAGTATGTTGTTAACTGAGAGGAACAGAAAAATGCTAGAATCAGAGGGGGAAAGGTCATTGTAGCTTGGATGGTTAGAAGAGACGCTTGAGAGAAAGAGGAGATCTTAAGTCAAGCCTTGAAGAATGAGTGGGATTGAAATGGGAGGGGAGGTAAGAGAAATGTCCTAAGATCAGCTTAAGGAATGTGTCAGTGTGTGCCCAGGTGACAGAAGCTGAGCGGTGGTTATTTTACCCCAGCAGGGGATTCACGCGGGGAAGTAGAGGGAAATGAGAGGCAGGCAGGAGAATGGGAGGCATTAGCATCGGCACCCAATAGACTTGCGAGATTAAAGTCAGGCATCCGTCAGTTTGACTTCCATGTTCTGTATGAAAGTATTTTTTCACCAAAGATTAATATTAATATAATTTCCTTTGTGAGGATGAGGAAATTGGGATGCTTACAGAGATCACATAGTTGTTAAATAATACAGCTCAAATTTAAAGCCTTTTCTACTTCATTCCAAAGTTTCCATGTGTTTAATTACTTGGCCAGTCACTTATTTTGGATTCATTTGATAGGAAAGTCTGTTCTAAAATTGGCCAACATAGTGGGGAGACACAGATGAAGAAGTGAATGAAAAGTGAAAGTGTTAGTCATTCACTCCTGTCCGACTCTTTGCGATCCCATGGACTGTATGTAGCCTGCCAGGCTTTGTCCATGGGATTCTCCAGGCAAGCATTACTGGAGTGGGTTGCCATTTCCTTCTCCAGGAGATCTTCCCAGAGTTTCAACAAATTAGTGTCATGAAGAAAATGAAGTTGGTAGAGAGGACTGATGGAGTCAGTTTTCCAGCTCCTGTCAAAGCTCTTCTGAAATGTATCATTAACATTCTGCATCCTGAGCGCTGGTTAGCTGCCGACTGCTCCTTTCTGGATTTCTTCCTCCTGGTTTTGGCCTCTCTCTCCCCCTTTTAGAGTGCTTTCCCCAGGATTCTGGCCTAGGCCACTTCTCTGCTCACTTTGTACCCTTCCTTGGAAATTTCATCTCACTTCTTGTCTCCATTTACCATCTTTGTGCAGACTAACTCCAAACCCTCATCTAGAACACAAGTTTGTTTTTTTACCTGTAGCTATCATCTGGTTGTTAAATAATTCCAGAGGATGTCCTGTAGGTGCCTCAGACTCCCCGTATTCAAAATAACCTTCATCCACTGCTTCCCGTGTTCTCTTCCTTTGTTTCTATTTTCTTTGAATTAAACCCTCTTTCACTCATTTGAACAAGCCAGAACTCTGGAAATTAGTGTTGGCCCTGCCCTCCCATTTCCTTCCCCTCAGACTCAGCTCCTGAGTCCTGCTGATGCTGTTTCTTTGGTGTTTTTCTCTTTGATTCTTTTTCTTTGGGCTGTTGTTACAGCTGGCTTAGCACACAGCACCAGGTTCTGTCTATAATCTCACCCCTCTGTCATCCATTCTTCACAGTGAAATTAGTATTTTCCTAAAGTGCAGAAGTGACAGTTTGACTTCCCTGCTTAAAGCCCACCACTGTTTCCCAATCCCCTTGGAGTGAAGTTCAGACTTCCTCAACCTGACTTTTTGTAATCTAGCCCCTTGCTTAAGTACCTACCGTGACCCCTTGCGCTTCTTTTTCTTGTGTTCTGTGTTCCAGACATAATGACCTCCCCTCCCCACACCAGCCCTGGGGTACACGTTTCCCCTCTGTCCACCTACGTTGGTGTACCTCCACCACCCTTCCCCTGGCCTGGTCCTGGTGTTCCTGACTAGTTCCTATTCAGAAAGGAGAAGCCAGCTTAGAGGTCACTTCTAGGAAGCCTTCCTTACTGCCAAGTCAACCAAGTCCCCCTACTGTATATTCTGACAGCATCTTCCTTTTCCTTTATTATTGCATTTATGGTGTATTGTAACATTTTATTGATAATTCCCTCCCCCAAGATTAAAAGGTTTTATGAAGGCAAGGACTATATCATCTTGTCCATTAATCGTCCCAAGGACATAGCCCAGTGCTTGGCACATAATAGGGATCATGGGTACTCAAACTGTTCCCACTCTCAGTAGTTTCCCATTGCTCACAGTTTCCCATTGCTCACATAGACCTTAATTCACAGCCCTGCTGCTGCTACTGCTAAGTCACTTCAGTTTTGTCTGACTCTGTGCAACCCCATAGACGGCAGCCCACCAGGCTCCCCCATCCCTGGGATTCTCCAGGCAAGAACACTGGAGTGGGTTGCCATTTCCTTCTCCAATGCGTGAAAGTGAAGTCGCTCAGTCTTGTCCGACTCTTAGCGACCCCATGGACTGCAGTCTACTAGGCTCCCCCACCCATGGGATTTTCCATGCAAGAGTACTGGAGTGGGGTGCCATTGCCTTCTCCGAATTCACAGCCCTGAAGACCTCTTAATCTGCATCTTTCTTTTCTGCCAGATTCTCCTCCTCCTTGCTGTTACTCCCACCCCGCCTCCCGTTCTCACTATCCCTCATCTAAACTTGTTTTAACAACTTCAGGTTTTCTCCACATCTTTGTTCATTAAATTCCTGATGTTTTTCCTTTAATCCTTCACACGACCAAATCACACTTCTTATTTAAGGCCTAGTTCAGAACCCTTCTCAACTCTCTCAGGTCAGATTAATCACTCTTTCCCTAGTAGTGAACCCATAGTCATTTGTTCTTAGTTCCCAGTACAAGTATATTTCTTAGGATAAGGTCTGTATTTTGGTCATCTTTGTGTAGTGAGGTGTTAGTGCTTATAGTTAAATGTCAACATCAGTGGACTTGTAAACCACTGCTTCCTACACTGCTGTCTCTTATGCATCTCTGACAGTTTCAGATCCTGTGGAAACTGATATAGAGGTAGTTTAGTGTAGGAAAAAGCACAGGATCTGACACTGATTCCGAGTCAGTGCTTCATGTGTGCCATTTACTGCATTAAATGACTTTGAGGAAGTAATTGATCTTGAGTTAAACTTACCTGTAAAATGGAAATGAAGGTAGTAGCTGTTTGCCTCTCTCATAGGCTTATGGTGAGAATTAAGTGAAGTCACATGTATGAAAGTTCTTTTACATGTTGTACAAGTGTTATTTAAGTGTTGGTAGTAGAAAATCCCATGGACGGAGGAGCCTGGTAGGCTGCAGTCCGTGGGGTCGCTGGGGGTCGGACACGACTGAGCGACTTCCCTTTCACTTTTCATTTTCATGCATTGGAGAAGGAAATGGCAACCCACTCCAGTGTTCTTGCCTGGAGAATCCCAGGGACAGCGGAGCATGGTGGGCTGCCATCTTTGGGGTCGCACGGGGTCACACAGAGTCGGACACGACTGAAGTGACAGCAGCAGCAGTAGTTTGACTTATCCTCATGCGTCCTCCCTGTTTTTATGTTTATCAAGGCCTCGGCACAGTGTGGCGAGTTTAGAAAGCATCGTGAATGAAGCTAAGAGCATTCCAGCCTTTCTGCCCAATGTATTGTCCCTGAAAGAAGCCTTACAGAAGGCCCGAGAATGGACAACTAAAGTGGAAGCTATTCAGGTAAAGAACCTCTTGAGTTGTCTACCATTCAGGGAATGCTATCTCACACCTGAATCCTTGAAGCCTTTAATTCTGTACTGAAGTGATTGTGTACTTGAAATTCACTTGTTCTTTTATCTGATTTTTATTTTTAAACATGTATTACCTATTTAAACATTACTTGTTTCTGTTGACTTCTTGCTGTGAGAGATGACAGAATTAGCCATTTAATTAATGCCTAGCAGTAGGGAGTTTATTTCCTGCTGTATTTGACTCTCTTGCCATGTACATGAGTTACTTTTTTAAAATGGAAGTATAGTTAATTTACAGTGTTGTGCTTATTTTAAGGTTACAGCAAAGTGGTTCAGTTTTTTATGTATATATATATAATCTTTTTCAGATTCTTTTCTATTATAGGTTGCTACAAGATAGAGTATAGTTCCCTGTGCTATACAGTAGGCCCTTGTTAACCTATTTTATATATATAGTGTATACTTTAAAAAAAATTATTTATTGTTTGCTGTCATGGGTCTTTGTTGCTTTGCGGGGGGCTTTCTCTAGTTGCAGCAAGCGGGGGCTACTCTTTGTTGCTGTGCTTGGGCTTCTCTTTGCAGTGGCTTCGCTTGTTGCAGAGCAAGGACTCTAGGGTGTGTGCACTCAGTAGTTGTAGTTGTGGTGCACGGGCATGTGGAATCCTCCCAGACAAGGGATTGAACCCATGTCCCCTGCATTGGCAGGCAGATTCTTAACCCACTACGCTACCAGGAAAGTACAGGAGTGGGTATATGTTAATCCCAAACTCCTAATTTAGCCCCCGCCCCACTGTCCTCTAATTACTTTTGAAACAAGTAGCAGGAAAAGAAAATGAAACTGACATTTACTGAACCCCACAATACTCTTGGGACTCATCTGGATGTTTGGGAGTAGGAATGGGAGAGAAGGGTGTAAAGATACAACCCCGGACCTCAAAGTGGCGTATTCTAGTTGAAAAGACATGTATTACACATACATACCTCAAAACAGTGAATTAAGTACTGGAGATGAAAGTATGCTTTAATACATAAGGTTCCTTCTGAGTTACGGAGATCATTCACTGCAGCGTTTACAGTGGTGAGTACGTTGTAGGACTGGACTGAAAGAGAAAGGAAACCAGCTCTCCCACTAAACAGCTGCTGCCCTTAGAGGAGGTGTCATGGTCTAATGACTTCTGTTTTGCTTTCTTTTCAGTTGAGTTTTTCTGGGACCTGCTTAGTTGCTACTCTCTCTGTTCTGTGTTTTAAAATTACTTGTTTTCATCAGGACTCCCCTCTGTTTGTTTCATCTTTGACCAGTTTCAGGCAGTTATCAGATGACTGATAATCTTTAGTTGGCTGTTTATGATTGAAGAACTGAGCTGGCAAGTAGAGGTAGCTGCTGTGGTTTTCCAAGGACTGTTTCTCACCAAGCTCTTCCCTTTGGTGGGAGGATGGACTTGGGGGCTCTGAAAAAGTGGACATTTTCTGCTGTCCTTCAGGGTACACAGGCTGGGAGAGGCTGTGTCCTGGCCTAGCCAGAAGGTGTTCTGTATGTCTGCTTGGAGAGTTGTACCGTCTGAGGGATCACTCTGGATTGTCGTCTGTGGGCTGCCAACCTGATACTCTGATGTTCTTGCCAGGACCCTGGGATGGATTACTGACTAACTCTTCCATTTCCTGTGATGACTTAATTATTTTAACGTCAGTAAATTAAAAGCACTCTTGAGTTTAAAAACTGATTATTTTCATTAAGTGGAAATACTGACACGTTGTTACTTAGTAGAATATCCACTCTTGTCTGTAAATGGAGGAGGTTGTCAGATACTGCTCTATAGTAGTTGGAAAAACTTTAAAAGACTTTGAAACAGGCAGAAGAGACTACGATGTCCTTTCAGTGGAGTAGTGGATGTTGTTTAGCGAACCACCCGGGTTTATTTGATTCTCGGAGTATGTGCCTTAGACTTTGTTCTACCATGCTCATTACAACTCTGTCAGTTATTTAAAAATGATAGTAATGTGACTGAATTAGTCTGTAGGAAAACAGTTAAATTTGTGAGGAACAAATGATTCTCCACACTGTAGAAAAGGTGATTCCACAGACCTGGATGATATTAAATGCCTGTTTCCATCTATTAGCAAATTCCTTTCCTCATTCCTGACTTCCATGGTGGCTCAGACGGTAAAGGTCAGCCTACAATGCGGGAGACCTGGGTTTGATCCCTGGGTTGGATCCCTGGGTTGGGACCCACTCCAGTATTCTTGCCTGGAAAATCTCATGGATGGGGGAGCCTGGTAGCCTACAGTCCATGGGGTCGCAAAGAGTTGGACACAACTGAACGACTTCACTTTTACTTTTCCTCATTCCTTTTTTTTTTTTTTTGAAAAGCACTTAACATTTAATGAATTTCCCAGCATGTGGCTTCAAGCCACCAGGACACAAGCCCCACCTACACCCTTAATCTTCTCCTCAGCTCTTCTGCTGAAGAATTTGGCCTTCACGATGACAGGCTGCTTTGGGAGCTTTCCTTTCCCCAGAACTTTGTAGTAACCTGATCGCACCACATCGATGATAGGAGCAGCTCCTGTCTTGTTCTTGGCAGCATTTACTCGTGTCTGCTCACTAACCAAGGTCCACAATTTATCAAGGTAGACAGTCGGGCAGAAACTCTGGTTCCTCTTTAAGTGGTAATGCCTCATACCAACTTTCCCAAAGTATCCTGGGTGATATTTGTCGAAGTTGATCCTGTGATGATGCATGCCACCAGCATTACCTCGGCCTCCCGGGTGTTTCCGGTGTTTGCCGATGCGGCCGTGGCCGTGGCTCACGTGGCCCCTAAGTTTCCGGGTCTTCCTTCGGCGGCCTAGACGAAAGAGCTACTTTTCCTCATTCCTAATTGCATTTATATGTTTGTTTTTAGATTGTCCTTTGAACTAGTTTTTACATCTTACTGGATCCCTTGTTAATTCATTTCAAAAAACCTTTGACAACATGAATTTATACAAACATTTTTTAAAGGACATTGGAAGACTGTTAAGAGATACAGTTAGGTTTAATGACTAATAGTTAATGGAAAAGGTTAGCACTAAACTCTTTATAAGATTTACTAATAGTGTATTGCCAGACTCCATGAGAGATCAAAGATTATGTAAGGCTGTACTTCTGTTTCCCAGAGTGGCAGTAATTATGCTTACTTGGAGCAGCTGGAGAGCTTATCTGCTAAAGGCCGCCCTATCCCCGTGCGTCTTGATGCGCTGCCCCAGGTGGAGTCTCAAGTGGCAGCAGCTCGGGCCTGGAGAGAACGGACAGGGAGGACCTTTCTCAAGAAGAATTCCAGCCACACGCTGCTACAGGTGAGGAGTGGTTTGTTTTCATGTGCGTGCCCTTCAGTGCCCTCCCCAGAAGTAGGTGACCCATTACCTAAGGTGAGGGTGGTTGTCAGTTTATCTGGTCGTGGTTATACAAGTTCATTGCCACTGGGTGGTATCAGATGTTGGCTAGTAATCTGGAACCCTGAACAGACTTTCTTCCAGTTCACCTTACGCTGTGTCAGCCTGCATCTTATCTCTGTTGTTATCATGGACTCTTAGCACCAAAAGATCTTATTATTCTCAGAAGCACAAATTAAAAAAATTTTTTTTTTACCTGGAAGTACAGTTGATTTACATACAATGTTGTGTTAGTTTCTCATGTACAGCAGAGTGGTTCAGTTATACATATATATTTTCTTTTTCAGATTATTTTCCATTATAGGTATTACAAGGTATTGAATATAGTTCCGTGTGCTATACAGTAGGGCCTTGTTTATCTGTTTTTTATATAGGTATTATATATCTGTTAGCCACGAACTTCTAATTTATTCCTCCCCCCACCTTTTCCCTTTGGTAACCATGTTTGTTTTCTATGTCTGTGAAGCTGCTTCTGTTTTGTTAATAAGTTGGTATGTATTTCTTTTTTTAGATTCCATGTGTAAGTGATATATGATATTTGTTGTTCTGACTTACTTCACTTAGTATAATCATTTCTTGGTCCATCTATATTGCTGCAAATGGCATTATTTCATTATTTTTTTGCAGTTGAGTAGTAGTGCATGGTATATATGCACCACATCTGTATCCATTCCTCTTGTCAGTGGACACTTAGGTTGCTTCCATGTCTTGGTTGTTGTAAATAGTGAGAAGCACAAATTTAAATGCTCATTACCCTTTTCATGTTGAACAGTTAGAACATACTTAAGAGCATAGACATTGGAATAAGATTGTTTCATGTTTGAGGACGGATTCCTGGTGTTGATGCTGTGTCTGTGGGCAACTTGTTGCCTTTCTGAACCTGTTCCCCTTGTTTGTGGAGATAATACCACCTACTTCAGAGGCTTGTTGGAAAGTTTGAGTTCGATAATGCATGTGAAGTTTGTAAGAATGTGTCTGGGACATGTGAGTGGTCAATAAATGGTTACGTTTATTTTCAGTTTTGAGATTTTTTTAAAACCAGAGCTCAGTGTTTGGTTTTATTTTTGTAGGTGCTTAGTCCCCGGACTGACATTGGTATTTATGGGAGTGGAAAAAATAGAAGGAAAAAAGTAAAAGAGCTGATAGAAAAAGAAAAAGAAAAGGATCTGGACCTTGAGCCTCTGAGTGACCTGGAGGAAGGACTGGAGGAAACCAGAGACGCAGCCACAGTGGTGAGAGTTAGAGTGCTTCTTAAATTTGCTTGGTGAATGCAGCGTTCTGTGAAGCAGTCACTGTTTTATGTTCCTAACTTTTTATTTTTGTATAGTTTATCTTTGACTTCATGGTTGTACATATTTCACACCTTTTTAATATTTGAAGTCAAAGTATATAAAAACTGTTCTCTCTCCCTAAAATTGCCCTTTCCATATCCTTTTTTATTGTTGTTTTAATAGTTGTCCAGTAGTCCATCAAATTGTCCATAATTTACTGAACACATTTCTGATACTGAGCATTTTTGTTGTTACTCGGTGTTCAGTATTATGGATAATAGCAAAGTGGACTTAGCCTTTTCCTTTTTCAGATTGTATTCCTACACTTGACTCTTAGTAATGGGATTACCAGGCTAAGATTTTAGAGTGTTTAATGGTGCTTAATGCTGTTGTGCTCTTCAAAGGAGTGGTACCAGCTGACTGACTGACGCAGCTGCTGTTTGCAGTCTTTGCCTCTCTCGGTAGCATTCAGTAATATAGTGAGTATGCAAAAAAGTGTTTGTAGATAATTAAAATTATGGGTTTTATTGTAGAGTAGGAGGGATATGTTACGATTACAGGGAGCCTGAGGAAGTAGAAAATAAAAATGAGCTTGGGCAATATGTAATAGTGGGGAAGCGCATTCACTAAGTGACTTCACATGGCCGTTCCTGCCTGCAAATGATCCTGTTTGAGGCTGATGGAAATAATTTCTTGTTAGCCTACCTAGTGAGTCAGTCTTGCCAGACAAATAGCACTGAAATTGCCTCAAAATAGTTTCAAAGCTAACAGAGTTTAAAAAGAAGATGCCCTGATAATATTCATGATAATTAAGTTTTGTTTTTATATATATATATTTTTTTAATGAGTTACATAAAACCTTACTATAATTAGTCATCAGCCTTTTTTACTCTTCTCCATAAGCTGGAAATTCCAAGAAAGAAATAAAATGGATTTGTATTGGGCTTCCCCCAGAGAATGAATTAGAAGGAGGTAGGGAGTCAGTACCGATGAAATGTTTATCTTGTGCCAGGTGCCAAGTTAGGCACTGTCGTATGTTATCTTATTTAATCCTTAAAACAGCAAAGTGAAGTTACTAATATTCTCATTTTTTGGAAAACTGAGATTCAGAAAACCTGGGTCAGGAGTCTTGTTATGTATAAGAGCCCGGCCTGATACCAGGGTGGCGCTTGATTTCAAGGCATACCATCTTTCTCCTGCCCCGTATGAAAGAATTAACTACTCGACTGCTGGACATTGTTATATATGACGGCAGTTTGCTTATGTCACAGATGAGTATTTGCATAGAAACTGTCAGGCTGCCCCAAATTTTAGGAAAACGATGGTTTTTTTTTGTTTTTTTAAGGACAGTGCTTGGGACTTCCCTGGTGGTCCAGTGGTTAAGATTCTGTGCTTCCAGTGGAGGTGCTGTGGGTTCAATCCCTTGTTGGGGAACTAAGATCCCACATACTACGAGGTGTGGCCAAAAAAAAAAGACAGTGCTTTGTCAACATGAGTCTGCAGTGTGGAGATGGTCCCTACGCTTGAAGATTTTGTATTTTGGGAACATTTTGCAGTGACTCCCTTCAGTTAAATGTTTGTCGTACGCAGGTGGCAGTTTTCAAAGAGCGGGAGCAGAAGGAACTGGAAGCCATGCATTCCCTCAGGGCAGCCAACCTCGCCAAGATGAGCATGGTGGACCGCATAGAGGACGTCAAGTTTTGCATTTGCCGCAAGACAGCGAGTGGGTTTATGCTCCAGTGTGAGCTCTGCAAAGACTGGTTTCACAACAGCTGTGTTCCTCTTCCTAAATCGAGTTCCCAGAAGAAGGGGTCTAGCTGGCAGGCTAAGGAAGTAAAATTCCTTTGTCCTCTCTGCATGCGGTCTCGAAGGCCTCGGCTGGAGACGATCCTGTCCCTCCTGGTGTCCCTTCAGAAGTTGCCGGTGCGGCTGCCTGAGGGGGAGGCCCTTCAGTGTTTGACAGAACGTGCTATGAGCTGGCAGGACAGGGCCCGGCAAGCCCTGGCCACAGACGAACTGTCTTCTGCCCTGGCCAAGCTGTCCGTGTTGAGCCAGCGGATGGTGGAGCAGGCAGCTCGGGAGAAAACTGAAAAGATCATTAGTGCAGAACTCCAGAAAGCTGCAGCCAACCCAGACTTGCAGGCAAGTTGAGAATTTTGTTTTTTCTTTTTTTTCCTATTTCATGGGGCAATATCTGTCAGTGTGTAAGCAGTAAATCAAATCTCCCACCAGTATTAGGAAAATAACAGTAAGTTGCTTCATTACAATTTGATGGACTCAGGCATGCATTAACACTTGTGTGTATTTAGGGCCTCTCTTCATCTCTGGGTTGCTCGTTGTTTAGGGACACTTGCCTAGTTTCCAGCCGTCTGCTTTCAATCGGGTGGCGAGCAGTGTGTCTTCTTCCCCTCGACAAACGGCGGACTATGACGATGAGGAGACAGATTCTGATGAAGACATTCGGGAGACCTATGGCTATGATATGAAGGTAATTACAGGGATGGGCTGGGGGGATTGATCATTTGATCACTGGGTTTGTTTAAAAAGCTGTTGAACACTGATGTTTAAGGCCTGAAAGTGGGAGAGAAAGCTAGTCGTTATATCTATCCTGAGTTTATGGTGATGGCATTTTTTCTATGCTCTAAAAAAACACAGATTGGTGAAGCTACATTTTTTAATAAAGGATGGTATGTTTTTAAAAAGCCTGTATGTATTTTCCTGAGAGGGGCTGGAAGAATTATATGTTTAAGTTACTGAAAGATTTCATGGCTGATTTCAGCATTCTTTGCTTTGGATTGTTTAAGTCTGTATAGTTAGGTTTTAAGAATCCCGTTCTAGCTGTGCTTTGGGTCTTTTTCTCTGATCTCTCATCTGGTTGGTGCTGGATAGAATGTCATATTCAGGGATGCGTTATACTTGGGCCCATGACTTGAATTTGTGGAGTTATAGTCGCGTAACAAAGGGTTTGCCCTCAGTATGATTGTTCTGATCGTGACAGCACACTGGGGTGAAGGGGCGGTTTTGGCAAGGTTCTGTGTTGGGTCTTCTTGGCCTTTTATTGTTGTTTTGTGTCAGGCCTAAGACGTTCATCTTTTGTCAAGTAATACCGTGATCTGGACAGATACCCTGCCAGCTCACAATGAATCCGTTGATGTGTTTTGTATTCTTCTTTGTGGAGATAATGTTCAGCGTCTGTGCTTATAACCAGGGAATTCATAGTCTGGTGTGTGAAAAAATTAGGGTGCATCCTTTTCCTTTGTCTTTTCAGCATGTCTGTCAGGTAGGTAAGCTCATTGTTAGGGTTAGGGTTAGAGAGTACAAATACCATCGGCATTAGAACTCCCAGGATATAAAGGGAAACCGTCCATCATAGATACCTGTAAATTACCTGCTGGAAAATATTTTTCTCAAAATAAAAATGGATCCAGGGGATGTTTCATTGAGGGAATTTTTTAAAAATCATATAAATTAAAGACTTGAGAAAAGTTGAAATTTGAATTAGCATTTAAAATGAGGTTCGAAGCACATTGTCATCCTTGAAGTTAATGGCTATGTGAAGTTAATGACTGTATGTATGAAACTGGTAAAATGACCAGAAGCAGCTGGAAGGGGATGCTGCCCACAGCACATATAGGTTAGTTAGCTAATACTAAAATTGCCTGTTTGCAGTTTTGGCTTAGAGACCTTCAGTACCTGGGTTGTTATCTTTCTAGCATGTTAGGTATCAACCAGTAGTCTGGAATTGTCAAACATGATGGACTTTGCTTGGAAGCAGATCAGTAACCTATGAAAACAAAACATCGCAAGTATTACATGATTTCAGGGCTATGGATCAGGACTGTGGTTTGATACGGTTGTATGGAGTAGTCCTTTGTTTGCAAAGTATATATGGGCTCTTAGCTTACACTCTCTTAGAAGGGGATGTTGGCAGGCTGGAAAATAAGATTGTGGATGTTATAATGTTAGCAGTGTATTGACAACTTAGGAGAGTAAAAGAATGGTGGTAAGACTTGTGGTAATTCAAGGTCAGATTTACCTTGACATTGATTGGTATCTTCAGTGCTCCAAAATTTTGTACTAAAAAAATTTCAAGTGCTCTTGAGTGTTTTCCTATAGAGAAAGCACTTACTGTGTAATGAAAATCTTACTTGCCGACTTATTGGCAGTTGACTTGGTGATTTTTTACTTTGTATGATCTTCCCTGATTGTGACTGTGAATTTATCCTTAAAATAGCTTAAATTTAATATCTTCGCTAGATGAAGAGCCCCTGCTGGTTTAGGAAGACGAGTAGGTAATTAGAAAATGAAAATCAGTCATTTGATCTTAGTTATCACAGCATTTAAATGTTTAAAGCAGATGGTTTGTGCATTGTATTGCTCGATTACTTCATTTTGCATGTCACACCATGTGATCACCACAAAAAAAATCTAAGCAGCAATTCCGAGAACTCATTAGTCAGGAAAATAATACATTTAATGAAACAAAGTCTGAGAATCTGTTACAGATTTGTATGATTGTGTCTGGGATAACATTTTTTTCAGATGTTCATATGATTATTTCCTTTTAAACCATATTGTTTACCTTTATTAGACTGTTCATCCATAGTACAGTTTATATTTTCCAAATGCATACATGTGTGGAATCACACATCAGAAAGGAGGGTATAAAATAGAAGTGGCTGTTATCTCCTAGGAAGTTCTTTTTTTTAATCCCAGGAATTGCTTAATTTACAGAATGGCAAGTTAAGCACTTGGATTCTTTGATTTTTCTTCTTTTCTACCCTTAATACTTGAGTGGCTTCAGCTTTGGTGAAAATAGAGTAGATTTTGTCTGAGAATTTAGTCCTGCTGATACCAGATATGGTGGAGTGACAGATCTGTTATAAGACACATTGCTCACTGAGAAGCCATTCGTCCTTCCTGTGTATTTACCATTAGTGGGACTGACTGGAAGTTTTCCCCTTAGGAAGAGTAATTTGCTTTAGCTTGCTGTTTATCAGTTGTTTTACCTCCAGCCTATCTGTGTCTTTATATTTAAAAGGCGTCTTTTGTAGACAGCACATGTGGTAGGGTTCTTCTGGTATGTCAGTCTGCATATATATGTATTTGTAAAATATATGGTTAAATCTGGGTTTTTAGGCAGTATTACAATCTGTCTTTTAATTGGGGGTGTTTATTTCTTTTATAGTTAATATAATTGTTGACATGGTTGGATTTAAATTGAACTTTTATGTATTATATTTCATATGTCATCCCAGGGAAGTAATTTTTTTAAATTTATTTTTACCTATCTTTATTTTCAACCATTATTTTCTGATCAGTTTCACTTCTAGTTCAGAAGCTTAATAGAAAATTTTCTGCTTGAGTTTCAATGAAATGAGTGGAGTCAAGGTCAGAAAAGACCCTTCCAGTCAGTGAGGTGAAGTACCTGGGGACGGCAGTAGGCGAGTACTAAAGTACTCTCTTGGCCTGTGGCCTTTTAGGACTTAGATTCTCTGAAACAGGAAAGAAGACCTATGTGAACTGCTGTTCCTAAATTCTCAGTGAGTGTAACTGTCTTCCAGAGTCTCTTTGTGAAACCTTTTAAGTATCCTGTTTAATTAAGCATAGTCTCTGATGACAGTACATCTTCCTCTTATGCACCCTACAGTCAGCTGTTGTGTTAGTCCTTAGCTGTTGTCTCTGGTCTTCTAAGCTCCCCTGTGTACTGTTCTTGGTGGTGCTGGGGCTGGGACTACCCCAGGGCTTGGTAAACTTTCCCTGTAAAATACCACATGTATATATTAACATACATTATGTGTAGTGATATTATGTATGATGTAGAGTAGATTATTTTTAGGCTTTGCAAGCCATATGTGGTCTCTGTTATGTCTTCTTGTTTGTTTATTTTTACAGCTCTTTAAAAATTTAAAAATGTTCTTGGCTCACACTCCATACAAGAACCAGGCAGCAGCTGGGTTTGGCCTACAAGCTGTGGTTTGCCAACCCATGCTCTGCACGTTTATCCTTTGCTTGCAGCCTCCCTCTGCCAGCAGAGGGCATTAGAGAACATTAAAAGGCCCGCGTAGTGAGAAAGGATTTGATGGCTTACTGTTTTATTTTCCATTCCTGCCATCATTGAACTACAGTTTTCTTGTTTTGTTTACTGTTTTCTGTTTTTGTTTGGTTTTTGGACATTTGTTTTTCGTTTTGTCTTTTCCCCTGGCAGTAGCAGCTGGTTCCAGTGTAGTTGTTTTTTTTTGCACCCCAGAAGCCAGCCACATTGTGTTTTGTTAGAGATAGCAGAACACAGGCCAGTGCCTGCTCCTCACAGGTCTGGTCCCAGCTCTGCAGGCCCCCAGCTTTCTAGTTGTAATAACCCCACTTCTTTTCTCTGTTACCTCAAGCCCTAGAGATGGCAGCTCTTTCTTGTAGTTACCTTGGTGTTACTTTGATGTTTCTGTTTGCTTTTTCAAGCCTTCAGTGTACGATTTAGCCAGTTCACTTTATTAAATTCTCCTAGTTAAAATACCTGAGGTTTCTGTATTCCTGATTGCACTATGACCGTTAAAGCTGTACATGTGGGTTGTGGAGCCTAACTTCAGGGAAGAGTCATCTGAGACCTGCTTGAAGTTGTCAGGATTTATAACCTAAAACACTGTCAGTCAGGCTTTTTAAGTAAGGGCAGCTAGCTGGTAAATAAAAGCAGCAACTGGTAAGCATCTGGATTTGAAAACCTTTAGAGAGGATTGAATGAGCCATGTCCTTAAGGTACCACATCTGAACCTTTATTCCCCTCCTAAGTCCATTTTATTTTTTCTTAAATGGTCAGAGTTTCTTAACTCAGGGCTACAGGAGTCTTTATGTGTTGTAGACTGTAGAAAGGTTATTCTTCAAATCATAGCTTTCTTGTAGATCTATTATCTTTGTGGATTGCTCTTGAGCTTTACTTTTGGCTTGAAACTGTGGTGATCATTGTTTTTTCCCCAGTGGAAATTTTCTTTCCCATTTAATACCAGATATTTAAGGATCCCACCCCCCCGCTAACTGTGTTGTATTAAAACCCTGTGCTTAGATTATTGTCATGGGACAAGTTAAATGTTCCTAATTCTCAGCACCCCCTTGGCTGCTTCTTCAGGACACAGCTAGCGTGAAGTCCTCCAGCAGCCTGGAGCCCAACCTCTTCTGTGATGAAGAGATCCCCATCAAGTCTGAGGAAGTGGTCACGCACATGTGGACGGCACCCTCCTTCTGCGCAGAGCACGCATACTCATCCGCTTCTAAGAGCTGCTCTCAAGGTATTGCCACCCCGGGGAGCAGTGTGGGGAAGAGAAGTCTGACACCACACTGGCAGTCTCTCCTCAAGTATGGCTCCTGACCATGAAATGCAGTAGAACTTGAAAAATGCAACTTTGGAAAATCCAGTCTCTGGTAGCATTTTTCTGTCATTAGGTCATAATGATAGAAAATTTCTGTAGAATCATTGACTCCTAATTGGAAGCCCTTTAGAGTCCATCCAGCCCCTTCTGAACCCGCTTTTATCAAACCCCTGATCAGTCATTATTTATCCTCTATTTGTTTATAATTAGTTGTTGAGGAACTTGCTACTTTTGAAGAATACTCATTCTGGTTTTGAAAAGCTTTATTCTTCATCCCTTGGTAAATAATTTTTCTATTGTGTTCACTATCTAGTTTTTGTCCCCAGTGAAAATCAGTCAGACTGCTTTAGGTCACACCTCTGGAAAATGGAGACTATCTCTGTCTTCATAGTAAAATTCAGGATTTTATGGGACAGCATATTATTATTGTTAATTAGGCAGATAATGGGTTATTTATATGTGGCAGTTATATGTCTAATCTTTCGGTATCTTCTACAATGGAGAGAGCATTCCCTTTCCCCTCCAGTCACAAGATAAACAATATGGAACCTGTGTTTTCACTCTAAACCAGTTTTTTAGAGTGTCATTAGAATTCTAGGCCTTTTTTGTTCTGTGTTTTTTTTTTAAATTTCACTTTAATACTGATACAGTGAATCCAAACATCTAAATTAAGTGTTGGAGGAAGAGGGGGACCATTCCTCTAAATATTTACTTTGAAAGCATTACTTTTTTCAGTAGTTTTCATGTTTTGTTCTGTCTTCTGTTTTGGGGGAAAGGTTCTAGCACCCCGCGGAAACAGCCTCGGAAGAGCCCTTTGGTGCCCCGGAGCTTGGAGCCTCCAGTGCTGGAGTTGTCGCCAGGAGCTAAAGCTCAGCTGGAGGAGCTGATGATGGTGGGAGATCTCCTGGAGGTGTCCCTGGACGAGACTCAGCACATATGGCGGATTTTGCAGGCCACACACCCACCCTCTGAAGATAGATTCCTGCACATCATGGAGGTACAGATTGGAAGCTTATTACACAATGGTTTAAACCACTTACAATGTCCCAGCTCCTTGGAGGTTCCTCAGGTCACAAGGGGAGGACTGGTGGATAGTGCTCCAGTTGCCTTCTCTCTCACCAAGCCAAAGTATTTCTGCTTTATGGTTTTCTTTATTGAGGTTTTACATAGTTTATATATTTTTATACAATTTACCCATGTTTTTTTATCTGTGATACTATAATCCTGAGCAGGAGTGGAAAGGACAGACAAGGCAAGCGTTTAGCTCTTTCTACCTCTAAAGAAGGTAAGGGTCAGAGATGCAGAAACTTGCCTGAAGTCACACTTGCAGTAAAAGTGGAGGTACCCAGGCTCTAACTGTGGCATTTGGTTGCTGTGTTCTGAATCATCTTTCTTTTCCTTGACTGTTTCTGTGAAGTGGAAGGTACAGTGTTGTATGCTGGCACGCTGTAGTTTGGTTTGGAAGTCAGATCGAAGGTGCCTAATTTAGATATTGTTTTCCAATTAGCAGAGCTTTCTCTTCACAACCACTGTCTTATTTGATTTTATATATAAGGAAACACAGAGTTTTGAAAAGTTAAATGTCTTATTCAAGGTGTGATAGGTTTAAGATACTTGTGACCCAGTATTGTCTGATTCTGCAGATTCCTATGCTCTGTCACTAAGTCGTGTCCTACTGTTTGCGAACTCATAGATTGCAGCACACCAGGCTCCTCTGTCCTCCATTGTCTCCTGGAGTTTGCTCAGATTCATTCCATTGAGTCAGTGATGTGGTCTAATCATCTCATCCTCTACCTGCAGAATCTTAGGAAGTGTTATTTCTTAAGTAATTACCAAGCTTATGATTTTCAGTATTTCTTTTTCTGCCTCACCTCTTGTTAAGAATTTTAATGCTGGTAAATAAAGACCAAAAGAGTTACTGTGTAACTTAGTATACATTTAATATGTTGAGCTTTCTATGTTTACGTCTCAGTTACAGACAGATGCTGCAGACTGTATAATGTATGCTGACAATTTTTTGGCCTTTCCCCCGTCCCCGATAAGCTAAAAATAAGTCAGATATTTTATTCAGGGCTTGCCATTATTTTCTACTGTTACCTTCTTTGAATATTATATTTGTCTTCTTAAAATATAGAATATTTATTGTATAATGTATACAATGTAAAATTTATTAAGTATACAATTCAGTTGTTTTAATCACATTTATAATATTGTACAACTGTTACCACTGTCCATTTCCAGAACTTTTAAATTATTCCAAAGAGAAACTCTGCTGCTGCTGCTGTCGCTTCAGTCGTGTCTGACTCTGTGCAACCCCATAGACGGCAGCCCACCAGGCTCCCCTGTCCCTGGGATTCTCCAGGCAAGAACACTGGAATGGGTTGCAATTTCCTTCTCCAGTGCATAAAAGTGGAAAGTGAAAGTGAAGTCGCTCATTCGTGTCCAACTCCTAGCAACCCCATGGACTACAGCCTACCAGGCTCCTCCGTCCATGGGATTTTCCAGGCGAGAGTACTGGAGTGGGTTGCCATTGCATTCTCCGAAGAGAAACTCAGTACCTGTTAAATAATAAATCCCATTTCCCTCCCCCCAGCCTTGGTAATTCATATTCTTCCTGTCATTATGAAATTGTATACTCATGATACCTCATATAAGAGAATAAAACTGTTTTTGAATGTCTTGCTTTTAAATTGTTTCTCTTTTTATATTTTTGAAGGATGACAGCATGGAAGAGAAACCATTAAAAATAAAAGGAAAGGACTCTTCAGAGAAGAAACGGAAACGGAAGCTAGAAAAAGTAGAGCAGCTTTTTGGTGAAGGAAAGCAGAAGTCCAAGGAGCTAAAGAAAATGGATAAACCTAAAAAGAAGAAATTAAAATTAAGTGCAGAAAAATCAAAGGAGCTGAACAAACTGGCCAAGAAGCTAGCAAAAGAAGAAGAGAGGAAGAAAAAGAAGGAGAAAGCCGCTGCAGCCAAAGTCGAACTTGTGAAAGAGAGCACCGAGAAGAAGAGAGAGAAGAAGGTGCTAGACATTCCCTCCAAGTACGACTGGTCTGGTGCGGAGGAGTCGGATGATGAGAACGCCGTGTGCGCTGCGCAGAACTGCCAGAGGCCCTGCAAGGACAAGGTGAGTCTCTCTGTGTCCCAGCGAGTGTGTGCGGGGACACGGAGCAGCAGCCAGGCACACGAGGCTGTGACATAGTGATGGTCTGTTTTGATCCCAGGATTTGGCCTTGCACCATCACATGTTTAATATAGTTTCTAGAACCTTTTTCAGTTATGAGATTTTAATAGAAGAAATGTGTTTTAGAATTTGTGTACAGAGCGAAACATCCCAGATGAGCAGAGAGAAGCTGTGTGGTACCCAGGAGCAGTGCACCCCATGTGTGGCCTCAGCAGAGCTCAGAGCAGTCGTGTGCCCTCCCTGTAGGGTGCCTCTGAGGACTAAGCACCTTGTCAGTCAGCCACAGTGGCCTAAAAGGTCCCAGGCCAGAGTTCTAAGACCCAGGAAGCAAATTGCCTGGAGATTTGTGTGAAGACATAAAACTTGGGTTGAATCTTCCCTTTGGTCTGTGTCTTAGCTACACACAGGCCTATGTATATGCTCCTAAATAGAACATGATTTTTAAAAATTTCTTGCAGAAAATAATGAAGACCTTTAAAGGTACTATCTTTTTTTTTAATGTCAGCCCTAAACTTTAAATATTAGTAAGTACATGATGATCTTTCTTAAGGCAATATTGATGTTACAGACTTCTGAGAAAAGTGGATGGACTTTATGAAAAATCATAGTTCTTTAAGTGTCTGGAGGCATCTATTTTGGTGTTCCCATCAAGATTATTAGTAAGTTCATGGCTTTAACTTTATCTCCTTACGCCACTTGACTCTTAGAATTTTAATAACCCCTCAGTTTGAATATATAAACAGAATAAATACAGTTGTATCACTATTCCCTCCTTGGCTAAATACTGTTAGAGCTTGAAGAGGTCACCTTCTCCAGCCTCTTCATTTTACAAATGATGTAACCAGGACTGAGTGAGGATAAACGATGTAACCAAAGTCATAGACTAGTCAGTGGCAAAACCACAAGGAGAAACCTGGCTCCCAGACCAGGTGCTCCACTAATATCCCCACCCCTCCGGTAATTGAGATGCAAGTACAAAAACAGTCCAGAACTACATGACATGTTTAAATTATTAAAGGTCCTCTCACTTTTGGAAAATGAGTATATAGTAAAATATATACCCCATAGTCCAGCTCTCTGAGAGTAACAACTGGGAATATTTTAGTGTGCTTCCTTCCAGTTCTTTTTCTGTATGGTTTGTTTCATATCATGTCATACTGTCCAGTTTCGCATCTTTCTTTATTAATTTCCTAAGCATTTTTCTATAGTATAAACATTTTTAAAGCATCTTAGTAGGTACAGTATGTGTGTATGAATTATTTTTATCTTTGATTTGAATGTATTCTCATCTGAATTTGTTGATTAAAGAGGCTATGAAAGGTTACCTGTTTCTCTTTGGGTCCTGAAACATTAGTAGCTTAGTGTTGGCAGAACCTTCTCCCCTTTCTTTCTCCTTTAACTAATTTTCACCAGTTGTAGGATTGGCAGCAAGATGTGTTTTTTTTTTTAGCTTACTTACCGTCATCCTTTCTACAGTGTTTATATCCGTCATAACCTTCCTCTTTTTTTCGCTCCTTTTCACTTAATACACTCTCCCTTCTCCTCTGCTTAATTAGCATTTAAAACACGGTTCAGTTCATCTACTGCCTCTGTTCTCTTTCCGTAGCATATAACACTGCAGAGAGTTTTCTCTCTTCTGCTACAAAATTGATACATTAACATGTCCTGCTTTACTTATTTAAAATAATGTGATCAATATATAAGCCCTAAGATTTGCTCTTAACATTGTATTTTTTGAAAATCTAGAAAAGGGATTTCCCTGGTGGTCCAGTGGTTAGGACTCCACATTTCCACTGCAGGGGCCCCGGGTTCCATCCCTGGTTGGAGAACTAAGATCCTTCAAGCTGGGTGGCGTGGCCAAAATAAAAAAAAAATCTGGAAAGTTATCATCCCCATTTTGATGGAGCAAAAGGAAATATAGCAACATATTTTGAGAAAATGTCTATTGTTTAAAATATAAAAAGATTTGTACAGATTACTACAGAAATTTGTGAAGATTAGTAGAAAAGATTGTTGAACACACAGGTGAACAGGTGTGCCTCACCCTGTCAGTAGCTACATAAAAGAAACTTATAAATGATGTATTTCTATAATGTGTTTAATTTCAAATGGGAATTATTTCAGATTATACACATTTTGCCCATCACTGCTGTTCTGCAGTTTTTGTAGTGCTCCAAGCTTGTTTCTGACACAATGTTACTACCTGTGTATTTCTTTAAAACCTTTGTAAATAATTTTACAACTTCCTCAATTTGAAGTGTAGTGTTTCTTTAAGGAAAACAAATTAATGCATGATATACATCTTCACTACAAAAGGATACCAAGAAAAGAATGTTTTTAAAAGAAGTCTTTTCTTTAAATACTACATAGCAAAAAAACACACACAGCTTCTAGAGTTTATTCATATTTAGGTAAATGTACATTTTTTTCTAACAAGTACTTTCTGTTACTTTTACCTAAAAATGTGCAGATTGAGAAAACTTTGAAGGATTACTTAAATATATATAGCCTCTGTTTCAAAGATGTTTTAGAAAGAAAAAAGAAAAATTTTATCAGAATAAAGTAAAAGGTTTTAAAAGCCCAAAACTATCTCTTCCATCATTATCAAATTGACTTTAAGTTGAAATTAATTTTTTTTAAATAATGAACTATTTTCAAAAGATTAGTTTTCAGGTTCAGATTCTTTTTCTCCCTGAACTCTGCCACTTTCATTCAATCTTACTGGTACCAAGAGTTAACTTGAAGGAGCAAGTTCTTTCAAGCTAGTATTTAAGTAATATTTTTCTGCATTGAAATAAATATTTGATCTCACTATGAAAATAGACTTTTTCCCCCTTTAGCTTTTTTACCTTCTTTCTGGGGCTTTCTTCTTAGCATTACTACCTCCCTAAGGTGTCCAATACAGTAAATAAAGAGAGATTATAAACTTCTCTCACTTCAATTGTTTGTTACCCACTCTGATTTTAAAGGATTTTTGTGGAGAATCATATAGGCAAAAGTATTTGCATTATCAGTTCCTTTATCATTTTCATCTCCTTTTAGCATAAACGAAGGTTGGATTACCTAAATGAGTGAGTCTCACACACACAAACTACGGTGATGTTATGATAAGGTGACCAGCTGTCACTTTCAGCACCGAAATTCCTGTGTCTTGGGAAACTGGTTAATTTCGGGCAGACTGAAAAGGTTGGTTACTTATTGATGAGCGCACCAAAAAACATACATGGAGATTCTAAGCATATGTTGTACTTGATTAAGTAAATTGTTTTAATTTTCATATCTGGCTTTTGCAAGAAAGTTTGGTGCAAAAGAGATTGAATGCCAAAAATATAAAGAGTTCAGTTGGGTAACTAAGCTAAAAGTATCACTAAATCACCAGCTTTCTTTTTTCCCAGTGTAATAATATGCACTAAGAATCAAAGAAAATACAACATGCCAAATATTTTTTCTTAAGCATAAATATGAAACCATTTAGCAAAACAAGAAATGCCAAACCAACATAATTTTCTCTGTTTAATATATTTCTCTTTTAAACACACATTTAACCGATAATCTCTTTATCGGTTAATATTTGAACAGCTCATAGCTGTGAAGTTTTTCAGGAACTACTTTTTTTGATTTGATAAATATGCTTCCTAGAAATAAAGGGGAAATGACTATTAGGACTTACTATGCAGTTAACCAGATTCTTTGTTCTCAAGTATTCAGGCTGCCACAGTCTGTTCAGAATCCTTTGGATTCAGTTAGCATTCCAGACAAAAGTATAATTTCAATCGTTAGTCAAGGAGCATGATCAAAAGATATTCATAGGGCCGTTTTTTCCCTGCTAATTATTAGGCCAAATTGTTGTCTGACCTATAGGCTAGGATCAAGTCTCAGGAAAAGTTACTATGCTTTTTTGGAATGGTGGGGAAGCTGGGCTTAGGAATGGACCTCTAGCCAAACTCTCAAAAGGGGAAATGCCATCTTCCTTATTTGAAAGAGAGCAGTAGATTTGATTTTGGGAAACCAGAAACCAGTGAGCAGGATGCAGAATTTGATTTTAAAAGAAACTTTTTTTGGCAGCAAATCATGACAAATTGTAACTTGTTTACCTTGTGGGGACTAGACTGGTTAGAATAGTTAGTTCCCTGTCGACTCAGGTGTTTATAACCTGGACGACACCTCCGGTCTGAGCAGCCCAGAGGACCACAGCTGGTCCTCCCAGGTCCCTTGGCCAGCGCCACACAGCCAGACAGTCTGTGTTCACCCACTGTCAGGCTATAAACTTTCACCTGCCTGTGCTGTCTTTATTTTTTATCTGCTGCACCGGAGTCGTCGTCTCCGTTTTCTGTACCTCCAGTGCAGTTTGCCACAATAGGAACACTTTGACCATTTAAGACTTCAGAAGCTAAATATCATACAAACAATTACAGAACAAAAAATTCGTTTGAGGAAACAAGTCACTCTGAACTTGCAGAAAGCAGTATCACACAGTGAAAGTGATGGTCAGGTTTAGAATATATGAGAATGACCTGGGAGCTGGTCACAATACAGGCTTCCGGTTTGAACACCAAGGTGATTTTGAGTCTGTGGGTTTGGGCTAGGTCTCAGCTACACACAGCAGGTAATTCTGGCATGAGTCATGCTGCAGGCAGTTATTTGCAGAATGTTTCGTGTGAAGAAGAGTGAGTGGAGCTGGGAGACTACAATTTTAGAAGTGGCTCCAATGTCCCAGCCTGGGGACCAGGTGCCTTGCCAAACATTATTTCATTTGATCTTCTAAATTAGTGGTCCCCAACCTTCTTGGCACCAGGCACTGATTTCATGGAGGGCAGTTTTTCCACAGCCTGGAGTCAGTGGGTGGTTTCAGGAGGATTCGAGCACATTACATTTATTGTCCACTTTATTTCTGTTGTTACTACAGCAGCTCCACCTCCAGTTATCAGACATTAGATCCTGGAGGTTGAGCACCCCTTGCTGTAAATAATTCTGTGAGTAAGACTCGGTCTCCGTGTTACAGAGAGAGATGTGGAGCCTTAGGGAGATTGAATGACTTGCCTCAGCTCATACATCAGGTCTGGACTTCGGAGTGAATTCCGTAATCTTTATGCCACACAGTATTGGCCCCTCGAGAGCTAGAACTCTAAGAACAACTAAAGCAAAAAGATAATTTTGACAAATGATTTCTCCCACCCTTTATTAAAAACCCAGAAACTACTAACATGACTGTCAAACTTTTGATGTGGACTTTATAGTCTGTGGACACTGATTTTAAGAACTGCCCACTTTCCCTGAAACTTATTTCCTAGCTCATTCCTCCTTCCTTCTGTCCTTTCTCACAAGCTGTGCTGAAGTACTTCGTGGATCCCTTCATTCTCCTCACTTTGCTCTGGTTTCTAGAAAAGTTCATTGTTGTGCATGGCTTCTGACATTGTTAGTGAGATGGTCCACTTTTATCTTGCATAGAGAAGAGTAAGAAGCCCTTTTATCTTAAAGGTTCTAATCTGCCATGGCATAGCCACAAAAACCACCCCAATTACCTGCCAAATAGCAAAGCCAGTATCTCCTCACCATTAAGTGTCTACCCCAGGCTTAGTGCCACCAAACCACAGTCCCTTTCTGGCCTCCTATAGTCACCATCCTCTCTGAAGGGTCACAGCTTGCCAGGCCTCTGCCACTGACCTGTCAGTTACTCAGACCTTAATTTTAAACCCCAGAGTGATCTATTGACCTGTGTCTTTGACTGTTTTAATTGGTTAATTTGTAAGATTTGACCTCTGATATTTGCTAACTTTTTATAGGGAGTTGTATTTGTAACGGAAGAAGAGAAGAATAAAAAATATTAGTTTTAAAAGTGGCCTATGTGACTGCTTTTCTAAAAAGGTATTTAATGCTCTTAGTACTTTGGCTTATCTCTTTGAAATAAAGCTAATACACAGGATTGCCTTCACATTGTTGTACTCTGCCTTTCCTGATAATTGCATTGTCTTAGAGCCTAGACGTTGTTAATATTAGCTAAAACTACTTGGCTGCTCTATTAGAAGTTCCTTTTTTTTGTCAAATTTTCTCAAACATGTTTCTGCCTTGCAAGGAGCCCCAGGTATTTATGAGGTGATGGAGTACCTAAGAGGCCTCATTTTGTGGACACATTACGGAAAAAAAAAATAATTTGGGGGGATTAACTTCCCAGCTTCTTTCTTTAAAAAATAACTCCGTAAGAAGTTATTGTCTATCTCTGGGCATCCCCGTTATTTGCTATCATTTAAGCCAAGGCAGCTCTTTGGTTTGCTTGTATCCCAGGCTTCCTGCATGTGTAACCTAAATATCCCCGATCTTGTCTCCAACAGGTGGACTGGGTGCAGTGTGATGGTGGCTGCGATGAGTGGTTTCACCAAGTTTGTGTGGGGGTCTCTCCAGAAATGGCGGAAAGTGAAGACTACATCTGTACAAACTGTGCAAAGAAGCAGGGGCCAGACAGCCCAGGGCCAGCGCCGCCCCCTTCCTTCATAATGAGCTACAAACTACCAGTGGAGGATCTTAAAGAGACCAGTTAGCAGACGCTGGGTTGGTTTGGGACACGGGGGAAAATGGACCACACTGAGACCGTAGTCATCGAGTAGAGTGGTTTAGGTCCACTCGGAATGTTGCTTCCAAAGATGAACGGCCTTCTGGGAAAGTCCTCTCAGCCGACTTCCTCTGCGCATGGATGTGGGACCCGCGTTCTCTGTCTGCACTCATGTGCTGAGGGTGTCTGCCTTGGTCCAGCAGCCGGGGTTTCAGTTCATGTCTCCTCTGAGGTCCTTTGTCACATTAAGGCCAGACACTGGAGCTCTAGGGTGGCAGGTTGGCATCATTGCATTGGTGTGCTCGCAGGACTTGTAAGGGTGTGTTTTAGGGCCAGTTGATACTAGTTAGAGGTTCACAGCCAGCTCTGTTGGGAGGTACTGACTGCTTGGATCTCCTTAGGGCAGTGGGAGGAATCAGAGGACCAGCTTCCTTCCACTCTGACCTGCGTTTGATGCCTGGCAGGTCCAGCTCGGAGAGGACCAGGACGAACATAGTCCTGTTAGAGGCCGTGGGAGGGGAGCCCGGCCTGTAAACCTCCGCTCCGTGTGCTTGTGTGTACCAAGAGGAAAACCCCAAGTGAGGGGCAGATCACCCCATCTTCCTAAGGAGGAGAGTAGCATCCAGTTCAGAATCTGACTAGATTGGATTCTGGGAAGAAGAGATTTTATTTTAAGGCAAGCAGCCTTTTTTGGCTTTGAGAAGTCTTGTTGCTTTGGGTCTGCATTTAGAGAAGAGCAGGTACGTGGATCCAGGCTTCTGCAGCAGCAGACACAATGAGTCAGAATGTTTCACTGAGCTAGCGGTGCATGCTTTTCGGGGAAACCTTCATTGACAAGTGTACCAGGTGCCACCAGGCTTCAGGCATGGCCACCAGCAAAACCAGCAAAACAGCTTTTTGCCTTGCAGCCCTGCCCCACTGTCTGGTTCCAGGACTGGCAGTTGCTGACAGAGGCCAGCCGCGGGCGCTATCCCATAGCCCCATGGCTTCTCTCTGAGGAGTTGGGCATAGAGTACCTCTGGTGACGAAGTTGTTTTAGTAAATCCATTTTTAAAAAAAGAAAAAAGGACTTGTTTTTACTTTTTTCTAAATGTCTCTGACTACTGACTGTTCTATAAATAGATTATTTTTCCTTTTTTAATATACATATATGAATATATAAATATATATATATTTACCGTTACCAGCAGCTTGTGACGGAGTCTCAGCATCAGAAATCCATTTGGGGGCTTGCTTTCTCTTCTTGCTTTTTGTAAAGGAGTCACACTCCTTCCTTGTAGTACATGGAGTTAGCACTTCCTTTTCCAGCCTCGCCTGACCAGATGGTCCATCTTGTTTTGTCCAAATAGATAATTCTGTTTCCTTTGTGTGTGGGGACTCGTCCCTGTCTGTGGGGAATCCTGATCGTGCTGTATCTGCAATGGTGGTTCTGTTTGGTTCTGTTCCATTCTGTTTGTGAAAGTTTGAAACGACGGTGCTGTGTTGTCCTCCTTCCTGTCGTGTTCTGTCCTCTTGGAGGTGTTAGGGAAGCTCTTATTAGAAGGGGACTCTTTTTTTTCTTTTTTTAAGGACAAAAAAGACCCACCAAACAAGCTGAAAACGGTGTTTCGTCTTCACTATCCTGTGTCCCTTTATTTTGGGTTGAAAATATGTGGTTTGGCTTATAAATTCATCAGTTTTCCTTTTAAAGGGAGGAGCAAGATGGGCCCAGAGAACAGCTAATACTCTCGTCCTCCCTTTTTAAAGAAATGTCTTCTAGTAACTAGAAGCGAAATGTACTGTCGAGTCACAGTTTGAGTGGGTATGAGATTTAACTCAAAAGACCTCTTCCTAAAAAACCTTTCCTGTAAAATCCAGTTTCTGGACATGCTTTCTCTATAGTTCCTATTACCAATCTTTCCGTCTCTCTTCCCCTGGTATCATAAAATCTTGAATGTTAAGAAGTTCATCAGTGTTGACGTGCATGGGTCCTAATGTTTCATCTCAAGTGTATGTATGATTTAAGATTTCAGTGGAAATTACAAGGTAACTATTTTCATAAGTTTTCATTTTGCTTAATGTACATAAAGATATCATTACTTAGTTAAGAGTTTCATCTGGTTATATTATAGAAGAAAGCACAATTTTTTTTTTTTTTTTCTTTTTGGTCTTCTCTGTAAAAGCCTTCAGACACTTGTGGGTTAAAAATTGATTGCAGTCTTCAGTGATGGCTGCCTGGAACACGCTTTAAAATACCTTCTTTTCCCTTCAGCTGTCAGCAGAGGGACATGAGGATGCTGAGAAAGATGGCTCTGCTGCTTGGAGAGTGGGAGATGGGGAGAGAGGGCTGTTTAGGAAATGATTTATATCCACAATACAGCATTTGCCTGTATGTTTGACCTGAGAAAGTCGCAAGGCAGTCTCCCAACCATGAATAGCTTCCTGTTCATCTTCAGACATTTTGAAACCTGATTCCTTTAATTGATATTGTGGGATTTTCTGTATTAATTTGAAAGTCACAGGAATTTGCTCTGACTTTTGACCATTTAGACAGGCTGAGAACAGATGAGTGAAATTAGTTTAAAGAAGAAGAAAAATACATAAAATGTGTAATTTTGCAATTAGTGGACTAAGATTCATCTGTTTAAAGAAATGTTGATTCTCTAGTATAAAACTTTTCACTTAGAGGAAGTTACATATTTACAGCTTAAACCCATTCTGCAGTGGTGTAGCATGTCAAATTAAAATTCGATTTAAAATGTTTTTTCACCCTTCCTGTCTCCTTCAAGTCACAATTCTTCCCCATTGATACTTTAACTTTCTTGTAATAATTCTTTCAAAGGCAGTTCTCACTATGTTCACTATAAAGCATTTTGGCGAGTATTAGAGAAGGGAAGATGAAAATCGGTAGCCCAAGAGTAGACCCTCGGCCCCTTGCACGTGGGGCCACAGCCCTCCCGTGGTCCCTCTGGCTGGTGCTGGCCTCACTGCCTCTAGTGACCGCAGCAGAGCCACATGGAGGCGCCAGGTCAGGGCCTTGCCAGGTGGCCAGTCCCCAGCTCTCTGTGACTCAGACCTGGGCTTCGTGGAGTGACAGCTGCTGCACGTCCTGCTTTGGATAATTGAAATGTCAAACGTGAAACCTGTGGTTGCCCATGACGTACTTTAGTGATCAAAACGCCAGTGAGGGCTGACCCGTGAGCCAAGGACGCTTTCACCTGTGCTTTTCCTTTTCACCTTTATCTTCAACGTGTCTGAGAAGTTTGTTTCTCTTAATTCTTCAATTCTGATGCAGTTCTGCAGCTGTAGGAGAAACTCCCTACTGGTCAATCCCTGGATTCTGTAGTACGTTGACGTGAGAGCCAGCCAGTGCTTTTACCTGGGAGGGGAGAGGGAAAACTGCGAAAGCCCTTCTTTCAAAAGGTGGATGAGCCACTCCAAGGAGAAAGTGGCAAGTTGAAGTGGAACTTGAAAATTGTGGGAAAACGAAGGTGAAGTCCCACACGTAACCGGGTTCAGTAAAGTTTATATATGAACTAGCTTCATATGTGTGTAAAAAGTTACTTTTGCAGTAATATAAATTTTTAAAAACAGGCATTTGGTTTGCTTTTTACCTTTTGAAATCCCCCCCCTTTTTTTTTTTCAAATAATCAAAGCTTATCTTTACTTTGGATATGGGTGTGCCGTGGCAGTTAGCGTTTACCACAGGAGAAGGAAAGAATGGATATTAATGTATCTGGGGTTGGCGTCTTCTCTTGGCCTGGACCCTATCCAGTCACCACTATGCAACGACCGAACGACGTGCACTGGAAAAGGATGTGACAGGTGTTCACAGCCACACCCTGCTCAGTCTTTACTCTTGCAATACTCCAAGATGTCCAAACAGGAATGTCTTTTGTAAACCTCAAGACTTATTGACTATCCCCTTACATATTTATTTACCCCTTAGTGAGACACTTAAATATAATATGGACTCTAATTTACCAGGGTTTTTGGTGGTGCCTTATGAAAAGTACAACTTGATTTCTTGTTTTTTGAGCATGTTTTGCATTTATTTTTGTTTTCTGAAAAAAAAATATTAGATATGGTTATTTGCATTACATCTAAAAAAATAAAAGCTTTGTGTGTGAACTCAGGCCCCCTGCTCTGTCATTCATTTTGGTGGCAACTCCAGGGTAACCAAGCCAAGCTAGATTGTGGTCACTGTATTGATGACCTGAGAGCCACTTTTAACCTGTGCATTTGCTGTCTCTAAAATAAAAAACTGGCCTCAAATAACTTCACCAGTGGTGTGATTAGCCTGTTGCATTGCTGAGAATAGTTGTCTTCAGAAAGTGTGAAGTAGACGAAGTGATTCCTGCAGATTTCAACTTTGTCTGTTTACAGTGATGACCAAGCAGACATTTCCCCACTGCTGATTCTCAAGCCGGGTGCCCCTTTGCAGCAAGCCAGTCATACCAGGGGAAATGAAGAAATAGGCCCTTTTCCCTTTGGCCTCCTTGTACTTAAAACTAGTTCAAACTGCAAACTTACTTCAGAGAATAGTGCTTGTTTTCTCTTTGCCAAGGTTACCAGGTCATGTAGGTGCAAAGGGCCCATCATTGATGAAAAAGGCTCTGCTTGCAGTGAAATTGGACTTTTAAGTGTGTAACTATATATGTGTTGGGGAGTAGAATTAGTGGCAAGAAGGCAGATCTAATTATCTCAACTTGGAAAAGAATTGTGCCAAGAAAGACAACAGACACATGAATCTTTGTAAGTCTGACATTTAAAAAGAGGTGTGGAGTCATCCCAGTTCAGACCACGTTTTTCGTGGGGCCTTGGCATTGTGGTTGATACCAGTGTGCTGAAGACCCAGAACCTCTTCACGGGATACTTAAATCTTTAACTGGGAAGTCTCACATGACACAGGGACCCAAGGGCACAAGAGAACACACGCAAGGACTGCATTCTGTGACCAAGTGATTTTGGGATTTCTTAACTCTTCTTGCCTATTTGCTTTTTAAAGTGTGTTTTTACTCTGGGCTTTTAGTAGGGAGAAAGCTTTTGTATTTCCATACAATAAAGTCCCATGAAAATTCTTTATTAGGTGAGGATTTTCTCTCACATCATCCCTAGAGCCAGGATGTATGATCTTGTTAATGCAAAGGGGGTTAATTAAAAAAAAAAAAAAAGGCACCACAGGAAGTCTTAAAGATGTTTTGGTGGTTCCAGCTTGTAGTAAGGAACTCTGGTGAGTTGCCAGGAACATAGGGATGGACTCAGAATCTTCTGTAGTTTTTAAAAAAACAACCCTCTGCCCCCCACAACCAAAACCAACAAGCAAAAAACTTCAAAAGCCCAGATGAGTTTAGCATTACATAAGAGAATGTCAGATTTAGGAATGCACTAATCTGAGTGTTAGCGCTTTGGGCTGCCTTCTCTTAGTTACTTGGCTTTTCTGAGTCCCATTTCCTACTATGTGTGGGTTAGTTCACATGGATACAAAGATGGAGTTATCTCACTCTAAGGGAGGTAAGATAAATCGATTTTTAAGGATTTTTTTTTTACAAAAACTTAAAGGAATTTTGGACATGTCTAAATTCCCACTGAGTGCGAAATATCTCTTCAGGTCTCCTGAGGAGGGAGAATATCCTATGTTTAGAGAATGTAAGTTTTGATCCCTACATCCGTATCAGAGCATAGCCAGTTTTCACTTCACTTGGGTCTGAAGTTTGCAGAGATCATCACCCACTTATTCCCTGAGACCGATATCCCGCTGTGCCATTCGAAAAGATGAGAGCATTGAACACATTTCAACAGACCTAACCCTTAACCCCTCCCTCCTCCTGAGTTGGTACCTGTGCTGTACTGAGTCGTGTCCAACTCTTTGTGACCCCATGGACTGTAGCCCACCAGGCTCTGTCCATGGGACTTCCCAGGCAGGAATACTGGAGTGGGTTGCCATTCCTTCTCCAGGGCATCTTTCCGACCCAGGGGTCAAACCCACATCTCCTGCATTGGCAGGCGGGTTCTTTGCTTCCAGAGGCACCTGGAAGCCCCCTGAGAGGGTACCTGGCCTTAGTGAGAAATCCACCCCCCTCCCCAAAGCATCGGCCCAGCCCTCTCCACACTGGGCAGCTGCCTGCTGAGGCAGCAGCCCACCCAGGCCCTGGCAGTATCCAGATAGTCTGCTGGCTGAACTCTACCATCCTTTCTACCTGGCATTAAGCTTTATGGTCTGTTTTTTCTCCATCTCTCTGGCCCTGCAGGGCCTCATTCTGGCTCAGTTCGGCGAGCTGACGTCATCTGTCCTGAATACTGCTGAGCACAAGCTGTGGATCATTTGCCCTACGAGCTGACACAGAGCAGGGCAGCAGCCCCTTCTGCTCTTTAAGACGCTGCAGCCCTTG
>NW_011494785.1:3900005-3928194 GCF_000754665.1 Bison bison bison | reverse complement strand
GCACCCCACCCCCTCTCTCCCCATGGCAGAGGCCATCCTATAACGCAGAGAAAGCCGAAGCCAACGGGAGAGCTCTCAGCTCCCATCACCTGTCCATCCAGCAGCATCTGTCTTGGGACAGGTGTCTGTCCTTGGGCAGCAAGACTGTGTAGGCAAACGGGCTAGTCGGTGAGACCCGTCCCACCTTCCTCCCTAGAGACCTCACTCCATCAGTTACCCCCTCCTCCTCTAGCACTTGAACTCAGAGCCTTGAGCCCGCCTCCCTCCCCAGCTCTCTTCATCCTTCCTTGCAGCCAAGCCCCATCTGTTTCCTCTGCTTCATTTTCAAATCCCTCCTCCTTACTCTCCACATTCCACTGAGGCTGCTCACTGAAGTCGTTAGTGACTATGTGTCAGCAAGTGCAGAGGACACGTCACTTCGTACCTGACACTGAGCACCTGTGCATTCCCTTTTTACACGTCCTCCATCAGCTTCTTGGCCACTACTTTTTCCTACTGGCTTTTCTCTGCAGCTGCTCTCTATCATCTTTTCTGTTTACCCTTCAGACAGTGTCATCAGAGGCTCTTCCTGTATCTCCTCCTTGGATGCCCTCGTTTCTCCTCCCCGCCCCCCCACCAATTAATGCTTAATTCAGTTGTTTGAATATCAGTCTGACCTGCCCAGGCTTGTTTTACTCTTTAATCAAACTGGTAAGATTTCATTTGTGTTTGTTTTAATCACTTCAAACTCCTTGTGCCAAAACCTGAACTTGCCACCTTCCCATCACCAAGCCAGTTTCTCTATTACCTTCCCAAAAGAACAGCCAGAATTCTGTGTGCCATCCTAAATCCTTGCTGACCGCTTGCTTCCATGTCCGATGAGACGATCACTGAACCCTTCAGGCTCGTCTCCATCTCCTCTGTTCCCCTCGGGCAGCATCACTTGAAGCTCTCACCACTCTACTTGGATTCCCATGCTGGTCATTAGGCTGATCTCTAGTTCATCTTCCAAATTTCTACCAGAATAACCACTTGCCTGGTGGCTCAGATACTAAAGAATCTGCCCGCAAGGCAGGAGACCCTGGTTCGACCCCTGGGTTGGGAAGATCCCCTGGAGAAGGGCATGGCCACCCACTCCAGTATTCTTGCCTGGAGAATCCCCATGGACAGAGGAGCCTGGCGGGCTACAGTCCACGAAGACGCAAACATTCGGACATGACTGAGCAACTAACACTTTTCACTTTTCAAACTGTAAAAAGCTGATACATTGACCGCACTGTCCTAAGGAACCTGCCAGCGTTTATTAAATGCGTCTGCCTCCATGCACCCTCAGTCCCTGTGCTTCCCACACGTGCACGTTCGTCTCTTTCAACATGTCGGGCTCCTGTCTCTGCCTTGCTGTCCCAGCTCTCATTTCTGAGATGTGAGCGTAGGTGCTGCCTCTTCAGAGCCCCCCCGCCCTTTGTGCTGCTCCCTTGTGGGGCTTTGTAGCATGCAACATGATCGTTCATACATTCTGCCAGGGCAAGGACTTTGTTCCCTCACCTCCGTACCTGGCACCAAGAACGGCATCCTGTGTAGAGTAAATATCCGATAAATAACTTGAGCGGATGCAGTTTCATGCCTCTGTTCCTCCCTGGATGTGTGTGCATGCTCAGTCGCTTCACCCGTGTCCAACTTCTTTGTGACCCCAAGGACTGTAGCCTGCCAGGCTCCTCTGTCTATGGGATTTCCCAGGCAAGAATGCTGGAGTGGGTTGCCATTTCTTTCTCTAGGATATCTTCCAGGCCCAGGGATTGAACTTGTGTCTCCTGCGTCTCCTGCATTAGCAGGCCGCTTCTTTACCACTAGCGTCACCTGGGAAGCTGGACAGTCATCCTCAATATTGTCCCCTGTGTCTGGGCTGCCCTGTCCTCATTGATCCTTTCTCCTTTGCACCTCTTCTTTCTTCAGCGTCTAGCACATCCTGAATCTCTGCTGAGAAGTCTTTTGGGTCACTCCTCTCCCCCTGATCTGACTCAGATGTCCTTTTATGGAGCTCTGGTGACATTTAGACATACAGCTTCTCAAAAATGTGGTTCCCGGATCCGCAGCATCAATATTACCTGGGAATTTGTTAGAAAGGCAGATCCTTGGACCTCAACCTAGACCTTCGGAGTCAGAAACTCTGCGGGCAGGGCCAACGACCTGCGCTTGGACGAGCCTCCAGGGGGTTGGATGTCTGCTGGCGGTGGAGAACCATTAGAATGTTTCATCATCAGGGCCTCTGTATGTCCAGGATGAACGCAATGCCTGGAGTGGGATTATTGTAAAGATCTTCCTTACAGAGAACTGAGATCCATCTCCTATGACCTTCTACAGAAATCCTGACTCTTCTGAGGGTATGAAGCTGGTTCCACTGCCTTTGCTTGGTAGCCCTTCAACAGTTAAGGACGGCCGTCATTTCTACTTCCTGACCTTCACCTTCCATCTTCTGGTGTAGTATTAATTATTTCCCATGTGCTGTGACTTTGCCTTCAAGTTCAAACTCACTGGATATAATTGAACAAACTCCAACGCACTTCACACCCATCTTTAGTGCCTATATTCAGAGCATTCTTTTAGCTTTCAACCTACCATTCTAAAAGTGGAACTGTGTGTAGAGTCACCCCAACAAGGTGGATTCACAATGACTATACCAAGGTTCTATTGTAGAGCTAGAGATGGACAGTGGAAACCAAGGGTAGTCCAAATATACTCTCCATCTCAAAGAACCCAAGAGCAATTCTGTGAAGTGGCCCCATCTAATTGAATTGGTGTTTCTCAGCCATGGTGACACATTTGAATCGTCTGGAGAGCTCATTCCAGACCAGTTGGATCAGAGTATCCCAGAGTAGGGGCTTTCCAGGTGGCTCAGTGGGTAAAGAATCCACCTGCCAATTTAGGAGACATGGCTTTGATCCCCCAGTCAGGAAAATCGAGTTTGTTCAGATTTCCCTTTTCTACACCCAAGCATTAGGATTTTTAAAAAAGCTCCCAGGAGATTTTTAATAATGCAGCCACGGTTGAATATCACAGTTCTAAACGCATGAAAAGGAACCAGTGATTTCTAGAACTGTGTATAATAAGGATATTTTACATACTTTCACAGTTGTGAAAATGTGCCCACACCAGCACACATAACCATCACTAATATAATATCATTAACTTGATAATGAAAATTGATGGACCAGCCTATTATTTTCCCTTTATACCGGGCTTCCCTGGTAGCTCATACAGTAAAGAATCCGCCTGCAATGCGAGAGATCTGGTTTCGATCCCTGGATTGGGGAGATCCTCTGGAAGAGGTCATGGCAACCCATTCCAGTATTCTTGCCTGGAGAATCCCCATGGAGAGAGGAGCCTGGTGGGCTATAGTCCATGGGGTCGCAAAGAGTAGGACACGACTGAACGACTAAGCACATGCCTTGTAGTATCAAATTCAAAGTTGCCTCCCATTCTCTCCCCAGGCTATTTAAAAATATCTCTAGTCTGCTTTCCCCCTTGTAGTTCATGAATTAACAGCAACAGAACCTCTCTCAGAGCTTCCTCCCTGAGATGGTGTCTCCGGAAGTGATGACAGAGCACTGGTGTCCATCCCATAGATAAAGCTATTTTCCTCTGAGAATCTTTCACGTTGGTGTTTCTTCACCTATGTTTTGCTGTCTGAAACTTCTCTGCCAAATCTTTATGAAGATTTTTCTTCATAAACAGGCTAATGTTTACAAAAATTGGGGGAGAAAAACATCTTTCTTGTTTTTTTTTAAATAATACATGCAAATTTGTTTTAAGAACTACTAGAAGGAAGAAATAAATGAAAAATCATCTTCAACACCCAAATGACCACATTAAGATTTTCTCCAAAAAAAGAGAAAGATTTCAGTAAATTTACTTTCAGACAGCTCTGTGTGTCTATTTAGGTATGCTATCTATAGATATGTGCTCCTTTACATAAATGAGATCACACTCCACACAGTGCTTTTTGACTTGCTTCTTTTACTTAATATCAACATTTATATACGTCAATCAGTGTAGATTTGTATTGTTTTTAATGGCTTTGTAGTTTTGCATTCAATGAAATCTTAATGATTTTGTAAGAGTCATGTATATCGAGGATGTTATTTCTTTGTCTTATGTTGCAAAATTTTGACTACTCATCATTGGTCTTTTAACCTTATTTACATTTTTCTTTATAGACATTGTTAAATCTCATGCCATAACTGTAACCTCTTTAATTTTATAATTCCTGATTTTCCTGACATGGCTGGAATGACTCTCCCCAACAAGATAATAAAAATACCTCCACGATTTTGCTTCGTGCTTTTATAGCTTTATTCTCTACACTAAATTCTTGTTCCTCCTTGAATTAATTGGTGGGAGGAATGCCAAGTTTCTGTAGATTATTCCTCTCTTGGCTACATTTCTTAGCCAAGAAATGTGTCTTACAGAGCCCACATTCACTCTTGAAAGTACTGAAGCATCTACCCTGCACGTCTCCGTGTGTAAATGTGGTCATCTCAAGCTTCTACTGCCATGTATGTGTGTGTGTGTGTACATGAAATGCACCCACTGCATTGGCGTGCTATTGCTGGGTAGCAATATTACGACAAACTTCGCAGTGTAAAGCAGCACCGCTATGACCTGACAGTTTCTGTGGGGAGAGTCAGGGCCAGGCTTTGCTCGATCCTCTGCTTGGGGATCTCACTGACTGTCGTCAAGATGCCGTTAGAGGCTGGCTGGAGAAGGGTCACTTCCAAGCACACGAGGCTGTTGTGTTTAATTCCTGTGGGCTGTCAGACTGAGGGCTAAGTGTCCTCCTGTTGGCTGCATCCTCAGCTTCTGGGCTCACATGCTTCCCAATGGGGCCACTTGTTTCCTCAAAGGCAGCAAAAGAGGGAGATCACAGAGGTCATGGTGCCCAGGAGGCAGGGGTCGCCGGGCTCTGTCTGTCCCCCTCGTAGTCCTTGTGAGTCAAATCCTGATCGAATTCACATGGTAGTGCCCCAGGAGGGAAGCTTAACAAACTCACTCTATTCATGTCAGATTTGGAAAGAGAAGGATAATGGTTTTGTTTCTCGAATATTCATGAAAAGAAAAGCAGTAACCTTTTTCCCTTGGACTAAATGTTTCTTAGACCTCCTCAATTTGAGATAATTATAACTACCCTCTGGCATTCAGCAGAACAAAACTTTCCTGGGTCTTAGAGAAACAGAAATCTCCAAATCTCATCAAGTTTATTTCTACTGTTCTGAGTTCCTCGACCCTACTGGTAGTTCTCTACTGAACATGCTCCAAATTGTTCATATCCTTTTTAATGTCTATGCAGAACATTCTTTTGATTTTTAAATCACAATTCTGGATGAAGAAATCTGACCTCCTAGAATTTTTTAATTCATAAGATTCACAGTACACGTAATGAAGAGTCTTTGCAAATTTGTTTCCTCTCTGTATGTCTTTCTTTTTTCACTTCTGTAGCCTCATGCTTCTGGAGACTGTCAGCAAAAATTCCTATTATTTCCCATTCCTGAGCTCCATTCAGAGATACGGAAATGGGAGGATTCTCTCATCTTGGAAATTACTCTTCTTTTATCTTTCCCTTTCATCGTGAGAGTTTCTATTTAGTTTCTAGGAATGGTAAGTTGACAGCTTAGTAAATTGATTTCTTGATATGAGAAAGGATAAGGTCAGAGAGGAGACTGGAAGCAGAATTCAGAGTTTTAAAGCATCTCATCCCACATTTGTAAATGAATAAATAATAATTTACTTCTAAGGTGGTGAGATTGTCTCTGATACTGAAAGGCAGTTTCTTCCTGTACACCCACTTACCCATGGTGGGTTTACCCCTCAGCAGGTCAGGGCTAGCTGTGTGTTGTGTTGCTTTTCTTTCCTGGAAAATGTTTAATATCCCCCTGCACTAGGCTCTGTTGCTATCCACCTAATCTATCTATCTATGTACTATCTAACTACTTTTTGTTGTTCAGTTGCTAAGTCGTGTCTGACTCTTTGCAACCACATGGACTGCAGCATGCCAGGCTCTCCTGTCCTTCACTGTCTCCTGGAGTTTTCTCAGATTCATGTCCATTGAGTCGGTAATGCTATCTAACCATCTCATCCAATGTCACCCCCCTTCTCCCTTTGCTCTCAACCTTTCCCAGCATTAGGGTGTTTTCCAGTGAGTCAGCTCTTCGCATCAGGTGGCCAAAAATATATCCATAGATATCTAGATAAATAGATAGAAACTAGATATCTCTATATAGATAGATCTCCTAAGTCATGTTTTAGAGTTACATAGTCCTAAGATTTCCAGGCCTCCTAACATCAGCTTTTCCATGCTTCTGTTCCCAATAAGTGGTATCTAAACCATTCCTCAAAGATAGCTAATCTTTGCATGAAAAATGTATCTGGGAAATTTATGCATCAATAGCCAAGTTCCATTTTTTTCATTCTAATATTACGAATTAAACTACGATCGTATAATAAATATCTGTTTACTAAGCAAAGATTTTTCCACTTTGTGAGATTTCTGCAGTTGTGCAGGAGGTGTCAAGGCTGTGGGGAATGGTGAGTGCGCGGGGGCGGGGGTGGGAGGGGAAACATGATGGTCTGAGTCCACACAAAATTCCCAGTTTCCAAGGTATTTCTTTGTTAAGCTGTATTTTTCCAGAGTTGTCTCTGCACTCTCTCTGGTTTGCAGAGAGGGGAGGAAAGAGGGAAAATTGACTTCAGTCTAAAGAAGGAGAGCGATCTGGTAACTAAGGTCTATATGAAGGAAGGAACAGAAGATAAGAAGTAGTGTTAGGATATTTTGATGGGGTTAGAGAAGAAGCTGCACTGAAACGTGAAAAATTCTGGACCCATCTTACAGACACTGAGGTATAGAATGTGCTCTCTATTTAGCCTCTCTTTTCAAGTCATTCCTTTTGCAAGGGCTCAACAGACACTGCTTTGAAGGTTATAAAAGCAGCTGAGCTCCAATCCCCAACATCCACAGGCTCTGGTCCAGAGAGCAGACTGTGAATCAGAAGACTGGAGGAACAGGGCTGGGTCCCCAGCCAGGATCTCGGGCAGGATGAAGGCTGGCTGTGAGAACCAGAGGGGAGCTCCTACAGGCTGAAACCCCCTCCAGCCAGCCTGCCCCAGGGAGACAGGAAGGAAACCCGTCGTGTGGAAAGAACCCCACGGATACAAAGAAAAATGAGTACCATGAATGAGTAGTGAGCAATCCGCGTTCAAGTGGCACAAGGGGAAGCCACATCCTGTTGTTTCCTTAAAGCAGCAGCATCATTCACAGAGCAGAAGGCCAGCACGGCTTTAAAATGCCCTCAGACTGAAATGGGGCTTCCCTAGTTGTGCTGGTGGTAAAGAACCCCCCTGCCAATGCAGGAGATGTGGGTTCAATCCCTGGGTTGGGAAGAAACCCTGGAGAAGGAAATGGCAACCCACTCCAGTATTCTTGCCTGGAGAATCCCATGGACAGAGGAGCCTGGCGGGCTACAGTCCACGGGGTCACAAAGAGACACGACTGAGCGACTTCATTGGAAGGGAGGGGCTGTAAGACCAGCTTTGTTAGCTTCATTAACTTTTACTCACGGTGTATGTGCCTCTGCTGGATAAAGCTCAGGTCTCAGGGGGAGACATGAGTTCAGATCCTAACTGTGTATCTTAGTAGGTTTTGGCATCTTTGGTCCTCCTCTCGGAAGCTTGGTTTCTTACCTATAAATATAAATCAGGGATGAGGCTGGTCTTCCTGGTGGTCAGTTAGGACTAACGAAGAAATATGTTAAATTTCCCGGCATGGGGTCCTTGCTGCCAACACGGATGGCTTTCTGTAGGTGTGAGAAAAATATCTTTAACTCATTCAAGTATTTCAAGTGTCTGCTGAGTGGTCCAAGTACTCTGAGAGTCTTCTGTGTTCAGGAGAGGGCAGTGCACTGTCTTAAGGTCATTCCAGTGGTGCTAAGTCTGGACTTTACTCCCTGCCCCTCAGAACTGGGAGGATGGTCACTCTCGGAACGGCTGGTGTTGCTGGGAGACAGACTCTGGGTAGGTCAGGTAGATGGGGAAGGAGCAGGCAATCTCTTTTTTCTATCGAGATCAGCTGTGGAAGAGTCAGAGCTGAAGGAAACCAAGAGATGACCCAGTCTTATCCTCTTATTTCACATATGAGAAACGGGGGCCAGAGAGATGGAATAGATGGCCAAGGTTATCAAATTGAGGACTGAATATTCCTGTTCTGTCTCCCAGGGTATCCGTTGTTTTCATCACACCAAAATGTGCTCTTGCCTCATTTTCTTTTTATTTTTTATCATTTTAAAAAATACGTATTTATTTGGCCACACCGGGTCTTAGTTGCAGTGTGCAGAATCTTTAGTTGAAGCATGTGGGATCTAATTCCCTGTCCAGGGATTGAACCTGGGCCCCCTGCATTGCATGCTTGGAGTCTTAACCACTGGATCACCCAGGAAGTCCCTCATCTTCCATTTATGCCCTTCCTTTCTGCCTTTTCCCCCACACTGATCACCTTGCAGGCCTCAATGCCCTGTCCCAACAGTCACTTCTTCAGACTCCTGCCTGCTAGTCTTCAGGTGCGAACACAGAACTCAACTGCTAAAATCTTCATCGATGGAAACCGAGAGCTGAGTCAGCAGCTCAGAGCCACGGCCGGAGCAAACACAACCTAGCTAGCTGATCAGCAGGGCATAGAGTGGGGGAGTCAGGAGGTCATTCCGGATGCTCTGGCCTGATGGGGCTGTTGAGTGCCTGGAGGGTGTCCAGAAAGGAAACAGTGGGTGGGGTAAGAAGTGAAGATGCCTAGGAAAGATGAAAGGGTTTGTGCTTATTGCTCTTGGAGAGGAAAAAGCTGAGCATGGCGTTCAGATAGAGTTTCAAATGTAAGACCAGCTGTAACACCTCCTCCCTGAGGACAGAACAAGCAATAACGCAATAGCAGCCTGACGGTTTAGGCTGCAGAGGTTTCTGGAGAGTTACTCAGGGTGAGTTCTAAAAACCCTCAGTGTCCAAGCTATACCCCAGGACAATTCAGCTGAATCTTCAGGGTTGGCAGTTGGGCCTTGGTGACTTTTTAATATTTCCTGGGTGGTTTCCGTGGCCAGCCCATGGCTGAGGACATACGCTAAGGGTGAAGGTAAATCTCCTTAAGTGCTAAGGGTCGCATGATTTAGAAGAGGACCTGTTTGTTGTTATTTTTCGGTCCCTAAGTCATGTCTGACTCTTTACGACCCTATGGACTGCAGCAAACCAGGCTTCCCTGTCTAGCGCCATCTCCTAGAGCTTGCTCAATTTCGTGTCCATCGAGTCAGTGATGCCGTGTGATCTGACCTTCCTCCCTGGAAATGCTGTCAGCAGATAACAGACTCTCAGCTCTGTGGGTGTTTAGGACAGAGCCTGAGTTAGAGTCAGGTTTCAAGGTTGGAATTCCTTAGGCTGGGCCCAGACTGTAAGTTTATATGTATGCTATATACAGGATGTATTGAACATAGATAGCCAGTAAGCTCTGGAGGAGGGCATGGCCACCCACTCCAGGATTCTTGCCTGGGAAATCCCATGGACAGGGAAGCCTGCAGGGCTGCAGTCCAGGGGGTCGCAAAGAGTCAGACACGACTTATCGACTAAACAGCGAGCAACAGCGACAGCACCTCTGTAATGACGCGCTCAACGGGTGACTCTGCGGCGGTCAGCGCTGGCATCGCTTCCCAGGGGAGGACCCTGTGCTCCTGCGTTAGGTGTCTTCCCGTCGGCAGGCCCTCCACGAAAAGCACTGCATGTCTGACACTTTCCCTTTGCCCTGAAAGCCCCCAGAGCTGCATCATGCCTGGGGATCCTTACATTGGAGCTTCCCTGGTGGCTCAGATGGTCGAGTCTGCCTGCAACACAGGAGACCCGAGTTCCATCCCTGAATTGGTCGGGAAGATCCCCGGGAGAAGGGAATGGCTACCCACTCCAGTATTCTTGCCTGGAGAATCCCATGGACAGAGGAGCCTGGCGGGCTACAGTGCATGGGGTTGCAGAGTCATACACGACAGAGTGACTAACACTTTCACCTTTTTCTCACATTGCAGCTGATAGTAATCTGGCCAAGTGGTGATCTGGCCCTACCTACCCCAGTTCCCTCTCTAGTAAAACTCTTTGTCCACGTCCCCTAAAGACATCTTGCTTGCTGTGGTCTCACGGGTCTTCCTCTCTGTCCCCCCTGCCCGCCTGGCCCCTCAAGACCTCACTCCCACCTCACCGCCTCCACACAGCTCTCAGCTGCACACCCTCTCGGCTGACCTTCTGTGATTTGATTCAGCCCGTAGTCCTCCTGCCTGTGTTGTTCTCTAACTGCTTCTGGCACGGGAGTTTGTGTCTCCTTAAGGGGAAAACCTTCATGTTCTCTGTTCCCGTGAATATCATAATGCTGAACACACACCAAGAGGCCCCCACAGCCCCTCACAGACAATCGTGGGGGGTGATCTCCCTCCCACCATGACCAGTGAACCACACATGTGCTCCTGGTGGGCGTTGGCTGGCCAGTGCTGACATAGCATGTCTGAAGGGGCCCTGTCTATTTTTCTCTTGTTTGGAAAAACCAGGATGGGGGAGAGAGCAAATCATAATCTTTTTTAAAAGTTTTATTTTAAGTTAATTTCAGACTTATAGAAATGTTGCAAAAATAATACAGAGTCTCCATATACCCATCACCCAGCTTCCCCTCATGTTCACAAATCACGTAACCGTGGTGTCGTCTCTCAGGAAGTTACCATTGGTAGAACATGATTGAACTAAACTCAAGGCCTTTTCACATCAACGTCCCTCTTCTGTCCTCATCCCACCTAGGACCCCACCCATCACCCACTCTGCACTGAATCATTATCTCCCCTTAGTCCCCTGTCCAGGACACTTTTGAAGAGTGAGTGGCCACTTATTTGGCCCAATGTCCCTCACTTTGGATTTGTCTTACATTTTCTTATGAGTGAAGAACAATTTTGGCAAGAAAACCACAGAACTGTTGTGTCCTTCTTAGTAACTGTCTCAAGCAGTTCAGGATGTGAATATTGATGTTTTATTACCTTGGTGAGTAAGAGTAAAGTCGCTCAGTCATGTCCAACTCTTTGCAACCCCGTGGACTGTGGCCCACCAGGCTCCTCCGTCCATGGGATTCTCCAGGCAAGAATACTGGAGTGGGTAGCCATTTCCTTCTCCAGGGGATCTTCCTGACCCAGGGATTGAACCCAGGTCTCCCACATTGCAGGCAGATGCTTTAACCTCTGAGCCACCAGGTAACTCCCACTCATTTATTGGGGGATCTTGTCTACAAACTTCCCTGATAGCTCAGTTGGTAAAGAATCTGCCTGCAATGCAGAAGACCCCAGTTGATTTCCTGGGTTGGGAAGATCCCCTGGAGAAGGGAAAGGCTACCCACTCCAGTATTCTTGCCCGTCCATGGACCATATAGTCCATGGGGTCACAAAGAGTCAGACATGACTGAGCAACTTTCACTTGTGTACAAAAATTATCTCACTGTCTAAAGCTGATTTTCTATTTCTCTCTTTCCTTCTGGATTTAATCATTGGAATTCCACCATCTGGAAAAGCTGGCCTTCCTTCCCCATTTATTTGTTTAGTAGACTATTTATTTCTGTTAGTGTGAAATCATGACTATATTTTATTCTTTGGGTTATAATCCAGTATCATCGTTTTTCATTTTCTTGCTCAAATTGTTCCAGTTTTAGCAAACCATGATTTTTATTTTCATTTATTGGGCTTGCTCCTTTCTTCCCTTTCAGTATGATCTTTGAAAAGAGATCCAAAAGGTCAACAGGAATCAAAAAGTTCCCTCCCCCCTGCAGTTAAACATGACTATGCCCATTAATTCACAGAAGAGAGGAACCTACCTCTTCCTTTGCCAACCCATTCCAATGTTGAAACCAGTGCTGCTCAGAAATGTTCTTTCTGAAACAAATCACGCTCCTTTTAAAACTGATTTGCTCTTCTTTCATTCCAAGGAGAGACAAAAAAAAAAAAAAGGGGGAAACTAGCTCATGGCATGTTGGTGTTTAAAAAGACCAGAGTCAATCTGATGGAGGCCCAGGCCTCCCGGGCTGCTCCTCCAGAGTTTGTTTCATGGACTCTGTTCTGGAGCCTTGCTCATTTGTTAGAGGCCTTACTGTGTTGTGAGTACTGCTTGCTGATGAGTAAGGATGGGAGTTCATGAAGACAGGTCTTTTTTCGTGAGTTTGCAGCCTCCCTGGGAGGACCTTGTGGTCTACTGCTGACACACTCAAGTCAGATGGACGGATAGGCGGGGAGAGGAGAGAGGCAGAACAAACAGAAGAATAATTATCTCTGAGAGGCTCACTGGAGTTTTTGTGATGCGATTCCGAGGTCTCGAGGCAGGTGGGGGAGCCTGGTGGGCTGTCATCTCTGGGGTCGCACAGAGTCGGACATGACTGAAGCGACTTAGCAGCAGCAGCATCATCTCTGATTTACGCTTGTTTCTGGCATGGCTGTACAATCCCACCCCTTGCATCCCTCACACCCCCTGACTTCTGTCCAGCAGAAGCCGACTTTGCTCAGGGGTCTTTCAGCCCCGTCCCCTTCAGGGCATGTCCCTGCTGACCATGAACACTTCCTTAAGGGTAAATAAGGGCTGGCTGGGTGTTATAGGCCCTTTACACGTACTCAGATCTCCTAGAAGCTCCCACAGCCTTGCAAGGTAAGGAATATTCTCCTCTTTAAAAAAAAATTTTTATTTTTATTGAAGTATAGTTGATTTGCAGTGTTTCAAGTGTACAGCAAAGTGATTCAGTTATACATATGTATACATATATGTATATATATATATCTTTTTCAGATTCTCTTTCATTATAGGATATTACAATGTACTGAATAGAGCTCCCTGTGCTGTAGGATCTTGTTTGTTATCTACTTTACATGTAGCCGTGGGTATCTGCTAATCCCAGTCTCTTAGTTTATCCCTCCCCCTCTCCTTTCCCTTTTGGTAACTATAAGTTTATTTTCTGCGTCTGTGAGCTCATTTCTGTTTTGTAGATAAGTCCATTTGTGGGATTCTTTTGGTCTTTGTAAAAAAGATCTTTATTTATTTATTTATTTATTCAGCTGCACCGGATATTAGCTGTGGCATGTGGGGTCTTTAGTTGCGGCATGTGGGATCTAGTTCCCTGACCACAGGTCACACCCGGCCCCCTGCACTGGGAGTGCAGTCTTGGCCATTCCACATTTAGGGGTGTCCCTGTCTGTCTTCTGTCTGCGCTCATGCTCAGTCCTGTCCAATTCTTTGCAACACCTGGGACTACAGCCCACCAGACTCTTCTGTCCGTGGGATTTCCCAGGCAAGAATACTGAAGTGGGTTGCCATTTCCTTCTCCAGGGATCTTCCCCACCCAGGGATCAAACCTGCATCTCCTGTGTCTCTTGCATTGCAGGCAGATTCTTTACCCTAGCTAAGTTCATTTGTATCATATTTCAGATTCTGCAGATAAGCGATATCATATTGTATCTGTCTTTCTGTCTGACTTACTTCACTTGGTATAACTACCTCTAGATCCATTGGATGCTCCTCTTCATCTAGATGAGAAAACAGGACTTTTAGAGATTGGACACCTTGCTCCCCACAGCAGCCTGGGAAGGGTCAGAAGCGGGACCCAGACCCTGGACGACCTTGGCCTCGGAGCCGGGAGCCGGAGCAGCCCTGGGCACACTCAGCTTGTTTCCCTGGTCCCTGGTGGGGCTGGGGCTCCCGACTCCACCCTCTGCTCATCTCCTCCCCGTCAGTCCGCTCCTGCACCATGACCCGGGTAGGGCTTTGCTTTGCTGTGAACCTTGGCACATCCTTTTCTGTGATAGTTTAGACAATTATTTAAAATTCTAGCACATTGTTTAGAAATTCAAGCAATACTAAAGCTTAAAAAGCAGAAGTGGAAAGTGCCTCTTCATATCGCCTGACCCCAACCCTACTCTCCAGATGTAACTACTAACAACCGGGCAGAAAATATTTCTTCAGACTTTTCTGTATGCGGATAAGTGTGTGTATGTGTGTGTGTGTGTGTGTTTGGGAAGTATTTCTAACTGGCCAAAGTTTATAATCTACACATCTCTATTCTAAATCACTGTCCATTCTAAGTCCTAAGTTGCTAAAGGGTAAGATAAATATGCGTTTAAGTTAATCTACACAGCACCTGACCAAAGAAACACCTACTCTTGGTGGATTTATGGCAGCCCTTGAGTCTAGAGTGAGAGAGAGAGAGAGAGAGAAGGCGGGATCCCTCTCGAGAGACCTGAGGTCACCCAGGAGGAGAGTGCTGCCTACCAGCTCGCACTCGAGGGTGAGCGAGGGTGAGCCTTTGAGCTGAGGGGAGGGGACAAGGGCGGAATGTGGGCTGGGCCAAGTTTAGAATTACAAGTGCCAGAGGAGTGGGAACCACACTTTAAATAGCCATCACCTCCCCTTTCCCCAGATAATTCTTCTCCCCTCTGACCGGACCTCTGGCAGCAACTACACTAAGGTTGGTGCTGTTTTCTTCTCTTTTTCTCTGGGTGTCAGACTTCAGGTGGGTTGGATCCATAAGACTTACAGTTTGGGGATCCTCTCCTAGAAAATATGACATTTATGTGTGGTACTCAAAGACTAGCTATTTTCTTGACTTTCTGAAACTTTGATGGCTGCTGATTCAAGGACCAATGTAACTTGGAGAAAGAGGACCCCAGATGAAAGGGGAAGACATTTGGGTTTACTTCTAAGAAAATGAAGGCTCTCTGCTCTGAGACAAGATTGAAAGTTGAAAGACCATAAAACAAGATTGAAAGAAAATAAAAATTCAAGTGCCTGTTATACTATGAAGTGCTTTCATATATGTGTGTGTGCACATATATATACATGTATGAAATATATATACATATATGTGTATGAAATACATGTATGTATATATACATCTCTTCATTTAATCCTCATGGCTAAGTGTATCCTGTCATGCCCCTATATAAATCCATCAAGAGTAGATGTCTCTTTGGTCAAGTGCTGTGTAGATTAATTTAAATGCATATTTATCTTACCCTTTCACAGCTTAGGACTTGGAATGGACAGTGATTTAGAATAAAGATGTGTAGATTATAAAACTTTGGACAGTTAGAAAAACTTCCCAAATACATACACACACACACACACACACACACACACATCTGCATATAGAAAAGTCTGAAGAAATATTCACTGCACGGTTGTTAGTAGTTACATTTGGAGAGTACAGCTGGAATCAGGAGATGAAGTGAAGAGACATTTTATAGACAAGCAAACCGAGGCTCAGAGTGATAAATTCATTTCCTGGGAGTCGGGTGGTCTCTGATGCAGAGCTATGGTTTGAATCCAGACTTGCCCTTCAATTGCATGATGCTGCCTCTGCTAATCAACGTGGCTAAGAGACCTAGGATAGGCTTCTGTTCTCCTGGGGTCTGCGGGGGATAGAGAAGTGAGGGGGGGTAGTGTTTAATCATTGGAAGACTTCCCTTAGGCCCAGAACCTGCACAAGAGGCGACCATCTCAGAAGGACTGGGGAAGCTTCTGGGGACCAACGGCTTGGGTTTCTCCTTCTTAACCCACAGTCTCTGGAGCCCATTCCCTCATTTATCAAATAAGCAGCACATTCCTGACCTCCCTCTGGCTTTCTGGATCCCCTGGGGCAGCCCCACTGGGGAGACAGACCTGCAGGAGGCTCTGTGGCCAGATGGGGCTCTTGTGAGAAAATTTTGTTCCCAGGAACTTTTCTGGGAGGGGGTGCGTAGAAAGAAGCACATGAATCCACTTCTGCAGAGAAGAGACCGCTGTATACAATCCGAGATACTTACATTAGACTTGCTGCTAAACCCACCAGCCAGTGTAAGCAAGAGAGGTAGCTGAACGAGCAGGACGTCATGGGGTCAGGTCCCGGCTGTGCTACATGGCTGCACACATGTCATCCAACCTCTCTGATGGGCAGCTCCCTGCTTACAAAGCAGAGGGAACCGTCACATCCCGGGGCCGCATGGACTGAATGACATAAAGGCATGTAAAGCTCCTGGCCTACAGTAGTTGTTCTCTGAACGTGACCACGTCCAATCTCACCCTCAACCCCAGTTCGAGTCTAGAATAGGGGCGGGCAGGGTGTAGCCTGCAGCTCTGCGTTCATCTTATGTTGTCGTCTCTGTGGTAACGAAGTCCTGCGCTGGCATCACCAGAAAAGAAAAGGAGCCCAAGGGTCATCTTCCTCTTATGTTGCTCTCAGAGAGAGATGCAGGGCTGACCTGGGAAAGTCAGCTCATCTTACTCAGAGTTCCTGGTTCTACTCAACCTTTCTCGTCTTCTTGCAAGGATCTAAAAAAGCTGACTTTCACATTCCTCTTATAAAATAAAACATGTTTTTGATGAAAATGTAGAAAATATAGATAAGGAAAATATCTCTAAAACCCATCTGCTGAGAAAGAAACATCTTGGTGAATATCCTAATTTTCATGCATGCAAATACTTTATAAGGTATTTTTCTCAGCGTCATCTTGCACGTGGTCTATTTTGTAAGTGTTTGCACTTCACATTTTGTGAACACCTCTTTGTTTCTTTCTTCTGCAGCACAGTTTTTAATGATTATATTGTAGTCCACTGTCTGAGCCATAATTTATTAACCTAGTTACCATATTTGAACATTTTTATGTACTTTCTAATTTTTCATGGTTTTAAGCATGAACATCCTCAGTGCTGAATGTTTACACAGAGTCACAGTTATCTCTGTAGGGTAAATTCCCCAAAGGAGAATCGGTGGCTTAAGGATACATACAAATCCCATCCCTTAAACTATCCTTAAACATGGAATAGAGAGACTGAGGTACATGTTTATGCAGATGAGGCTGGTTGGAGGGTGGCAGAGAGAACTGACAGCCCGGGGCAGGTGGGCTCCCCATGTCCACAAGCCCCCACCTGAGGCACCTTCTAGGGATGCAGTGTCTGTGCCTCAGAGTCAGTGCCTTCTTACTGAAGCAGAAAGAGAACATATACGCTCAGCCTTTACCAACCAGACATGCCAAGGGGGGTGCGGGTCTGCGGACAGCAGCAGGAGTCACTCTCCTCCCTGGCACTTTTCCTTTGGAAATTTGCTGGAAGGGAAAGGGGAAGCTTTCCCTCCAGGCACCGCTCCCCACCCCCAGCCCCCAGCAGTAGCACAGCGCCCTGCTTGTCTTCCAGGGGGAATGGATAGCAGGGTCTCGGGCACCACCAGTAATGGCGAGACCAAACCAGTGTGCCCAGGCCTGGAAAAGGCGGCGGAGGATGGTGCCCTGCAGCGAGAGCAGTGGAGCAACAAGATGGAGTTCGTGCTGTCCGTGGCCGGGGAGATCATTGGGCTGGGCAACGTCTGGAGGTTCCCCTACCTCTGCTACAAAAACGGGGGAGGTGAGTTCACTTGAGGTGGTCGTGGTGGGGGAGAGCTGTGCCCGCCTGGCGCCTCCTGCCTGGGCAGTGGGTGGAGGTTTCCTGCCTCTGTTACAAAAACAGGGGGAGGTGAAAGGCACCGAAACCTTCACCCCTGCAAGGCTGTCTCCATCTCCTGCACCTACTGCACTCTGGGGAGCCCCAGAGATGCATAGGACGCTGGAGTTGGAAAAACCCTTAGAAGTCGCTCAGGACCCTGCAGGAGAAGCACCTGGACGGGGGTGACTTCCTGGGTGCCCATGGTGGCAGCAGAGAAACACAGGTGTGGTCTGGGACCAGATGGATGGGGGTTTGGATTCTGGCTCTGCTACTCACTCCCTGCGACCTGGGGCAAGCCCTTGGACCTCAGGTGGGCGCTGTGAACAGAGACGGTTCTTCCTGCCCCTCAAGGTGGTTGTCAGGACTGGAGGTTGTGGGCAAAGGGCCTCAGAATCCATGGCTGTGCTGAGGGCGATGTTGGCACCCAGCTGTCCCGTGGTCTCGAGACTCTGCAACCAGGGTCGCCTGTCCCGCGCCACACCCCTCCCCGCCCACATCACGTATCACCTTTGATCCCAGTGACTCTTCTTTTATAATTTTCCCACTGAAATGTTTGTATGGGGTGGGGAGCATGGACTCCAGTTCCTTTCTGGATCCTTCCTGCCTCTCAGGCCCTGCAGTGATCCCACTGTCTCCTTAGCAATGCGGGTCGCTTTCCCACCATGGACTCTCTTTTAGGCACGCCCACCCTTTGCCAGGTCTCTGGGGAGCCCCTGAGGGATTTCCCAGGTGCTGAAGGCCTCTGGGAGGAGCAGTGGGTTCGGAAGGTCTCCTCGTCGGTGGGTAAAGCTTAGCGGGACTGGGCTCCCACATCTGGTTTTGGGGGCGGGGTGGGGCTGCAGTCTGGGCTGGAGGATGGGAAATGCTGAGGTAGATCACGGGGAAAGACTGAAGGGGTAGGACTTTGTGGGCCACGAGGACTTTAGGGCACCCTAATGCAACACTCACCCTTGGCGGGGGTGTGGGAGCCTCCGGTGCGTGAGCCCAGTCGCAGTGGTTTTGGGGAGAGAAAGCCCACAGCACAGAGTAGGGGTGGGCGGTCAGGAGGGAGGCGAATATAGAGAGGCCCTGAGCCCATTCGTACTCTCAGGATGGTGGCAGCTGGGCACTGGCCCAGGGACTGGAGCTTAATTTGTATTTTCCCAGAGCAGGTGGGAGTGGGCCGGTGTGTTCTCCGTCCCCCAGACTCTCTGGCCGGCAGTCTGAAGCTGCAGGACTTTGCTGGGTCAGCCGGCATCTCTAGGGAAGGCAGGAGGTCCCCGCCCAGCGCTGGACCCTCCAACAGCTTGTTCAGACCCTTGGGCCCTAGGGAGTTCGGATTCGGCTAGGACGGGGAGGAGGAGGGGTGGGGGGCTAAGCCGGGCCTGGGGCTCTGTGTCTGGACCCGGTGACCAGCTTAGCTCCTCACACGGCAAGAAGATTAGGACGTGAGCTGCTTTTCGCAAGCCGCTCTGGAATGGGACCGCGAGGTTGGCCTGGGAATTAGCAGGACTGGCACGAAGAGGTGGGGGAGGGATTCTGGGGTCTGTGGGGACCCCTGCACTGAGGAAGGGAAGGAAGGGGGAGGGGCGGCCAGGGCAGGAGCACAGGGTCACCCTGTCTACGGGAGGCGTCCCCCAGTAGGTTTGCACCTGAGCTCTGCTTCGGGGGCCCACACAGGTCTGTGTGGCCTGAGGATGTGTGGCTGTGTCTCAGAAAAGGAAACGCAGGCTGGGATCACGACCGCAGCCCCTGATTCTTCACTGAAGGAGCGGGGGTGCGGAAGTAGGACGTGGCTGCCTCCTCCCGGGGCAGGGCCTGCCCTCTAGCATGCTGGTCCCAGGAGCTGTTTTGGGGTCCTGGGACCATCTGCAGAATCCTGACGCCATTCCCCTTCCTCCCACCCCTTCTTCTCCAGTGGGGCACCAGGCCTCAGGCTTCCTCTTCTCTTTCCTTAACGGACAACGGCAGCTGGAGGAAGTGCACTGAGGGGCTCTGGGGCTGGAGGCTGATGCCCAGCTTTGCTCTGAAGGCCCTGAGTCACCCAGGGTCAGCAGGTGGACACATGGGTGGTGCCTCTGCTGGCGTGATGAGGACCCGCCCAGGACCTGCTGGGTTTGTGCAGGGACCCAGACAGGCCAGCTCTTCTGGTTTCTGGTGTTCCCAGAGGTTCACCCTTTCTGTACTCTTCACCCCTCCTGGGCCCCTCAGAGCATAGACTCCACACTTTGTCTCGTCATCTTGGTCTGGAAGGGACCAGTCATCTCCTTATGACAAGGCCCTTCACTGCCGACATGAGAGAGCAGACGGGGAGGAGGACAGAGGCCTCCTAGGTAGGTTTGATCCCCTCCTTCCAGTTCAGTGTTTTTATTTAAACCCATGGCCCTCAGATCAGGGCTGGGACTCCAAGGGGATTTGAGGATGGTTCTGAGCAGGTTCTGAGGATGGTGAGGTCGTGGTGTGAACCCCCCGAGGTCACATGTGCTATCAGCCTGCCTCTGCTGGGTGCTTTCTCCAACTCACAGCTGCAAATAGCCGCTTTTGTGCTTGGAGGGAGGACCTTATTGTTGCTAATGTTTGTTGGTTGGGGAGCTCAGGGAGGAAGACGTCCCCAAAGCACAGCATCAGTTCCATACTAAAAATGCAAGTGCTGTCTTTGGTTCCTTCCAGCTTGGATGTTTGGTAGATCCGATTAGAAGTGAGTCCCAGAGCAGGGGAAAGGCTGAGGTAAGAATATGATGGAGGACAGGTCGACAGTGAAACACGGTAGCTAAAAACAGAGACGCTGAGAAAGTGGTGTGAAGAAACTGAGTCCGGTGGCTGGGACTTGGGCTTTCAATGCAGAGGGTGTGGATTCAGTCCCTGCTTGGGGAGCCAAGATCCCACATGCCTCGTGGTCAAGAAACCAAAGCACAAAACAGAAGTAATATTGTAACAAATGCAATAAACACTTAAAAAATGGTCCACATCCAAAGGAAAAAAAAAAAAAAGAACTTAAAAATAAATAAATAAAATATAGAATCATCACCCAACAGAAGATGGGGAAAGAAGGGGTGCCTTCTAGGTAAGTGTGCTCCTTGCTGTCCAGGCATTGCGGCCAGGCCACCCTGAGCACTTGCCCCCACCCCCGGCCCCTATGACTTTCTAGAATTAGGCCAACCAATGTAAGTCACCCAACGGTGGTCACACACTGAGAACGCGCCACCTGCCAGGAACTACTCTGAGCTGTGGTGATAAAACGGAAACAGAGCAGACCACCTCCCTGTTTTTGTGGGGCTTTCATTCTGGGTGTGGGTGGGGGTGAGACAGACGGTAAACTCAGTAAACAAGAAAGTGTCACCGCGCATCAGAAGTCGCTGAGCGTCGCAGGAGCAGGGGCGGGCGGCCGCACTGAGAACACTTGAGTGACAGCTTCTGGGGTGGGGGTGAGACCCGGTCTTGGGGATATTGGAGGTGGGGAGCGCACCCTGGGCAGAGGAAACAAAAGGCCTTAGAGCAGGCGGCTGTCTGGTGTGTCTGGGGAGTCAAAGGAGGGGAGTCACTGTCGGGGGTGGGTCATGCAGGGCTTGTCAACCACTGTGAGGTTTGGCTTTCACTCCAGGGATGGAGAGTCAGGGCAGGGGTTTGAGCAGAGCGGCCAAATCTTACACTTGAACACAATCTCTGTATCTATGGTGCTAAGAACTGATGGCAGAGGCATCAGGCTGGAAGCAGACCAGTTGCAAGGCTAAGAATCTTGAGGTCTCTTTGCTGTCCTTCTTTCTCACATACTTGCTGACTGTACCTGAACACCCAGATCCCGGTTGCTGCAGAACCTGGGACTTCAGCTGGAACCTCTCCTGCTCCCTGGACTCTGGGCTACCAGCATTCTGAGTTCCCCAACACCCAGGATGCCTGGGGCCGGAGACGCCAAGTGAGACCACAGCAGAATGTGCCACTGCTGAGCCACTCAGAAACCGGGATCTCAGAGGGAAGGCTGTGGGGCGGGGGTGCAGCCAAGTGAGCCCCAGCTCTAGACATCTAGACCAGCTCTAGGGAGAGAGAGCACATAGGACGCCAATGCCACAGGTGTTAGACGGCCCCACTGTGCCCTGAGGACGTCCGTAGATACTAAGGAGCAAAGAGAGACAAGGAGCGCATTTCTTCAAGGAAGAGTCATGGTTACGTTATTAGTACTTGACGACTGGTTACCATTTTTAGTTAGTGACTCAGTGCCAAGTATTGGTTCAGTAGTGCTGATGACAGCGTGTGATACTTCATGAATGCTCACTGCTGTGTTACTCATGTGGAACATTTAACAGTTTGACTTTTAAAAAAGTGTCACCTGGAGGGACTTCTCTGGTGGTTCAGGGGCTAAGACTCCGAGCTCCCAGTGAAGGGGGCCTGGGTTCGATCCCTGGTCAGGGAACTAGATCCCACAAGCTGCAACTAAGACCGAGTTGCCAAGCAAATAAATAAATTTTTTAAAAAATTGTCACCTGGAACATGACAGGTGACACCACAGAATGTGCTCTTACTGAGAAGGATGTCTAGCAGAATGGTTCTTTTCCAGGATGGGTGTGTGGTCTCTGGCATCCCATGGGGGACGATGCCAGGACATTTGAGAATTGAGGGAGGAGAATGAGTGGGGCTTTGGTGGAGAAGGTAACCGTGACTCCATTTCCCTTCTCCAGGACTGGATATGTCTTGCAGGGGTGGTGGTTATGGCTCAGGTGAGGAAACAGGCAGTGTCCCCAGGACTCCCTGGTGGGCACACAGGTCCCCTCTTGGGCTCCATCCCTTCTCTAACTCCCTCCCCAGTTTGGGGCCAGTGACTCTGCCTGGTGGGTGTGGACTTTGACCCTTATGGCCAGCTGCCCAGGTGCTCAAGGAGGCAGAGGAGGAAGGGAACAGACTGACCACCAGACCCGGTGCAGTTAAACACTGGCTTGGTTTATTGGGAAAGAGCAGGTGGCATAGAGATGGGAGGAGGGGCTTGGAAACCCCTCTCCCGGCCCCCCACTCTCTCTTTGCTCTCTTGCTTTGATGTTTCTAACTCTCAGTGGTGACAGTTCGTTTCAGCTACTGGATTCTCTCTCCTAATTCCCTCCTCCTGCCCAGCGAGTCTTGGACTGATTTGTGTACTTACTTGCCTGAGTTGTTGATGATCTTTCTTTGCCCTTATACTCCCCAAGCGTCTCCCTCAGTGCTTGAATTATGCATGGACTACACACCAAGAGACTTGGAAGGCAGAGAATTGGAGGAGTTGATTCCTCACCACCAACTTTTGTTTTAGCAATTTTAGTATGGTATAATTGGCTTACAATAAATGGCACACATTTGAAGTGTACAGCTACATAAGTTTTGCCATAGATATACACCCCTGAGACCATCACCACTATCAAGATAATTAACGGGGACTTGCAGGTGATCCAGTGGTTAGGACTCCAAGCTTCCATTGCAGGGGGCACAAGTTTCATCCTTGGCTGGGGAACTGAGATCCCACATGCTGCATGGCCTGGCCAAAATATAAATTAAAAGAAAAAAAATTGTGAATGTATCCATGACTCCCCCAAATTGCTTCCTGACCCTTTCTCCCACCCCCAACCTCTGCAACCCCATCTCAATGCAACCACAAACCTGTTTTGTTTTTTAAAGATTTTTGATGTAGACCAATTTTTTTTTATGTAGACCATTTTTAAAGTCTTTATTGAATTTGTTACAATATTGCTTCTTTTTTTTTTTTATGTTTTGGTTTTTTTGGCGAAGAGGCATGTGGAATCTTAACTCCCCAATCAGGAACTGAACCTGCATCTCCTGCTTTAGAAGGTAAAGTCTTAACCACTGGACCACCAGGGAGGTCTCTGTTTTTGAAAGATGTAATTATTTCCAGCTTTACTGATTTATTACTGATACATAATATATGTAAGTTTAAGGCATACATTATGATTTGATACAAGTATATACTGCAAAATCATTACCACAATAAGGTTAGTTAACAATTCCATTCCTTTATATCATTACCTTTTCTTGGTGGTGATAGCTTTTAAGATCTACGCTCTTAAGAACTTTCTAGTATATGAAACAGTACCATTCGCTGTAGTCACCACACTGTACAGTTCTATCCCCAGGAAATGTTCATCTTATAATGAACTGTGTACCCTTTGATTATCTCCCCATGTCTCCCACCCCCAGCCTCTGGCAACCACCATTCTACTCTGCCTTGATGAATCTGACTATTTTGAGATCCCACATATAAGTGAGAACACACAATATTTACTTTACTTTCTCTGTATAAATTATGTCACTTAGCATGATACCCTCAAGGCCCATCCATGGTTGCAAAGCATGGTACTTCCTTCTCTCTTATGGCCGAATAATACCCCACTCTGGTGTGCTGTGATTCATGGGGTCGCAAAGAGTCGGACACGACTGAGCGACTAAACTGAACTGAACTGAACTGATACGTATAGCATTTTCTTTATCCATGCTGTCCCTCTACACTACTTTGCATTCCTTAGACTTTTCTTAAATGGAATCATGATTTGGCTTCTTTGACTTAGCGTAATTACTTTGCGATTCATCCGTCTTTTTCATGTCTCCGTAGTTCCTTTCTTGTTATTGCTGAATAGTATTGTAGCTCAGTCAGTAAAGAATCCACCTGCAATGCAGGAGACCTGGGTTCAGTTCCTGGGTCAGGAAGATTCCCTGGAGAAGGGAATGGCTACCCATTCCATATTCTTGCCTGGAGAATCCCACGGACAGAGGAGCTCGGCAGGCTACAGTCCATGGGGTCGCGAGAGTCAGACACGACTTAGTGACCAGACCACCATTCCATGAGATGGGTGGACTGCCATTTATCTCTTCTCCTGTTTATGGACATGTGGGTTCTTCCCAGGTTTAGACCACCATTCCATGAGATGGGTGGACTGCCATTTATCTCTTCTCCTGTTTATGGACATGTGGGTTCTTTCCAGGTTTTAGGTATGACAGATGAATCTGCTAAGAACATTTGTGTATAAGTCTTTGTATAAACATATGCTTTCACCTCCCTTGAGTAAACACTTAGGTGTGGAATGACAGGATTATATGGTAATGCACCTTTAACTTTTTAAGAAATTGCCAAACGCTTTTCCAAAACGGTTGTGCCATTTTACATTCCTGCCAACGGTGTATGCGGGTGCCAGCTTTTCCACATCTTCACCAATACTTGGTCTTTCTTTTCTTTTACTTTTTTTTGCCTGCTCCACGCACATGCAAGGCTTGTGGGATCTTAGTTTCCTGATCAGAGATGGAACTGCAGTCCCTACATTGGGAGTGTGGAGTCTTAACCACTGAACTGCCAGGGAAATTCCTGGTCTGTCTTTTTAATTTTTCTAATTGGTGTGTAGCATAACCTCATTTTTAAAATTTATAATGACTAATGATATTGAACATCTTATGTGCTTATTTGCAACTCACGTATTTTTTTTTCTTTTTTTGGTGAAAACCTGTTCAAATCTTCTGACCATTTGAAAAAAAAAAAGGGTTGTTTGTTTTCTTACTGTCTTAGCCACTGGATCACAGGGAAGTCCTTCTTTTCTTTTTAATTACACTTTATTGAGTTATGACTGACTTACAAAAAGCTGTACACATTTAACATATCAACTCAATGAGTTTTGAGGTAAACACACACCTGTGAAACCATTCCCACAGTCAATGTCATAAACATATCCATCACCTCCAGAAGTTTCCTTTTGTCCTTTTTTTATTTTAATTTTTTGTGATAAGAACACAATATAAGATTCATCTTCTTAGCACATTTTTTTAAATTTATTTTTTTTAATTGAAGGATAATTGCTTCACAGAATTTTGTTTTTTCTGTCAAACCTCAACATGAATCAGCCATAGGTAGACATATATCCCCTCCCTTTTGAACCTCCCTCCCATCTCCCTCCCCATCCCACCCCACTAGGTTGATACAGAGCCCCTGTTTGTTTCCTGAGCCATACAGCAAGTTCCCATTGGCTATCTATTTTACATATGGTAATGTAAGTTTCCATGTTATTCTTTCCATACATCTCACCCTCCCCACCCCTCTCCCCTTGTTCATACATCTGTTCTCTATGTCTGTTTTTCCATTGCTGCCCTGTAAATAAATTCTTCAGTACCATTTTTCTAGATTCCATATATAGAATACAATATTTATCTTTCTCTTTCTGACTTACTTCACTCTGTATAATAGGTTCTAGGTTCATCCGCCTCATCAGAACTGACTCAAATGTGGTCTTTTTTATGGCTGATTAATACTCCATTGTGTATATGTACCTCAACTTCTATATCCATTTATCTGTTGATGGACATCTAGGTTGCTTTCATGTTCTAGCTATTGTAAATAGTGCTGCAATGAACAATGGGATATGTGTGTCTTTTTCAATGTTGGTTTCCTTGGGGTATATGCCTAGGAGTGGATTTCTGGGTCATATGGTGGTTTTATTTCTAGTTTTTAAGAAATCTTCATACCGTCTTCCATAGTGGCTGTGAAGGAAAGTTGCATGGCTGGAAGTAGCCTGGAGTTAAAACTCCCCTCCAGGTCCTCTCCACCATTCTATGCAAAACAAAGAACTCTCTCACCCGAAGAAAAAATGGACATTAGGTTGATTACACCCAGCTCCCACCCAGTCCAGCCTATGTCCAATTTCCAAAATTCCTTTCCCCAGCCGTTTAAAAGATAACTACTCAGAGCAACCTTGGAGAACAGGCCCCCTTAAGACAGTAACTTTGCACATACATGCCTATATATACTTATTCATTTCTTAGTTTAGTGCAGCAGCTTGCTAATCTGACTGCTGCCCCTTCTTGCTTCATTAAAGGTCATCTGTTCCTGTAAAGTGCTAGTCTCCTTCTTTTTCTGAACGTCGCCTTCTCTAACTCTCTTACCCTATAGGCTGTATCAATTTACATTCCCCCCAACAGTGCCAGAGGTTCCCTTTTCTCCACACCCTCTCCAGCATTTATTGTTTGTAGACTTTTTGATGAAGGCCTTTCTGATTGGTGTGAGGTGATATCTCATTGTAGTTTTGATTTGCATTTCTCTAATAATGAGCTATGTTGAGCATCTTTTTATGTGTTTGTTAGTCATCTGTGTGTCTTCTTTGGAGAAGTGTCTGTTTAGGTCTTTCCCCCACTTTTTGATTGGGTTGTTTGTTTTTCTGGCATTGAGTTGTATGAGCTGCTTGTATGTTTTGGAAATTAATCCTTTGTCAGTTGTTTCATTTGTTATTATTTTCCCCCATTCTGAAGGCTGTCTTTTCACCTTGCTTATAGTTTCCTTTGCTGTGCAAAAGCTTTTAAGTTTAATCAGATCCCACTTGTTTACTTTTGTTTTTATTTCTGTTACTCTAGGAGGTGGATCTAGAGGATCTTGCTTTGATTTATGTCATCGAGTGTTCTGCCTATGTTTTCCTCTAAGAGTTTTATAGTTTCTGGTCTTACATTTAGGTCTTTAATCCATTTTGAGTTTATCTTTGTGTATGGTATTAGAAAGTGTTCTAATTTCATTCTTTTACGTGTAGCTGTCCAGTTTTCCCAGCACCATTTATTGAAGAGGCTGTCTTTACCCCATTGTATATTCTTGCCTCCTTTGTAAAAAATAAGGTACCCATAGGTGCATGGGTTTATTTTGGGTTTTCTGTCTTGTTCCATTGGTCTATATTTCTGTTTTTGTGCCAGTACCATACTGTGTTGATGACTGTAGCTTTGTAGTATAATCTGAAGAGAGGATGGTTGATTACTCCACTTCCATTCTTCTTTTTCAAGACTGCTTTGGCTATTCAGGGTCTTTTTTGTTTCCACATGAATTGTGAAATTTTTTGTTCTAGTTCTGTGAAAAATGCCATTGGTAATTTGATAGGATCGCATTGAATCTGTAGATTGCATTTGGTAGTATAGTCACTTTCGCAATATTTAAGGAACATGGAATATCCTACCCATCTGCTTATGTCAGCTTTCACCAGTGTCTTATAATTTTCTGTGTACAGTTCTTTTGTCTCCTTAGGTAAGTTTATTCCTAGATGTGTAATTCTTTTTGTTGCAATGGTGAATGGCATTGATTCCTTAATTTCTCTTTATGATTTTTCATTGTTAGTATATAGAAATGCAAGTGATTTCTGTGTATTGATTTTGTATCCTGCAACTTTGCTAAATTCACTGATTAGCTCTAATAATTTTTGATACTATCTTTAGGGTTTTCTATGTACAGTATTATGTCATCTGCAAACAGTGAGAGCATTACTTCTTCTTTTCCAATCTGGATTCCTTTTATTTCTTTTTCTTCTCTGATGGCTGTAGCTAGGACTTCCAAAACTATGTTGAATAATAGTGAAAGTGGACACCCTTGTCTTGTTCCTGATCTTAGGGGGAATGCTTTCAGTTTCTCACCATTGAGAAAGGCTTATCATATATGGCCATTACTATGTTGAGGTTTCATGAGAAACGCTGGACTGGAAGAAACACAAGCTGGAATCAAGATTGCCGTGAGAAATATCAATAATCTCAGATATGCAGATAACACCACTCTTACGGCAGAAAGTGAAGAGGAACTAAAAAGCCTCTTGATGAAAGTGAAAGAGGAGAGTGAAAAAGTTGGCTTAAAGCTCAACATTCAGAAAAGGAAGATCATGGCATCCGGTCCCATCACTTCATGGGAAATAGATGGGGAAACAGTGGAAACAGTGTCAGACTT